>NC_133383.1:8163561-8248838 GCF_049309525.1 Garra rufa | reverse complement strand
AAAAGTAATTTAAATTCTTTGGACAAAAATAGGTCAATCGCCTGGATCTCAATGGTGGAGTGATGTGATACAGCTCCAGTAAATTACACCGGATCACTCCCCCACAAGCGCAAACTCAGAAACCAACAAATAAATCTTGCTATGTGTGGGCGAAGTTCATTCTTAGCCAATCTCCCTTGAGTCTCCAGCCAGGATGCTAATGCTAATAGCTGATGGGCAGGTGTCCTCTTCCAGGTGCCAGGTTGCCACGAGAACCTCTATTATTAATCTTGTTCTCTCTTTATTTCTCAGTTCAGGCTCGGCGTGGTAGATCTGCAGGCGGTGCCTGAGCCCACTGAAGTCATAAGGGAGCTCATTAGTCACGGCCTGGAGCAGAGTGCACGTCTACAGGCCAAAAACCAACACCTGCTTGAGGAGAACCAGAAGCTGAGGAGAGAGCAGGAACACATCACTAAAGAGTAGGTCCACACCAGATCAACATCCCTAACTCACTCGGAACTGTAGATACGGATGTTTGGAATAAATGAAAATATTTGTAGAACAGAGCTCTTCACTAAAGACATCAATTTGTAAGCTAACCTGGAAGGCTAATTCAACACAGGTCCCCTCAGGAAACTATAATGTTTTTTTTGTTTTTTTTCGAATAGCGGTTTATGATTTATGAGTAAGTTAACCTTTGTGGTTAGCATTACTCAGAGACATTATGATCTGAAAACACTACATTACTCAAAGTCATCCCTCAAATGTAAATTTCGAAACTGTTGTGTGCTTTAAAATGCATGCATGAATATTATTTTACTTAACTTTTATATGCTACAAACTTTGCTACTGCTTTTTAACTCCTTAGTACTACGAAAAAACATTGAAATATGAATATATTCTGTTAAATTTGACTCTCACAGATGAGATACAGCCATAACACACATTTTTTTTACATAAAGAATTGTATAATATAATAATAACATACTGTAATGTTATAACAATATAACAATTATATCAATATACAGTTGCAATCAAAATTATTCAACCCCCCAGAGACTGCAGTTACAAATACAAGCTTTTCTAAAGATCCAGGAGTTTATAAAAATTGCATCTACAGCGGTTTACAGGCGTATTATGTAATGTACTGTTTTTGATTTTTTTTTAATAACACAGCTGTCATAATTATTCAACCCCTATTTAACATTACTGTTTTAAGTCACTTATTTTTTATGGTAGGGAACAAAATTGTCTTAAAACACAATTAAGCCTTTAGAAACTCTTTAGTAACTCGGGGTGTTACACACACATACATACATTTAGC
Organism: Garra rufa; assembly: GCF_049309525.1. NCBI lineage: Eukaryota > Metazoa > Chordata > Actinopteri > Cypriniformes > Cyprinidae > Garra > Garra rufa. Next base: position 8,247,535 of record NC_133383.1, on the reverse strand, counting down.
TCATGCATGTGCTGAAGTTGAGGAGCAAATATGGTAAAGTCAACAGAGCTTTCACAAAAGCTATAAAGAAGAACTATTTTTATTATATTAGAAAGCCTACATAAAGATTTCCAAGTCATTAAAAAATCCTAGAGACACAGCTGGCAGCCTTATTCCTTAGCTTAAAGTGTGTTGTACCAAAAAGGTGCGGTGTTGAACAAAAAAAGCACAATATCATAAAATGTTTGATCAGAGCAGCTGAGAAAAACCTGCATGATGTACAGCCAACAACTTGGCTGAAGATGACTCAACGAAAGGAGGAAAAACATTTCAATGCACTAGACAAGTATGGCCTTCATGTTGAGGTATCTTGCCAAATACTACTCTTGACCTAGAAGAACAAAAAGGCTGACTTGAACATGCTAAAATTCATTTGGATAGAGTTCTGGAAGAATGTTTCATGGAGAAGAGTGTTTACTCAAACTTTTTGGACCCATGGATCAGCGGTTTGTCTGGTGCAAAAAAAGGCAAAGCTTATAAGCAGAAGAGCACCATCTCCAACATCATTTTACTGAAAACATGACTGTATGAAGGATATCATGGATTCTTTGAAGTATCAAGCCATTTTGGCAAGAATTGTGATGCCTTTTGTGCAATAACTGAAGCTAATGATCAATAAACTTTCCTGCAGGACAACCATCCCAAAGTATACATCCAAATCTCAGTCACAGAATGTTCTTGAGTGGCCTGTTCAGTCTCCACATGTAATTCTCATTGAAAATATTTGGTTGAATTTGAAGAAAGCAGTGGCAATGTGAAAGCCCAAGATTGTCAGTGATCTGAAAGCTTTTTCAGGCGAGGGTCAGGATTGCAGTAGAGAGGTGACAGAAGCTTCTAAGCACTTCCAATCAGCGTTTATTGGTGCTTTTAATGAATAAAAGATTCTGCACCAAATTTTACTTTTGGGGGTTGAATAATTTTGAACATGAATGTTTGGAGCCAATTTTTGGAGCCAATTGGAGCTTCTTTTTTTTTTTTTAAATTTCATTGTTCATCGACTTATGTTCTCAGTGTTAATAAACTTTCTCTAATAGTGTACTGATGCCTTTGTCAAATTGTTTTCACAAAAGTTTGTTATCTGCAGCAAAATGTCTTGCAGGTCAAGGGGGTTGAATAACTTGCAACTGTAAATATAATACATATTCAATATAAAAATGAATATTTTATATATATATATATATATATATATATATATATATATATATATATAATCTTATATAAATAATATAAATTCGTTATAACATTTTTATTAATATTCTATAATATAAATATACAATAATAAATATATAGAAATAATTGTATTATTATTTTATTAATATTCTGTTTTATATTTTACATATTCAATAATAAACAAATATAATATGAATGTTCATTAACAAACAGACATTATAAGATATATGTAGAAAATAACATTTTTGTTTAGATACAATAATATTGATATTAAAAGTAGTTGAGAAAGCCAACATACTGACAAAATGCTAAAACATACTAGCAGTATCTATCCACATGCAGTTTTTGTATGGCTTTATAACCTTCAAACAACAAGCTTTTAAAACTAATTCAACCTTTCTAGTCAGGCTTTCTCAAGCCAACTTGTCTAAAGTTTACATTTTTATACTTTCATTATCGCTTATTATTAGTTTCTTTAAAAAACAATGTAATGATATTTTTTATGCTTGAAACCTTGACCAACTTATAAGCGGACCACAACAGTCTACAAATGTAGAGAATGTGCTTTTGATTTGATTCTTAGTTCCTGGGAACTTGCACAAGGTTTTTGTGTAATGCCAAAACTAATTTTAAACAAAACGGTGGGATTACGCAAGCCTTTCACCTGTTCATGATTACAACTTCCTCTTGGATTACCCTCTCGCCTTCTCATCATCTCCCATGATTCAAAAAGACGAGCATCTTGGCTGCGTTTTTGAAACGGTTACTAAGGAAGTCCAGATACACAAGATGTTTTCAGTTTGTGTTTGCTGTGATACTGTGAAAGGGGAAACTGTAGATATGCGAATGCAATTCAATATTTTTTGTAGTTTATTTGGCTGATTTAGAGCACATTCAGGAGAAGATGACAAGGAAATCCTGAGCCAACCTGACAAGAAGCTCCTCTTTCCTTTCTTCTCTTGTTCTCCACATGCTTCAATCTTTCCTCTCTGAGAAACAGCAGCAGTGACATCACTGGCCAGACTGTGCCGCCACACTTACATCGAACATCTTCCAAAACCAGAATTATGGGGAATTTGTAATGCTACTCAACGCTGACGTCACTTTATTAGTGCGTGTGTGCGTATTTTGTAAACAGCTACTGCAGGTGTTCGGTTCAGTATGCTCTTTAGGTTTTCCGTATTAAGTAATTAAGTGTTTATCCACTTATAAACCCATAAAACTTTAAGTAATACAAACTCTTTCATGACATAACATTATATTTCCACTCTTGTCAACACAATCTGATGTCTATTACCAGGGAAACTGGGCCACTTGAGTGTTTGGTTGTGTCTCATTAGTCTGTCTCCACAGGATGGAAAGGTACGTCCATGGGAAGGAGACATTGGAGAGAGACCTATATGGCCGATTTGTGCTGGTCCTAAATGAGAAGAAGGCCAAACTCAGAGCCTTGCAGAAGAGGGTCAAAGAACTGGAGGAATCTATTGAAAAGCATCGATTGAGGTAAAGATGTGTGCAACTTTCCATCGTGATAAAACCTCACATGATCGTAAGCAGTTTTCAGTTCAACATTTCCCTTCTCCTGTTATGAAATGGCCGTTTCATTAGGTAATCCCATGATGATGATATATCATGATCATCACTTCTAGTTTTGTTGAGCGCATTTTCCTGTCTGAGGTTATACTTAGACATTTTAGTGTGAAAACAAAACTTATAACAACAGCAGTAAGCTCTGTCCTAGTTACATTACCAGTCAAAAGTTTTTGAACAGTAAGGTTTTTAATGTTTTCTGCTCAAAAAGCCTGCATTTATTTGATCCAAAGTACAACAAAAGCAGTAACATTTTTAAAAATATTTTCACTATTTAAAGTAACAACTTTTTATTTGAATGTATTTTAAAATGTAATTTATTCCTGTGATTTTAAAGCTGAATTTCTAACATCATTACTCCAGTAACATAATCATTCTAATATTCTGATTTGCTGCTCAAAAATGTGTAATATTATTATTATGTTGAAAATAGCTGATTAGAATTTTTTGAGGTTTCTTTGATGAATAGAAAGTTCAGAAGAACAGCATTTATTGGAAATAGAAATCTGTTGTAGCATTATAAATGTCTTTATTATCACTTTTGATCAATTGAAAGCATCCTTGCTAGATAAAAGTATTAATTTCTATACCCCCCTGACTGCATACTGATCCTGATACTGACTGCAATCTTGAATGGTATAGCAGGGTTTCTGCAGGTCCTTAAAAAGTCTTGATTGTAGTTGTATCAAATTAAAGGCCATAAAAAGTCTTAAATAGTACAAAAAAGTCTTAGTTATGATTTCAAGAGGTCTTAAATTTGCACTTATTGCAAATTTAAAAGAAAGCCGCAATATTTCTGCCGTTCCGAAAGCACCACCTGCTGGCAGAGATTGAATTTACATTTCCAATTTGTCTGTCTGTTGTTTTTGTTCAGACCAAAGCAAAAATCAACCAATGTTTTTGCACTGCAAACAGTAAAAGCAGTTGTAAATGTGAACTGGTGGATCGACAAGAAGATAATGCATTATAGAAATCGGTAACACTTTACAATAAGGTTCATTAGTTAACATTAGTTAACCACATTAGTTAACATGAACTAATAATGAACTTCACTTATACAGCATTTATTAATCTTTGTTAAGGTTAATTTCAACATTTACTAATACATTATTAAAATTTTGTTAACATTAGTTAATGCAGTGTGAACTAACATGAACAAACAATGTACAACTGTATTTCCGTTAACTAATGTTAATAAAGATTAGTAAATACAGTAACAAATGTATTGTTCATGGTTAGTTCATGTTAGTTAATACATTAGTTAATGTTTAACTAATGAACCTTATTGTAAAGTGTTACCTTGAAATCTAAACAATTAAGACAAAATAACGTAAATGCATTTATATTATTTAATTATATTGTGAAAAAACAAGAAGTCTTAAATTTGAGCTTAAAAATTCTGCAGATACGCTGTACAGTGTATCATTTTACAAAAGCTTTTAATCTCAGATAAATGCTGATCTTTGGATCTTGCTGTTCATCAAAGAATCCTGAAAAAAATACTTAATAATAGTAATAACAATAATAATCATAATAATAATAATAAATGTTTCTTGATCAGCAAATCAGCATATTAGAATGATTTCTGAAGGATCGTGAGAGACTGAAGACTAAAGTAATGGCTGATGAAAATTCAGCTTTTACATTGCAGGAATAAATTACATTTTAAAATGTATTCAAATAGATAGTAAGATTTGAAATAGTAAAAATATTTTAATCAATATTTGGATCAAATATAAATGCAGGCTTGGTGAGCAGAAGAGACTTCTTTAAAAAAACATCTTACTGTTCAAAAACTTTTGACTGATATTGTATTTTAATGTTTTTAAAAGAAGACTTTTCTGCTTTCCAAGGCTGCATTAATTTGATTAAAAATACTGTTAAAACATTTATTTTGTGAAATATTATTACAATTCAAAATAAGTGTTTTCTATTTGACTATGTTTTAAAATGTAATTTATTCCTGTGATGCAATGAATTTTCAGCATCATTACTCCAGTCTTCAGTGTCACATGATCCTTCAGAAATCATTCTAATATGCTGATTTGCTGCTCAAGAAACATTTATTATCAATGTTAAAAACAATTGTGCTGCTTAATATTTTTGTAGAGATTACATTGTAAATGTCTTAAATATCACTTTCGAACAATTTAATGTGAAATAAAAATACTGATTTATTTAAAAAAAAAAAATCTTAACTGGCCCCAAAGATTTGAATGGTAGTTTAAAAAAAGGTTCAAAAGTTCAAAGGTAACATGTAAGCAAGTTGTACTCTCTTGGTAGGAAAAAGGCAGATAGTGACAACCATGAGACAATGGAGACTGTAGCAGAAAAGAGTCCTGGAGAAGAGAGTGATTATGGAGGCAGTACAGAAGATGAACAGGAGGTTGAACCCAGACAGCCTGACCCGAAGCCTCTTACACAAGGTTAGTCTTTTAACTTTACCCAGAAATTAAAATTCAGTCATTATGTCCTTCCAAACCTGTTTTCCAAACCTTTTTTTCCGATACACCCACAAACAAATAATATAAAGCATAAACTGTAGGTTAGGATGTCATTTTCAGGTGCCATTTTTCAGTGAACTACTCCTTTAAAGTTTCCAGAGAGCCACAATTTTAGATGCAAGTACGTCAAACTTTTTTGGTTTTTGGTTTTTTTGTTTAAATGCAAATCACTGCTGAAACTTTCTCAGCCTACTTTTAACAAAGTCTGTGATTTAGTTTGTGTGGATTTGTGGAAATTCTCATTCTTCAGCTTGCTGTATATTCTGAGTTGATTTGTTTTCAAGGCTCCATAATATTGTGTTCGTTGGACACAGTTACGTGCTTGCAAAGTTAACAAAGTTTGAAGTCAAACTAGATGAGCCTACAACTGAATTTGTGCCTAGAACATCGAACGCAACTCATATTTTAATATAGTTTAGCAAAGTATAGTGAATTTAGTGGAATTTCTTCCCAGAAAGTTCAGGTTGATGAATGACAGCACGAAGCTGATTTGATCTACAGTGACTCTGGCAAGCAGATGAAAGCTCAACATCTTGACATAGGCTCAGATAGAATGACAGAGATAGAAATCGACATGCAGGGATAGAACTTGTGGAATAATTCAACGATAGGAGTTGAGAAAGAGCTAGGTCTACATCTCTAATTGGTGCACTAATGTCGAATCCAACTTTTGGACTTGTGTATATTAAATATTGTACAATTTACGATTTGTGTATTGGCTTTTATGATGTTGTTAGTGTAATGTTGAAAGTCTCTTGTATTATACAATGTGAAGCAGCTGTTATCATTTTATTCATTTATAAATGACCTTATGTTTGATTTGCTTCAGCATCAGAAATTACTTTTTCTATTAAGAGGTAGTGTTTGCCCCTAGAACTAATTTCAATTGGCATTTTTAGCTTTGCAATGACAGTTTTTATAATTACCTCATTAAATATATGTGTTGTTTTTTATGTAATATACTTAAGTTTAACCAGATACTCAAGTGTATTTAGTTTAATTGTGAAGGGGCATTTTTGTCACTTTATCTTAATTTTGAGGGACATTTTTGCTCCAACCCCTATTAGTTTCTAACCCTGGTTTAACCCTGGCATTAGTTTCTAACCCTGGTTTGCATCTAACCAGGTACTTAAATGTATTTAGTTTAATTGTGAAGGGGCGTTTTTTGCCCTTTTATCTCATATTTAAAGAAGCATTTTTGTTTTCTTTGGTGCCATTTTTGCCCCAAACCCCTAATAGTTTCTACCCTTGGTTTAACCCTGGCTTTAGTTTCTAACCCTAGTTTGTATCAAACCAGATACTTAAGTTTATTCAGTTTAATTGTGAAGGAGCTTTTTTTCGCCTCCTTTATCTTAAATTTGAGGGGCATTTTTGCCCAAACCCCCATTAGTTTCTAACCCTTGTTTAACCCTGCCATTATTTTCTAACCCTGGTTTGCATCCAACCAGATACTTCAATTTATTTAGTTTAATTGTGCAGGGGCATTTTTGTTACTTTACCTTAAAATTGAGGAGCATTTTTGTCCATTTTGGTGGGATTTTTGCCCCAAACCCCTATTAGTTTCTAACCCTGGCTTTAATTTCTAACCCTGGTTTGCATCCAACCAGATACTTACATTTATTTGGTTTAATTGTGAAGGGGCATTTCCCCCTTTATCCTAATTTTGAGAGGCATTTTTGTCCATTTTGGTGAGATTTGTGCCCAAAACCCCAGTTAGTTTCTAATTATGGTTTAACCCTGGCATTATTTTCTAATCCTTGCATCCAACCAGACACTCAAATTTATTTAGTTTAATTGTGCAGCTGCGTTTTTTGGCTCTTTGTCCTAAATTTGAGTACCATTTTTGTCTATTTTGGTGGCATTTTTGCCCCAAACCCTGATTAGTTTCTGAGCCTTATTTTAACCCTAGTTTGCATCCAACCAGATACTTAAGTTTATTTAGTTTAAATGTGCAGCTGCGTTTTTTTGGCCCTTTGTCCTAAATATGAGTGACATTTTTGTCTATTTTGGTGGCATTTTTGCCCCAAACCCTGATTAGTTTCTGAGCCTTATTTTAACCCTAGTTTGCATCCAACCAGATACTTAAGTTTATTTAGTTTAAATGTGCAGCTGCGTTTTTTTGGCCCTTTGTCCTAAATATGAGTGACATTTTTGTCTATTTTGGTGGCATTTTTGCCCCAAACCCTGATTAGTTTCTGACGCTTATTTTAAGTCTGGCTTTAGTTTCTAACCCTTGTTTGCATCCAACCAGATACTTAAGTTTGTTTAGTTTAATTGTGAAGGAGCATTTTTTCCCCCCTTTATCTTAAATTTGAGGGGCGTTTTTGCCCAAACCCCTATTAGTTTCTAACCCTGGTTTAACCCTTACCCTGGTTTGCATCCAACCAGATGCTTAAATTTATTTAGTTTAATTGTGAAGGGGCAATTTTGCCTCTTTATTTTAAATTTGAGGGACATTTTTGTCCATTTTGGTGGCATTTTTGCCTCAAATCCCCATTAGTTTCTAACCCTGGTTTTCAACCAGATATTTAAATTTATTTAGTTTAATTGTGAAGGGTCATTGTTTTGCCCCTTTATCTTAAATTTCAGGTGCATTTTTGTAGATTTTGGTGGCATTTTTGCGTCCAAACCATCATTAGTTTCTAACCCTTGTTTGCATCCATCCAGATATTTAAATTTGTTTAGTTTAATTGTTAAGGGGCATTTCCCCCCATTTATCTTAAATTTGTGGGGCATTTTTGTCCCAAACCCTGATTAATTTTTAACCCTGGTTTAACCCTGCCATTAGTTTTTTAACCCTGGTTTGCATCCAACCAGGTACTTACATTTATTTAGTTTAATTGTGAATGGGCATTTTTTCCCCCTTTATCCTAAATTTGAGATATATTTTTGTCCATTTTAGTGGCATTTTTACCCCAAACCCTATTAGTTTCTAACCTTCGTTTGCATCCAATCAGACACTTAAATTGATTTAGTTTACTTGTGAAGGGGCATTTTGTCCCTTTTCCTAAATTTGAAGGGCATTTTTGTCCATTTTGGTGGCATTTTTGCCCAAAACCCCCATTAGTTTCTAACCCTGGTTTAACCCTGGCATTATTTTCTAACCCTGGTCTGCATCAACCAGACAATTACATTTATATAGTTTAATTGTGCAGCTGCGTTTTTTGGCCCTTTGTCCTAAATTTGAGTGGCTTTTTTGTTTATTTTGGTGGCATTTTTGCCACAAACCCTGATTAGTTTAAGACTCTTATTTTAACCATGGCTTTAGTTTCAAACCCTAGTTTGCATCCAACCAGATACTTACAATTATTTAGTTTAATTGTGAAGTCAAATTTTTTTCCCCCTTTATCTTAAATTTAAGAGGCATTTTCGCCCAAACCCCCTTTAGTTTCTAACCCTGGTTTAACCTTGGCATTAGTTTCTCACCCTGGTTTGCATCTAACCAATTTTTTTTTTTTTTTTAATTGTGAAGGGACACCCCCCCCCCACCTTTATCTTAATTTTGAGGGGCATTTTTGTCCATTTTGGTGACATTTTGCCTGCTATTAGTTTATAACCCTGGTTTGCATCCAACCAGATAACTAAATGTATTTAGTTTAATTGCTAAGTGGCAATTTTGCCTCTTTATCTTACGTTTGAGGTACATTTTTGTCCATTTTGGTGGCATTTTAGTCTCAAATCCCCATTAGTTTCTAACCCTGGTTTGCATCCAACCAGATACTTTCATTTATTTAGTTTAATTGTGAAGGGGCATTTTTTGCCCTTTTATCTTAAATTTAAGCCCCAAGCTCCCATTTATTTTTAACCCTAACTTTACTTTCTAAAACTGGTTTGCATCCAACCAGATACTTAAAGGGGCTTATTTTTGGCCCTTTATCCTAAATTTGTGGGGCATTTTTACCCCAAACCCTGATTAATTTTTAACCCCGATTTAACCCTTTACTTATAAGGTACGTACTTTTTTTAGTTTAATTGTGAAGGGGCAGTTTTTGCCCTTTTATCTTAAATTTGAGGGGCATTTTTGTCAATTTTGGTGGCATTTTTGCCCCAAACCCCATTAGTTTCTAACCTAGGTTTGTATCCAACCAGATACTTGCATATATTTAGTTAAATTGTGAAGGGAAGGCCCCTTTTACTAAATTTGAAGGGCAATTTTGTCCATCATATAGAAAAAATATTTAAATAAATATGTATTTTTCAATTGTAAAGTATTTGGCTCCCTTGATTCTCCATAATAGGCATTGCTGCAATGTTAATTAACCGTTTTTTGTTAAAAATAGCTATGCGTTACATAACACTACTTACATTGTAGTATTTCTACCATTAGATCAGAAATAAACTGCACAGAACAGCAGCGACTTGTAATTGCATTGCGTCAATGAGAGCAATGACATCACTAGGTATTTGCTCTCTTATCCAAAGCATGACCACGCTAATGTCTTTTCCCCTGCTGAGAACGGCTGCACCGTCCAGCACATTAAACACTTGAGCCAGGTCTGAGACTGCCTAAAGGTAGTTCATTCCCTCAGCTTTTCCCTGTGTCGTCCGTCATCGCTTATGACGTCATCTCCTAGACGAGTTGTTCCTTGGCAACACCGTCTGCTTTTGATCGATTTCGACATCGGGCTACTCGAAAGCCGTATTCAGGGGCTCAGTCGGGCTGTTGAGTCAGAGTTTTGAGGCACAGAAAGGGAAATGAGGTGGAGTCACACATGATTTAGTCTGCGGGTTGCTCAATTTTCTCAGTTGTTCCCCTTGTGTAAACCCTGTGGAGTAAAAGTGAAAAGCCCCAGTAGAGAACCCCCCTTTCGTGGTCATGTGACCCTGTAAACAGCATGAATTGTAAAGTATGGTTGCTAGGTGTGTGTTGCTTTTAGGCTTCAATTATTGTCTTGTTCTTTCCTTCCTCAAAGTGTGATTCAGTGGTTCATGATTCAGAGCATGTGCTTGGTAATGTTTTTGTATTTAAAGAGTTGGATTTTTTTTTTCTTAACTATAAAGCTTACCATATAGGGTGCAGTACATGAAGCATAATTGAAAGAGTCTTTAATGTGGTCAGGATGTTTGTTGCACCAACTAACGTGAGACAAACCCACCCAGTTTCATAGTAAGATCTGTCCAGTGTAAATTAAACTGTAAACAACTGCCAGAAACAATCACAGAAACATGTCTGGCAATGCAATAGCTCTTTAAAGAACAAGTACTATTGGATTCTTTGCAATCTTGAACAGTTTCCCACTGTGCCACAATGACATATCACACCAGACAGATGTGCTCCTGCTGGGTTTTATTGCAGTCACGCTGCATGTACATCATTTAATGTTGATGCTCAACATGCTTTTAATGCGTTTGTGATGTTGATTGTGTTAGCGGAGTCACTTGGCCAGCTGCCTGAACGCTGGCTGTGAGAACCTCCATTAATCCTGTTCAGAGCCATTATATATGCAAACAATCACAAATAATAACAGTCACAGATAATAACTCATCTTGAGTGAAATCACAAAATTAGCAACAGATGGCCATATATCTCATATTTAGAAATGGCAATAACTCCTCAGGTTATTTCAGAATATTTCTGCTTTAAAATGTGTTAATCTCATTAAAATTTTTGGCAAAATAATTTATGTAATGATTGTTTTTTTGTTTTTTTTTTCAATTTACATGCTGTTAATAAAATTAACAATTTAATATAATAATGCACTATCAAAAAGAATATAATGTTATATTTATATTGTATATTAATATATATTATATAAATAATATTCAGTTATAGCATGTTCAGGATAGATCTGCCTGAAATTATGTAAATTAAATCTTAATCTTTAAAAAAAAAACTAATCTTAGACCTACCTAAATACCTGAAAAACACTGTTTATTTTATTTGTATATTTCCTCTATGGTATCTATTTGTGCTGTTGCTTGTAGTTAGATTATTTGTTCTTATTTTCTTTATTTTTATTTGACAGTAGTGTTTTTTCCTAAACATAGCACATACAGAACCGTACCGAAACCGTGACTCTTAAACTGTGATACAAACCCCTACTATCTATAATCTGTCTTTCTATCGCCTATCTATCTGTCTGTCTATCCGTTTAGTTTTCTGTCTGTCTGTCTGTCTGTCCATCTGTCTGTCTATTTATTTGTCTATCTACCTGTCTTTCTATTTGTCTGTCTGTCTGTCTGTCTGTCTGTCTGTCTGTCTGTCTGTCTGTCTGTCTGTCTGTCTATTTGTCTATCTACCTGTCTTTCTATTCATCTGTCTGTCTGTCTGTCTGTCTATCTATGTCTGTTAGTTTATCTATCTGTCTGTCTGTCAATATCTGTATTTATCTGTCTATCTATCTTTTTGTCTATCTGTCTATTTATTTGTCTGTATGTATCTATTTATCTGTCTGTCTGTCTATTTATGTCTATCTATCATTTGATCTGCCTGAAATTATGTAAATTAAAATGTTTAATCTTCAATAATCAAAAGCATTATTTCTACATATTATAATGTTAAAATATTATTTTTTATAGATTAAAATTTATATTTTTATAACATCTTCTGCTAAATTAATTTAAAAATATTTACATTTACAATTAATTATACAATTTCTGATTTAAAAATTAAGTAAAATTAATAAATATGCCATAATAAGTGAGTACACTTTCATTAAAAGACAAAAACTCCAGCTGCAAAAATCAACACTGGATGAACTTTAACACTTAAACATTTCCCTGTTTTGTCTAACAGAGATGCCAGAAAGCAACCCGATGGACGACAGCCTAAATGACATCACAGATGTGGCCCCCTGCCGCAAACGCCGCCACCGACATCTCCAACAGCTGGAGACTGAAGCTAAACGAGCAGCACTGGACCAGCGACAGAGATCCAGGTATCATCACTCACGTCCTTGCACACATCCTTTGTCTAATTACACATTTTACAGCGGTCGATCGGCTCGTAACGCACCCAAACTCCTGGAGGCCTGTTATCTAATGTTGCATATGATACCCATAAACCCCTCTGACTGCCTCCATAAAAATGTCAGTGATAATTCCGGTTGTCTTATTCTCTGGTGTCCATTTCATGCAACCTTGGATGCTGCTTTTTCCTCGCGCCTGCAGCCAGTCAAGCAGACAGAAGCGGGTTTCCCAGAACCCTCTTCCGTTATACGGAAATCATTGGGCTGTTGCCAGCACCTTGTATTTTTCCAGTGGAGGCCCCCCTGAGTGCGTCTCTCACCGGCTCATTTTTACTTATTAATAGGAAAATATGTATAATTTCATCTCCTCCTTTGCCAGTACCTCAGTGGACTGTAATTGTACAATAAAAAAACCCATGAATGGTTTAAATTTGCATTGAGCATTGATTCAGACTTGATGGCTCCTGAGGGACGCCGTTCCTGAGAAAACGTGTTGCATTTATCCTGAAATAGTCCCACTGTTTTGGAGATTATTTGGCGTTAGGTATTATTTTTTAGTTATTTTATCTATCTATCTATCTATCTATCTATCTATCTATCTATCTATCTATCTATCTATCTATCTATCCATCTATCCATCTATCCATCTATCCATCCATCCATCCATCCACCCATCCATCCATTTAGTTTTCTGTCTGTCTGTCTGTCTGTCTGTCTGTCTAAATTAAAATTAAAATTTGCTTTATTAGTGTCACAAACGGGACGACCAAGAGTGAGGATCCAAATGCAAGGCTTTATTAAGCAGATCGTAGTCAGACAGACAGGGTCGAAAACACCAGCAAACATGAACAGCGAAGACAATCCAATAGCGTAATCCAATAAACAAGCGTGGGTCAAAATCCAAGTGGGCAGTCCAAATGAAACAATGAAATGAAAACAAGAAACTAGAAAACTAAGACTAAGACTGGGAAAACAAAAACAGAACTATGGCTAGGGAACAACAAGGAGACTAGGAAACCTGAGAGCAAAGGAAAACGCTTGGTAGAGTCCGCTGGAGCAAAACAATACTTCGCGATGTGTGTGTGTGATGAGCTGGCTTTTATGTCTGATAAACAGGAAGTAACCATAGAGGCAGCAGAGGGAGCAGCAACAGTCAGTGGGGGTAAGGGCTCCCTCTGCTGGCCTGGCGTGACATAGCCCCCCCCCAAGGAGCGGCTTCCAGACGCTCCAAAAAACAACAGGAGGAAACAGTCCAGGGGAGCGGTGGGGGGGCCAGGAGACTGAGGCAGAACAGGTTGGGCAAAGGCCCTCCAGAGCAGGGCAGGAGATTCAGGAGCCCTCCAGGGCAGGGCTGGAGGCAGAGCAGTCCTTTGAGGTGGAGCAAGAGTCTTAGGAGCCCTCCAGGGCGGAGCAGGAGGCTTAGCGACCCTCCGGGGCAGAGCAGGAAGCGTAGAAGCCCTCCAGGGCGGAGCCGAAGGCGGAGCAAGGGGTTTAGGAACCCTCCAGGGCGGAGCAGGAGGCGGAGCGGCCCTCCAGGGCAGAGCAGGAGGCGCAGGAGCCCTCCAGGGCGGAGCAGGAGGCGCAGGAACCCTCCAGGGCGGAGCAGAAGGCGCAGGAGCCCTCCAGGGCGGAGCAGGAGGCGCAGGAGCCCTCCAGGGCGAATCAGGAGGCGCAGGAGCCCTCCAGGGCGGAACAGGAGGCGCAGGAGCCCTCCAGGGCAGAACAGGAGGCGCAGGAGCCCTCCAGGGCGGAGCAGGAGGCGCAGGAGCCCTCCAGGGCGAATCAGGAGGCGCAGGAGCCCTCCAGGGCGGAACAGGAGGCGCAGGAGCCCTCCAGGGCAGAACAGGAGGCGCAGGGGCCCTCCAGGGCGGAACAGGAGGCGTAGAAGCCCTCCAGGGCGGAACAGGAGGCCGCATTATGGACTGGGACCTGGGGAGAACAGAGATAGAGGAGGCAGACAGAGCAAGGAGAGAAGTAGAGAGTTCATGGGAGAACGTGGCCTCCATAGCCGTGACCAGGCAGACGAGAACTTCAGGAACGACTTTCGTGGCAGTTCCTGGGCAGACAGAGACTTCTGGAACGGCCCCAGACGCCAAGACAGAGATGACAGGGAACCTAGGCGGTGCAGGCAGAGCAGGGAGTCTTGGCGGGGCAGACAGAGCAAGGGACCTTGGCGGAGCAGACAGAGCAAGGAACTTTGGCGGAGCAGGCAGGGCAGGGAATTTTGGCGGAGCAGACAGAGCAAGGGACCTTGGCGGAGCAGACAGAGCAAGGAGTCTTGGCGGAACAGGCAGAGCAAGGAACCTTGGCGGAGCAGGTAGAGCAAGGAGTCCTGGCGGAGCAGATATAGCAGGGAACCCTGGCGGTGCTGGCAGAGCAGGGAGCACTGGCGGTGCTGGCAGAGCAGGGAGCACAGGCGATGCGGGCAGAGCGTGAAGCCTTGGCTGAGCGGGCAGAGCGTGAAGCCTTGGCGGAGCGGGCAGAGCGTGAAGCCTTGGCGGAGCGGGCAGAGCGTGAAGCCTTGGCGGAGCGGGCAGAGCGTGAAGCCTTGGCGGAGCGGGCAGAGCGTGAAGCCTTGGCGGAGCGGGCAGAGCGTGAAGCCTTGGCGGAGCGGGCAGAGCGTGAAGCCTTGGCGGAGCGGGCAGAGCGTGAAGCCTTGGCGGAGCGGGCAGAGCGTGAAGCCTTGGCGGAGCGGGCAGGGCGTGAAGCCTTGGCGGAGCGGGCAGGGCGTGAAGTTCCGCTATGTACGCCACCTCCGAAAGAGGTATAGGCGCAGCGGACATGCCTGTAGATGAGGTCTCCAGAACAAACTTGTGGGCAGACTCATGGGCCGAAGAGGCAACTGGGGCGCAGTGTGCAGCCCACACACTCAAAATGGCGATAGCCATAACAGGTAACACAGTTGGCAGAGGAATGCCCTCCGGGTCATTGGGCGTGGGGCTTGGGAGCGTTGGCTCTGTGTGTCTTGGGAGCGTTGGTTCTGCATGGCTTGGCAGCGTTGGCTCTGCATGGCTTGGGAGCGTTGGCTCTGCATGGCTTGGGAGCGTTGGCTCTGCATGGCTTGGGAGCGTTGGCTCTGCATGGCTTGGGAGCGTTGGCTCTGCATGGCTTGGGAGCGTTGGCTCTGCATGGCTTGGGAGTGAAGGCTCTGGATGCTCAGGGGAGATGTGACTTGGCAGTGAAGAAGTAGCTATGACCTGACTCGTCATGACAAGAGCAGCAGTGACTTGATTTGGCGTGAGAGGGACAGCTGTGGCTTGGCTTGGCTCGGAGGGAACAGCTGCTTGACTTGGCCTGACAGGAACAGCAGCTGTATCTTGACTTGTCCTGGCAGGGACAGTGACTGTGACGTGACTTGACTCGGCAGGGACAGCAGCTGTAACTTGACTTGACTTGGTAGGAACGGCAGCTGGTGCAGGTTCGAGAGAAGCAGATATGACGTTCACAGGCGATGGCTTGGTTGACGTGGCGTGAGCAGACGCTGGCTTGGTTGACGTGGCGCTAGCAGACGCTGGCTTGGCTGATGTGGCGCTAGCAGACGCTGGCTTGGCTGATGTGGGGTGAGCAGACGTTGGCTCGGCTGACAGTAAGGGACCAGCCGAACGAGCTGACAGCAGTGGTGGGTCCTCCAAGCTAGACATTAGTCTCTGATACGTCCTGGAAGGGTGAGAGTCTGACGCTGTAGCCACCCTGTTAATAACAGCCTCAGGTATGGCGGCCATTTTGTGTGCCAGCACGGGCGTGGCGGTCATCTTGGGTGCAGGCTCTGGCGTGGCGGCCCTCTTTGCAGCAGGCTCTGGCGTGGCGGCCATCTTTGCAGCAGGCTCTGGCGTGGCGGCCATCTTTGCAGCAGGCTCAGGCGTGGCGGCCATCTTAGCAGCAGGCTCTGGCGTGGCGACCATCTTAGCAGCAGGCTCTGGCGTGGCGGCCATCTTTGCAGCAGGCTCTGGCGTGGTGGCCATTCTGACCGGGAACTCAGGAACGGAAGCCATCTTATGAACGTGCTTTGGAACGGCGGCCATCTTGTGAGCAGGGTCTGGAAGAGCGGCCATTTTGCGAACAGGATCAGGAAGGGCGGCCATCTTGGGTGCAGTCTCAGGAAAGGCGGCCATCTTATGAGCTGACTCGGGAAGGACAGCCATCTTGGAAGCAGGCTTTGGGACGGCGGCCATCTTGTGAACTGGCTTGGGGGTGGCAGCCATCTTGTGAACAGGCTTGGGGATGGCGGCCATCTTGTGATCGGGCCTTGGGGTGGCAGCCATCTTGTGAGAGAAGTCAGACGTGGTAGATTTCTTGTGAGCTGGGTCCAATCGGGTGACCATCTTGAATGCGGACTCAGGAAGGATGGTCATTCCGAAAGCTGATTCGGGAAAGGCGGCCATTTTGTGAACAGGTTTAGGGAAGGTAGCCATCTTGTGAAGGGGCTCCTGAAAGGCAGACATCTTATGAACAGGCTTTGAACTAGCAGACATCTTGTGCTTTGGCTCTGGGCTAGTAGACATCTTGTGCTGTGGCTTGAAGCTAGCAGACATCTTGTGCTGGGGCTCAACTAGAATACCCACAGTACATGGAGAGCCGCATAACGACAGTGCATAGTTCATATAATCCTTCAGTGAGCATAAGGATTTCCCCCCAGGCAACATTGATCTTGTTGGTTCATTCAGCCCCATACGGAATAAGTCCTTAAAGTATACCTCATCAAAAAATGATACTTTATGCAACAACTCACTGAAACGTTGAACATATTCCTTGATGGGGAGATCTCCTTGTCTGAGGAGCAGAAGTTGGTCGACTGGGTCCATGTTGTGATGCTGGTGGTGAGTAAAGCCGCTGGATCCGGGTGTGGCGAAGTATTCTGTCACAAACGGGACGACCAAGAGTGAGGATCCAAATGCAAGGCTTTATTAAGCAGATCGTAGTCAGACAGACAGGGTCGAAAACACCAGCAAACATGAACAGCGAAGACAATCCAATAGCGTAATCCAATAAACAAGCGTGGGTCAAAATCCAAGTGGGCAGTCCAAATGAAACAATGAAATGAAAACAAGAAACTAGAAAACTAAGACTAAGACTGGGAAAACAAAAACAGAACTATGGCTAGGGAACAACAAGGAGACTAGGAAACCTGAGAGCAAAGGAAAACGCTTGGTAGAGTCCGCTGGAGCAAAACAATACTTCGCGATGTGTGTGTGTGATGAGCTGGCTTTTATGTCTGATAAACAGGAAGTAACCATAGAGGCAGCAGAGGGAGCAGCAACAGTCAGTGGGGGTAAGGGCTCCCTCTGCTGGCCTGGCGTGACAATTAGCATGACTGTAAAATTACAATATTGCCAAAGCATTAATTATATGTTGAGGAACATAACAATGAGAACATCTAAATAATTTCAATAATTAAAAATTTTATAACAATTTAAATTTAAATAACAAAATAGAAAAACAGTGTAACAAAATAGAACATTTGATACTACAGTGCTTAACACATAAACACACACATGCTGAGGATCACTGTGGTAGACGGTAGGGAAACACACTGAGGTCAGACATAATATACACATTACACACACCATACACATTCTCCAGCTGTCTTTCAGGCTGTGGCACATCCATACATATCTCGCAGCCAATGCTGCTGTCTGTCCCTCTCCTAGTATTATCTTTATTTTTCCCTCTTCAGTCATGGTTGTAAAATTCTTTATGATGTTTGTGAATTTGTTTATATATAGGTCTCTTATTGATTTAAATTTGTGGCAGTGAAGGAGGAAGTGCACCTCTGTCTCAATCTCTCCTGTCTTGCAGTGAGCACACACTCTTTGCTCTCTGGGTAACCAGCTCTTTTTGTGTCTGCCGGTCTCGATGGCTAGACGGTGCTCACTGGGCCTGCACTTGGTCAGGATTTGTCTCCGCTTTGTCTCTCTAATACTCTGAAGATATTCTTCCAATTCATAATTTGATTTTATAGTTCGATATAATTGTAATTTGCTTTGTGTTTTAGTTTCTTTATCCCAATCTTCCAGATATATATTTTTAGATTGTTTGTTTGATTATTTGATTTATTTTGATGTTTGAGTTGGAAGCAGTGCCGGTCTGAGACTGGTTAGTGTTAATAGAGTTAGGTTAGTAAGTCTCAGAACCAGCTGACTTAGGGGACTTTTTTCGGGGTTCAGTTCTTGGGTTTGTAATGCTTTAAAATGTGGCGATTCTGTGGGACTCGATTTAAGATGCATCCAGAATTTGAGGGATAATTTTTGTATATTAATAAATCAATGGGAATCGGCCTAATTCTGCCCTACATGCATTATTGGGTGTTCTCCTTTGTAATTTTAAGATCATTTTGCAGAATTCGGTGTGTAGGGCTTCTGTTGGATGTCTGTCCCATCTAGTGTAGCTCTGATCACTGAGTGGACCCCATACCTCACTTCCATACAGCGCTATGGGCTGAATTACACTATCAAAAGAGCTTTATTTAAGCTCTTCGAGCTTTATCTTTAGGAGCATTCACTGCCATACTGAAACTTCCAGATGCAGTGATGATCAGGCCGAGGTAAGTGTACTGCATCGTGTGTTCTAGGGCGGTTCTGCATAGATAGAACTGGTAATCTGTAACCTATTTATCTATTTGTCTGTCTGTCTGTCTGTCTGTCTGTCTGTCTGTCTGTCTGTCTATTTGTCTGTCTGTCTGTCTGTCTATGTCTATCTATCTGTCTGTTTGCATATCTGTCTGTCTGTCTATCTATTTGTCTGTCTGTCTGTCTCTATCTGTCTCTTTGTCTATTCATCTTTCTATCTCTCTATTTTGTTGTCTGTCTATCTGTCTATTTATCGGTCTGTCTGTCTGTCTGTCTATCTATCTATCTATGTCTATCTGTCTGTCTATTAATCTTTCTATCTCTCTATTTAGTTGTCTATCTGTCTGTCTATCTATTTATCTGTCTGTCTATCTATTTATCTGTCTGTCTGTCTGTCTGTCTGTCTGTCTGTCTGTCTGTCTGTCTATTTATCTATCTGTCTATCTATTTATCTATGTCTATCTGTTTGTCTATGTCTGTCTGTCTGTCTGTCTGTCTGTCTGTCTGTCTGTCTGTCTGTCTGTCTGTCTGTCTGTCTGTCTGTCTGTCTGTCTGTCCATTTATCCGTCTGTCTGTCTATCTCTTTGTCTGTCTGTCTGTCTGGCTGGCTGGCTGTCTCTTATCGGTCTGTCTGGCTGGCTGTCTTTTATCTGTCTGTCTGGCTGTCTGTCTGTCTCTTTGTATATTTATCTGTCTGTCTGTCTGTCTGTCTATTTATCTGTCTGTCTGTCTATCTATTCATCTGTCTGTCTATCTATCTAGACTAATGTGATCACCTACAAGCACTAGATGAATGTCTTGTGCACTTTACATGAGGAGTGCGGTATGTTCGACACGATTGATTTGTTAACCAACTCGTTACACCTTTCAAATCAGTTTATTTGGAATGTTGCTTTAAAAGGGAGCTGCCAATGTAGACAGTAGGTAGAAAGGCAGCTCACTAGCATTTGGAACAGAGCCTGTTTTTTTTAGGGTTGGCAGACATACACTGTATGAAAATGTCTTGGGTTGGCAGACATTTAAGAAAGACGCTTTGGCTTCATATTGTATTGACGTTATGCTGGAATATGGAGAGATTAACGTTTAATGAGGGTCTTGGTAAATATAAGAGTGTTTGTGTGACTCTGCAGGCAGAGTAAATGTTTAAACTGATTCTGTTTAAAAGTGTTTCTAGCCTCCCAGTGTCAACGGCTGCTCCCTATGTCAGCAGACACTCAAAGCGGTGACGTTCGCAGGCCCCGGCGGGCCGAGGCCGCGGTGGTCTATGACAGAATGGTGCCTCTACGCCAGATGGTCTGTGCGTGTGCTTGAATGTCAGGTGTTGAGGGAGACTGAGAGTTTGTATTGGACTTTTCTTTCTTTCAGCAGGCTCTGTCACCGTGGTAAGACTTTCCAAACTTTAATAGACTGCAATGGCATAGAAATCTGGCTCTAACTTCTTTAAAGAATAATATCACATACGCCACTTCGTATCACACGAGTGGAGGAATCCAGCTGGAGGATTCTCATTCTGTTCCTGGAATGAGGTTTTTAAACAGCCGCGTGGCTGTGAATGCCTTGGCTAATTACGCACAATTTTGTGCCTCGGAGAGAGCTGGAACGCTCTTGTAAAACGTGACACAAATTAGTGGCGGTGTATCATGAATGAGTCTCCGTTTTATGTGGCAGACGGAGTTAAAGGAACAGTTTACCCAAAAATTCTGTCATCCTGTACTCGCTGTAATGTGATTCCAAAACTGTATGATTTTTTTTTTTCCTCATGCAAAACCAGATGTTTTAAATAATATTCAGATTGGTTTCCAAAAAAATGAAAAGGATAGGGACTTAGACTATCTAACTCTAAAAATAGCAAACAAATAATAGGCCCCTATGATCTCCGCAATGCAGAAACGCAGACGGAATAGTGGAATCCAGTCATAAAAATGGAATTTACTGTGTGAAGCGGAATATCACAGGCTTTGCCAAATTTTTAGATGAATAAATAAAAAGTAGGTCAGTACACTTAAATCTAAAATACAAATTTAAAGATGAATCCTGCATGTTCTGTGTGTCTTTGTGTGAATAAATGGTTTCATTTACTACACACATATTGAAGTGCGCCTAACACTTTACAGTTCATTTTACAGTTTTTTGTGAGAACACTATCGTCATATCATATACTGTTCAAACAGAGACTAAAGGTCTTCACAGCCATCCGTCAAAGTAAAAGTTTGGTTTAACTTGAAGAAAATGTGACAGAAAAATATTACTCTATGTAATGATAGCATTGCTACTAATAATACAATTATTATAAAACATTATTTTTAAAGAATATTTACCAGAATTTATTTACCAGTAAATACACCACAAAGTGTTTCTGGAAAAACATAAAATAAATGAAATGATAATAAATTATTTTGTTAATGAATTAATTAATTAAAGATGCTTTTGGATATTAAATTGAATGAAAATTCAATTCAGAAAAGTAATGGAAAACAGAATTTGGTCAAAATAAATCTGTATTTGGGAAAAAATAAAACTGATTTCATAGGGCCCTAAATAATAAAATAAATGGAAAATGAAAAAAATACATGATAATTGAATATGCAGTATACTTTTGTAAGCATATATTTTTTGTGCATAATTTAATACATTTTTCATGGCTACAAAGACTTGAAATCCAACACAAATTAAAGCTGCAAGCAGCGATGAACGGGCCCTCGCACACGGGCTCACCGCCGACCGGTGGCTTTAGGAACACAGCAAATGGTGGGTAGTATGCTTTTAATACAGTAAAAATAGGAGAAATATGTCAAAGTCACTTAAATGTGCCAAATTTCCTGCTTCCAGCTGGTGGCGCTATGCCTATAACTGATTATTGGCATGTAGATGTGTTCAGGCTGGCACTTTCATCAAACATATAAAGTTTGGTGCAGATTGACCTTGGTATGTTTGAGTTAGTGAAATATATGATATATCCTGCTGCCAACAGGTGGCGCTATGATAATATCTGAATATTGGCCTTTAGGTGTCTTCAGGCCAGGACTCTTACAAAACCTGTGAAGTTTGAGGCAGATCGGACATTTTATGGCTGAGTTATAACAACTTCTATGTCCATGGTGAAACATCAAACTTTGTGACGCCGCCACGGATACGCCCTTTAACGAAAACTCAAGTTCTTCGCAATTTAACATCTCTAAGACCTCTAGATCAGACTGACTGAAGATAATGTTGATATCATTAAATCTCTAGGAGGAGTTTGCTACAAGTCATTTCCTATTGCCAACAGGTGGCGCTGTGATTATAATAGAATATTGGCCTTCAGATGTGTTCAGGCCAGGACTCTTATCGAACATGTGAAGTTTGAGGCAAATCGGACATTTTATGGCTGAGTTATAACAAGTTTTATATCCATGGCGAGACCACGAAATTTGCCAGGCCGCCACGGACACACCCTTCAACGAAAACTCAAGATCTTCACAATTTAACATCGTTAAAGCCTTTTTATTAGACTGACCGATTTTGGTGTTGATCTGATTAAATCTTTTGGAGGAGTTTGTTGCAGAGTACAGCATGACACTTCCTGGTGCCAGCAGGTGGCGCTATGAGTAAAACTGAATATGGGCATGTAGATGGCATCAGGTCAGGAGTGTTATCACACATGTGAAGTTTGGGGCAGATCGGGCATTTTATGCCTGAGTTATAGCAACTTCCTTTTTCATGGCGAAGCATCGAAATTTGCCAGGCCGCCACGGACACGCCCTCCGATGAAAACTCTAGATCTTCGCAATTTAACGTCACAAAGGGCTTTAGATTAGACTCACTAAATTTGCCGTTGATCCGAATAAATCTCTAGGAGGAGTTCGTTCAAGTATGACGCCTGAAAATGGCAAAAATTACACAAATTTTGCTAAGAAAATTAAAAATAACCGACTTCCTGTTGGGTGTCAAATTTTGCTCCAAGAGGCTTTTTTGTAGGTATTGGTGAGCTACATGTGTGTACCGATTTTCGTGCATGTACGTGAATCACAACTGAAAGCGCACACCGCGGAACGTGTAAAGGTGGCGCTATCGAGCCATTTTGCCACACCCACTTCTGCAACCCATATCAGACGTAAATTTTCGCCAGGTCTGATGTGTGTGCGAATTTTCATGAGTTTTCGGGTATGTCTAAGCCCTCAAAAATGCGATTCATTTTGGAGAAGAATAATAATAATTAAAGCTGCAAGCAGCGATGGTAGGGCCCTCGCACTCGGGCTCACCGCCGATCGGTGGCGAATGGTGGGCACTATGCTATTAACACAGTAAATGTAGGAGGAATATGTCAAAGTCATTGATATGTGCCAATCTTCCTGCTGCCAGCTGGTGGCGCTATGCCTATAACTGAATATTGGCATGCAGATGTGTTCAGGCCAGTGCTTTCATGAAACAAATGAAGTTTGGTGAAGCTTGAACATGGCATGCTTGAGTGTAAGTCATGACATATCCTGCTGCCAACAGGTGGCGCTATTATGAAATATTGGCTTTTAGATGTCTTCAGGCCAGGACTATTGGCAAACTTGTCAAGTTTGGTGCAAATTGTACATTGCATGCTTAAGTTAGTGTAAAACAAGTAATTTGCTGTTGCCAGCTGGTGGCGCTATGACTATAACTAAATACTGGCATGTAAATGTATTCAGGCCAGGACTCTTATCAAACATATTAAGTTTGGGGCTGATTGGACATTGCATGCCTGAGTTACAGTAACTTCCTGTTTCATTGCATTAAGAGTATGCTTTAGCACTTAGCTAAATGTTGCTAACATGTTTCTAGCATGTTGCTACCCTATTTAACACTTGTTGATATTATTAAAATGTTGCTTGGCATCCACAACAGTATTAAACATGTGACTTCCTGATGCCAGCAGGTGGCACTATGACTATAACTGAATATGGGCATTGGCTTGTGTTCAGACCAGCACTCTTATCAAACATATTAAGCTTGGGTCAGATTGGACATTGTATGCATGAGTTACACTTATTTTTCTTTGTATTAATATCATGCTTTAGCTCTTAGCTAAGTGTTGCTAGCATGTTTTAACATGATTCTAGCATGATGCTAGCCTATTTAAAACTTGCTAAAGCTTTTTAATATGTTGCTAGGAGTCCGTAACACCATTTAACATCACTTCCTGTTGTCAGCAGGTGGCGCTGTGACTATAACTGAATATGGGCATGTATATATATTCAGGCCAAGAGTCTTATCAAACATGTGAAGTTTGGGGCTGATTGGACATTGCATGCCTGAGTTACAGTAACTTCCTGTTTTATGTCTTTAACAACATGCTTTAGCACTAAGTAAGTGTTGCTAGCATGTTTGAGTACGTTTTAAACTAGTTTAGCACTCAATGGCTTTTTTAGTGTGTTGCTAATAGTGTGTCACAGTGTTAAACATGTCACTTCCTGTTGACAGTAGGTGGCGCTATAACTATAACTGAATATTGGCATGTAGACATCTTCAGGTCACGACTGTTATCAAACATGTGAAGTTTGGGGCTGATTGGACATTGCCTGCCTGAGTTACAGTAACTTCCTGTTTCATTGCATTAAGAGCATGCTTTAGAACTTAGCTAAATGTTGCTAACATGTTATAGCATGTTTCTAGCATGTTTCTACCCTTTTTAACAGTTGTTGATTTTTTTTTTAAATGTTGCTAGTCATCCACAACAGTATTAAACATATGGCTTCCTGTTACCAGCTGGTGGCGCTATGACTATAACTGAATACAGGCATGGGCGTGTGTTTGGGCCAGGATTCTTATCAAACATGTTAAGTTTGGGGCTGATTGGACATGGTATGCCTGAGTTAGAGTAACTTCCTGTTTTATTGTATTATTAGCATGCTTTAGCATATTAGCTAAGTGTTGCTAGCATGCTTTATTATTTTTGTAGCATGTTGAATATTAAGTTTGGGTCAGATTCAACAGTATATACATGAGTTACAGCAATTTCCTTTTGTATTTGTATTAATAGCATGCTTTAGCTCTTAGCTAAGTGTTGCTAGCATGTTTTAGCATGTTTGTAGCATGTTGCTAGCCTATTTACGACTTGTTAACGCTTTTCAATATGTTGCTAAGAGTCCGTAACAGTGTTAAAGATGTCATTTCCTGTTGTCAGCAGGTGGCGCTATGACTATAACTGAATTTGGGCACTGACATGTGTTCAGGACCGGACTGTCATCAAACATGTGAAGTTTGAGGCAGATCGGACATCGTATGCCTGAGTTATAGCAACTTCCTTTTTCATGGCGAAACATCAAAGTTTGTCAGGCCGCCACGGACACGCCCATCGACGAAAACTCTAAAGCTTCGCAATTTAACATCGCAAAGGCCTTATGATGACACTCAGCAAATTTGAAGATGATCGGATAAAAACTGTAGGAGGAGTTCGTTAAAGTACGAGGCCTGAAAATGGCAAAAACTGCACAAAAATCGTACAGGAAAGTCAATATAACGGACTTCCTGTTGGGTTTCGGATGTTGCACCAGGAGACTTTTTTGTAGGTATTGGTGTGTTACATATGTGTACCGAGTTTCGTACATGTACGTGAAACGTAGCTCGAGGCGCACTCCGTTGAAATTTTATAGGTGGCGCTATCGAGCCATTTTGCCACACCCACTTTTGAAAACCATATCAGATGTAAATTTTCGCCAGGTCTGATGCGTGTGCAAAGTTTCGTGAGTTTTCGGGCATGTTTAGGCCCTCAAAAAGACTTTTCATTTTGGAGAAGAAGAAGAAGAATAATAATAAACGGAGCAATTCCAATAGGGTCCTCGCACTGTAGTGCTCGGGCCCTAATAATAATAATAATAATAAACGAAGCAGATCCAATAGGGTCCTCACACCATCGGTGCTCGGGCCCTAAATACTACTTTATAAGAGAGTAGACAGAAAAAAATTCAGGTGCTTTCTGTTTATTTTAGAGCTTGATTGCTCTACTTTTGTAAATTGTAAATAAACATTCTTCAAAATGTTTCATTTTGTTATAACAGATATGTTATAAATATATGTTATAACAGGTTTAAGTTAAGGAAGATTTCTTTCATGCTCACCAAGGCTGCATTTATTTAATCAAAAATCAGTAATTTTTGTGAAATATTTTGACGATTTAAAGAAACTTTTTTCTATATCAATATATTTTAAAATGTAATTTATTTCTGTGATGCAATCCTGAATTTTCAGCATCATTACATTATATACTATATTTTCAGGTTTTTTCATTGAATAGAAAGTTGAAATAGATTTGTAACATTATATGTCTTTACTGTCACTTTTAAACAATATAATGTATCCTTACTAAATATAAGTATTAATTTCTTTAAACTTAAAGTAAAGTTTTTCTATTTAAAGTAAATATCAAAGTAAGTTCACTAATGAGTGTAGATTATGAAAACAGCCACTGTTTAGACCTCTAGCACCTTCCATGCCAGTGTCTCTATCGCTCTGCCAACATCTCTAGAGTAATCAAAAAGCAAATGGCCTTTTATTGTCCGTTTAAAGGCCCTGTATGGGTATCAAGAAATTTGCCAGCAGCAGCTTCCCAGCAGGCAAAATACAGTCATTGGATAAAAACAAGAATCAGTGCCACAGTTTTTTTTTTTTCTTACAAACAAACGGCACAATCACTGCTGTCTACAGATGGTGAGACTCTGTGCCATGACATCTGCTCTAATAAAGCCCATTTTTAAAAGCATTTCTCCTCTAAAGGCTGAAAAGAATCACCCAGCAGACATCATTTGTTTATTCAGCTACAGGACCGCATGTGGCTCACGTCCTCGAATCTCGACACATGTTCCGATCAGGGGAGCGTAATCGAGTCTTTGGTTTCGTTTGGGGTGTTTTCTATTCAAATGAAAGTGAAAATCCATTGCCAATAAATTGTATGGAAGTCTGTGTGGGGCGGAACTTAGTTTGATCTATTGTAAATCGATTGGATTGTGTAAAATGGGTGTTACTAATGTTGTGAAAAGTCATTTCTGAGAAGGGGAAAGTTAAAATGGTTTATATTTTCACTGAGACTGTAAAGTAATACTGACTGTTAAGTATCTCCTTCCCAGGTCAAGGAGAAGGAAGTCGAAACTCTATTAGAGGATTCCGAAATGCAGAAGAAGTTAAATAGTTATTTTTTTAGAAGAAAAAGAAGAAGAAGAGGAGGAAAGACAGAAAGAGAGAGATGAAGGGAGGGAGAGAGAGAGCAGAAAGATGTGGATTCATTTGGCCCCTGGCTGAAACTGTGCTGTTCTACAGTCTCCCAGCACCTGCCTAGAGATGGATCTGGCAGAGCATGACAACAGACAACAATCAGGCCAGTTACACTGCATTAATCCAGACCTCAGCATTTGTGTTTGTTGATGGTCGGTTTGTGGGATACCCGAAAAAATGTCCGGCTTAAGTTTTACCCCACAATCAAAAGGAATCTGCATATTAATATTTTTTTCTTTTTTTGCATTGTGACATAATTTCCTTAAGTACATTTCCCTCTGAATTCACATGACCAGAATGTGAAAGAAAAAAAGTTTTTAATACAAAAAAAAAGAAAAGATAAAAAATTACCATGGTGTATACTTTTTAATTTAAATAATAAATATATAATACATTATTTTATGAATAAAATATATTTGTATATATTATTTTATTTATTATATTATATAAATTATATTTATATATTACATTTTTGTAATTTTTCTAAACATATTTCATATATTTTGTTACATTCATATGTGTGTTTTAATTGCATTACAGTATGTTATATGGACTAGGA
This sequence comes from Garra rufa, assembly GCF_049309525.1. Lineage (NCBI taxonomy): Eukaryota > Metazoa > Chordata > Actinopteri > Cypriniformes > Cyprinidae > Garra > Garra rufa. The sequence continues at coordinate 8,219,982 of NC_133383.1, read as the reverse complement.
TGTGGTAATGCATTTAATTGAAACATTTCATAATATAATTATTTATTATTACTTATATCTTGTGTGTGATTATAAATAACTTATAACTGATTATTATTTATTATATATTTATATGCACATACAGTTGAGGTCAAAAGTTTACATACACCTTGCAGAATCTGCAAAATGTTAATTATTTTACTAAAATAAGCGGGATTATACAAAATGCATGTTATATATATGTTTTTAATACTGACTTAAGTAAGATATATCACACAAAAGATGTTTACATGTAGTCCACAAGAGAAACTAATAGTTGAATTTATAAAAAAATTACCCTGTTCAAAAGTTTGCATACACTTGATTGTTAATACTGTGTTGTTACCTGAATGATCCACAGCTGTGTTTTTTTGTTTGTTTAGTCATAGTTGTTAATGAGTCCCTTGTTTGTCCTGAACAGTTAAACTACCTGCTGTTCTTTAGAAAAATCCCTTAGGTCTCACAAATTCTTCGGTTTTCCAGCATTTTTCTGTATTTGAACCCCAACAATAAATGTATGATTTTGAGATCCATCTTTTCACACTGAGGACAACTGAGGGACTAAAATGCAACTATTACAGACGATTCAAATGCTCACTGATGCTTCAGAAGGACAACCAATGCATTAAAAGCATACATCTTTCTTATTTTGCCTAAATATCATATTTTTTCATTTAGTACTGCCCTTTAGAAGCTACAAAAGATACTTACATGTTGTCCAGAAGACAAAAAGAAGTTAAATTTACCCTGATTTCCAATGTATTCTATGCTTTTAATGCATTGTGTTTCCTTCTGAAGCATCAGTAAGTGTTTTAAACTTCTGTAATAGTTGCATATGAGTCCCTCAGTTGTCCTCGGTGTGAAAAGATGGATCTCAAAATCATACATTTATTGTTGCAAAGGGTTCAAATATACAAAAATGATGGAAAACTGAAGAATTTGTGGAACCTGAAGGGTTTTTCTGAAGAACAGCGGACAGTTTAACTGTTCAGGACAAACAAGGGCCTCATGAACAACTATCACTAAACAAAAAAACACAGCTGTGGATCATTCAGGTAACAACACAGTGTTAAGAATCAAGTGTATGTAAATTTTTGAACAGGGTCATTGTTTTAATAATTCAACTATTATTTTTTTCTTGTGGACTATATGTAAACATCTTTTACGTGAAATATCTTATTCAGGTCAGTACTAAATAAAAAATAACATGCATTTTGTATAATCCCCCTTATTATGGTAAAATAATTAACATGTTGCAGACCTCAACTGTATGTAAATGTACTGTATCTATGTAATGTATTTTAATAATTTATTTCATTACAGATTGTTATGGACAAATAGTGTGGTAATTCATAATACTCAAAAATAATGTCACAATGCAAAATGTATTTATTTTAGCAAAATATAATTTTGTCGTTGTCTTCTTCTTATTATTATTTGCTCTGACCGTTTTTGTGAGTTCACCCTTGTGTTGCTTCTGTTAAGAAATGAATTAGCCTTGGTAAAGCAATGTAACAACCTTTTTCAGACATCCTAAGACTTTTCATTGTTGTTTTTTTATATTATTATTATTTAAAATGTATTTATTTATTGTTATGCAGGATGTTACGTGATTGAAATATGTCAACTTGATGCAAGTTAACCTTAAGTTTAGTGTGTTATAACCTGTTTGGATCATTCTAATACAATCATCCATTGGTTTACTTTATGATATGTGAAATATAAATGAACCTACATCAGCGCCTTACATCTCATATGGCAGTAGTCTGACATGTCTTCATAAGAAACCGTACCATCATGTCTGTCCCCCTTTCTGGGCATTTTCTTAACCAGGTCCAGAGCTTCTTGTCATGTCTGTAATAATTTAAAAGAAACATAAGACCTTTTTTCCCAACCCGCAGACAATTCCCGCCCTGTTCCCAGTGAATCATGACAGCAAATATAGCGGCTTACAAGGCGACAGCGTCTATGTTTGTGCTCATCCGTTATCCGTGCCCATACCTATGGATTTCCTCCCTGAGGGCAGTAGGAAAGTAACTCGTTCTGTTAATACTCAAAGCTATCCCTACAGAGTTTAGTTGCGTCAAAATGACTTCCAGATGCGGCGCACAGGGAAACCCCTTGATCGAACCGCGATATTTACGTGTTATACACTGTTTACACTTCAATTGTGCTGACTAAGCATTGTTTCACAGATGATCGTTTGGGGTTTGCTTTTTAAAGGCTTGCTCAAAGCACCAAAGATGCCTTTTTGATGCTCGAGTTACTTAGTTGAATAAAATGCGGTTTTCGAGAGTCAAATGAGAATACGTGAATCAGCTGATTCCGTTTTGGTGTTTACATGTAAAAAAAAAAAAAAAAAAATGACAATCTTCAGGCCTCTCAGGGTTTATTTGGTGCCAGCACACCATATAAAAGCTCTTTGGTCTCTCTAAATGCAAGAACAGACCAAATACAAAATTTTCCTACTTGGCTCTTTGTATTTCTGAGGAAGAATCAGGATGTTTGCTAGAAAGAGCTGTTTATTACTTAGTTCAATAGTTCATCCAAAAATGAAAATTAGTTGAAAATGTATACACTCTCAGGCCACCCAAGATGTAGATGAGTTTGTTTCTTCATCAGAACAGATTTGGAAAAGTTTAGCATTATATCACTTGCTCGCCAATGAACCCTCTACAGTGAATGGGTGCCGTCAGAATGAGTCCAAACAGTTAATAAAAAACATCACAATAAACCACGAGTAATCTTGTGCAGCAAAAAGCTGCTTTTTGTAAGAAAGAAATCCTTTATTACAATGTTTAAATATTAAATAGAGTCTTTGATTCATAATATTGCTCTCGTCTGAAGCACGGAAGAAATATGCATAGATCAAAGCCAAAACAGCTCTAAACGAATATGTTTTGATGCGTTTGATGTCACTGGAGTAGGGATGGCGAAAACTAAAAAATTTCTTGACCGACCACCGAGCCTCATTAGCCGGTTGAAACCGGTTAACCGATTAGTTTAAAATATGGTACGCTATTTGAAATAACAGCCATTTTGAGCCGCGCCTGCAATTTCGCAACTCTGTCGCATCTGGCCGCGATCACACCGAACGCGTCTTTTAGTTCTAAAAACGCGAGGCGCACAGCACTGCCTTTTTTTTGGTGACTTTTAATAAAAGAGCGTGCTGCGTTTTTTTTATGTTGCTAAGCAATGACCAAAACAGCTGTCCTGTCAGTCAAATCAAAGGATTATAGCGCGAGCGCTCTAAAATCTTCGTTTTATGCTGTTAAGTAAACTGTCATATTAGCAGAAACCCTAAATAATACAGCTCCGGGTTACCCACGATAGACACAAAAGGTTTCTCCTCTATTTCTTGCAGTCTCCGGACTTTTTAAGCAACCGTAAAATTCCGTCACCACAACAGAAGGTCCGCCTCTCCATTCATTCGATTGGACAATGGAAAAGAACGCGAATGACGTTGGGCGTTTTTCCGCTCAGAGTTGATTTTTTTTTCAACTTCACGCGCTCAGAGCGCTCCTGCAAAAACGCGAGGCGCAGCAGGCGGTGAAAACGCGAGGCGCCTGGGGCACATAAGCAGCGCGTAGAACGCTCACTGCCAACAGAAAACCATTCAAAAGAGGCGCCTCCAACTGCAAAAACGCGCTCGGTGTGATCGCGGCCTCTCTCTGCCGCTCTGCCTCCCGCACACACACACACACACACACACACACACACACACTGCCACTCACGTCACTTTTTTAAAATCCCCTACAGCGCGAAACATGAGTCCCGCAAACGCGGCGCCGAAGAGCTTGTTGTATGTAATCGTAGGACAAATGGCTCCTTAGTTTCAAATGGTTTGGGTACAAGGTGATCGCTTTGAAAATAAAGGCGTTTGTCTAGGTTAGAAGCTCATTTGAAACATTGCCACAGCTCATTTAAGAAAATGACAGCTCCGAAGAGACGCCGCTTTAGTTGAGGTAGTGCTAACCATAATAAAGAAAGATGATGATCATCATCACCTTATCGGTTACCACTGAAATGTAGATGTAATGTATTTCCAAATCTAAGCCCATCTTATGTGGAATGTTGCCTAATAGACTGCAACATGATAAAACCAATGGATAAAGCAGGCACCTTCAGAATGCGTAAAAGACGCACCGGCACTTTTTTTTTTAACCGACTACCGACAACATTGACCGGTTAACGTTGATACGGTCAACCACCGGTCAAACGGTCATCGGTTAACATCCCTACACTGGAGGAAGTTTTATTGTGGATTATGGATATGATGGAAGTTAACCATAAGTTAAAAACATTTAATGATGTGTTTGTTTCTTTTAAACATGCTACTTTTCACTTTACAAGACATTAACTAATGTACTGGAGTTACCTGTGGATCATTGTGATGTTTTAATCAGCTGTTTGGACTCTCATTCTGACGGCACCCATTCACCGTATGGGATCCATTGGTGAGCAAGTCATGTAATGCTAAAATTCATCAAAACTGATGAAGAAACAAACTCATCTACATCTTTGATGGCTTGAGGGTGAGTCAAATTTCAGCAATTTTTTTTTTTTTTTCGTGAACTGTACCTTTAACTAGTCAACTAAGGAAGTTTTCTTAATCATTCACATAAACCAAATTTAGAAACGAAATTCTGACATCAACCAGCCTGCGATTTGTTCTTGTAAACACTGATGATTATGCTAATAAATGGATTTATTAGAAGCCGCAGAATGGGGCAGCTGTTTCTGAAGTGTTTTTAAAGACTTCCGCTCCGTTCTGTTGCTTCAATCCCGGTGTACTCCACCTAACACTTGCTTTTTAATTGCACGTCTCAGAAGCAGGTATTTCAATCCTGAACAGCACTTGTGGCAGGATGAGACATCAGATGCCATTCTACAGGGATCGTGAACCTGGAAACACAATCTCTTTTACAATATAAGTCTTGCTGCTTGTACATTAGGGTGCAAAAGTCTGATTCCTCTAGCCAAAATCTAAAATGTTTCTTCAGGGATACCGTTGATGTCAAAAGTTTACATCTTCCAGAATCTGCAAAATGTTAATTACTTTACCAAATTAAGAGGCATCATACAAAATTCATGGTATTGTTTATTTAGTACTGACCTGAAAAAGATATTTCACATAAAAGATGTTTACATATAGTCCACAAGAGAAAATAATAGTTCAAAAGTTTACATACCCTTGATTCTTAATACTGTGTTGTTACCTGAATGACCCACAGCTGTTTGTTTGTTTGTTTTTTGTTTAGTGATAGTTGTTCATGAGTCCCTTGTTTGTCCTGAACGGTTAAACTGCCTGCTGTTCTTCAGAAAAATTCTTCAGGTCTCAAAAATTCTTTGGTTTTCTAGCATTTTTAAGTATTTTGAACTCTTTCCTACAATGACTGTATGATTTTTGAGTCCCATCTATTCACACTGAGGACAACTATTACAGAAGGTTCAAATGCTCACTGATTCTCAAGAAGGAAAAAAATGATGCATTTACAATCAGGGGGTGAAAACTTTTTGAATTTGAAGATCAGGGTAAATTTTACTTATTTTGTCCTCTGGGAAACATGCAAGTATCTTCTGTAGCCTCTGAAGGGTAGTACGAAATGAAACAAATATTTTGTATGATCCCTCCTATTTTGGTAAAATAATTAACATTTTGCAGATTCCAAAAGGGGGATGTAAACTTTTGACCTAAAATGAAAATTCTCATTAATTACTCACCCTCATGTTGTTCCAAACTCGTAAGACCTTTGATCCTCTTCTGAATACAAATAAATATATTTTTAAGATTTTTTACCCTGTATAGACAGATAGCAACACAACTGACACGTTCAAGGCCCAGAAAGGTACTAAGGACATCGTTAAAATAGTCCAATAGTACTTATGTGAATGTGCATCTTAGTGTGCAGTGTCTATACTACCTTTCTGGGCCTTGAATGTGTCAGTTGCGTTGCTGTCTACGCAGGGTCAGGAAACTCTCGGATTTCATCAAAAATATCTTAAATTGTGTTCTGAAGATGAACAAAGGTCTTTGGAACGATGAACAAAACATGTTTGGAACGACATGGCGGTGAGTTTAAATCTTCATTGTTTTATTATATTCTTGTCTTTTTTTACATTTTCATGAAGAAAGTCTTATATTTTCCATGTGGTTTCAGACTCATTCTGTCCTCTGTATATGTGGCTGTAACATTTCAGTGTCCTAAATCTTTATGACATGTGAAATACGACAGTCATCAATTGTATACTCAACAGCATTTATCTTGTTTAACATTTTGTCAGCGTTCGTTTTTTCCCCCTTAAAGTTTAAACATTTCCTGCTGAGCAAATGAGCCTCATTGCAGTTGAATATTTCATTTTTATTTTTCCTGATTGTTATTATAGTGGTATTTTATGGAGCAGCTCTTACTTTTTCATCAGGATCCTAAAGGGTTTCTGGAATCTCCTCAGCATGATCCGCCAAAACGACATCTTACTCACCTGAGTCCTGTAGCCGCATTATGAGGGGACACTGCTGGATGCAAACCTGTTTCTAATAAGGAAGAGTTTCTTTCCAGAGACAGGCTCCTGAAGAGTGTGTGAATGCTTTACGTGGATGCTGTTAACTTTTAATGAACTCCATTCCCCCCACAGTGATACTTATTAAAGCCCACAAATATTAGTCTGCTTGAGACAAAATTCGAAAACTCTGGTGAATATATAATGGTGGCCAAAATGATTAGAACACTAGTATTTTCACCAGCTAAAAAGGGTTTTAAGTCTGTTATTTCTATCTTTTGCTGTAGTGTGTCAGTAGGAAATATCAGTTTACATTTCCAAACATTCATTTTGCCATTAATTGTAATAATGCAGTAAGATTTTGGTTTGCACAAGGAGTCTGACAACAGTCAGTGCTCCGCACAGAAATCTGATCGCATCCTCATCCAATCTGTCTAGAATGACATGAAGAAACAGAACAAACTCAGACAGACTAAATCCAGAAGAACTGTGGCATGCTTCAAGAAAACTACCTGCAAAGCTAGAGTACTGTTAAAAGTTTTAGGCACTTGTGTACAAATGCTGTAAAATGAGAATGCTGTCATAAATGGATTTACTTTATTAATTAACTTCTATCAACTAAATTAAATCATTATTTGGTGTGACCATCCTAAAGCAGCTTTTGCCCTACATTAGGTGCACTTATGCATAGTTTTCAGATACTGTAGCTTTGCAGGTAGGTTTCTTGAAGCATCTTGGAGACATTGCCATAGTTCTTCTGGATTTATTCTGTCTCAGTTTGTTCTGTTTCCAGACAGACTGGATGATGATGAGATCGGATCTCTGTGTGGAGTGCTGGCCTTTGTCAGACTCCTTGCGCAAACCAAAGTTTCACTAGATTATTAAAATTAATGGCAAAATTAATGTTTGGAAATGTAAACTGATATTTCCTACTGACACACTACAGCAAAAGATAGAAAAAACGGGCTTAAACCCATTTTTAGCTGGTGAAAAAAGTAGTTTTCTAATAATTTTGGCTTCCACTGTACGTTCATCTTTTCATTTTCGAGCATCTCTAAAGTGGTTTGGAAATGAAGGTGTTGGAATTTGGGTGTGACGCTCTCAGCTCAGTTGCTAGTCTCCATCCAGACCCGCATTAGTCAAACTTTTCCATTTGAGCCGTTTCTATTTCATGAAATCATTTATCAACACAAACCAATTCAACCTTTCCTCCAAAACTAGAGCCTGGATATATGTATGTGTGGGAGTGTGAGGTAATCCAACTTACTTTCTCTGTGTGTGTGTGTGTGTGTGTGTGTGTGTGTGTGTGTGTGTGTGTGTGTGTGTGTGTGTGTGTGTGTGTGTGTGTGTGTGTGTGTGTGTGTGTGTGTGTGTGTGTGTGTGTGTGTGTGTGTGTGTGTGTGTGTGTGTCCATGTCCATGTGTTTTCTAGTACGCCACCGGACAAGCTTTGCTTAAAAGGCTACATGATCCTCAGCACATCCTGAAATTAACAGGCTTACGGGACCATAAATCTCATTTATTTTCCCTGTGACCTGATTTCTTCAAGCACTTTGAAAAACTTGAACAGGATCCTGTGGGAATTCCTTCAGTTTAACCTTTCTTTTCTTGTTTTAATGCTGAGGAAGCATTTCTGACATGTTAATTTTGTCACATTGTGGTAACAAAAGTCATTCTGACTTCTGGGCATTTATGAATGTCAGTGTCAGCTTCACCTTGAAAGTGACCTTTTATTAGCATACAGTAAGTGTCTGACGTTAAAAACACATGGCGTGTGCCTGATTATAAACTCCTGACAGAAGCGAAGTGAACTGTACAGCGGTTAGTCTTGACCCTGTTTTAAGGGGATCGGGTTTGCCTGGGTCACTGTAATCAGGAAACAGTCAGACTTTACTCCAGTGTCATGACTTATGCTAGCTCCTGCTATGTATTTAACCTTCACCTTCTGCTGATGGTTGTTCCTTCGCTTTGTAATTTTAGAGAGAAGCCGACACAGGAGCCCAGAGCCGAGACGAGCAAAACGTCAAAAGTCCAAATGAAACCAGCAAGCGCTGCTGCAAACCTTGATCCAGATGACCTGTTTGATGATATATGACTCTCCTATGAGCCTAATGAGAACCGTTCATGATAAGCATGACTTTTGTACTGTTTTTAAACTGTGGGAACAATAAAATTATACTTTTTAAAAGTATTTTTATAGTAAAGATGAATTAGCTCTGCTTTTAATGAAAAGTGAGGGGAAATTATGAATTAGTCCATTTTTAACTCCTGTAAGGTGTGAATAATTATAATAAATGTGATTAAAGATGTGTTTTCTTTCAAAATGGATGCATTTGCATTGTTTTTATTGTTCAGCATTTTTGTTATGGACATCTTTGCAGTGTGGAAGTAAGCTGTTTTCTGTGAATGTGCGAGACTTCTGGTTTATTAGCTGCGATGAGCGACACGTCATCAATCGGCTATATTAGTGGCACTGATTGTAAACAATGCCAGTAAACCGAACGAAACTTGCAAATTTTGCTGATTGTTGCTGCTGTCAATAATTGTCATGTATTGAGCTGTAATAATCAGTTGGACCGGGAAAAACATTTTGAGTACTAGAGACTGCCAAACGTAAAAAAAAAAAAAAAAAAGGCAAATCAGAACAAGAGTGCAAAAAACTGTCTGAGGAACAAAAAGGCGTTTGTGGCTGGCCAAACTGAACCAGGATTTCCAGGGCAAGAATCTTGACAACATTCATGTTTGTACTTCTCATTTCCAGTCAGGTAGGTTAAATATTAGTCTAATATCTTAATTAATACTGCTTGTATGTATCTTTGCCACCTAAACTTTAGTTTGTCAAAATATTGCGGCCTTTCCTGCTTACTAAGTCCTTCTCTATATGATTTAGCAGCTTCCACACATTTTTTTCTGTGGTTTAGACAGCATAAATTAGCAGAACAACGTATTCAGTAGTAATTAACCATGCAGTCCATGCTGTTGTTTACATCTGAGTATCTCCAATATGGCCGCGCATCTGGGTAACTGAGTAGAATAACAAAGTGTAAAAAACTGTAAAATTGATTGTGGTGCAACCCTGTGTCTTTATAATTAAGACAACACAAAAATAATATATAGTAAGAAACACTCATTTGCAATATGAAGCAGCAAAACTTAACTGTTTTTGTACCACTTTGAAAAAAAATAGCTGGAAGCAGATTTCACCTAACACTAAATTTACAAATTGACGCAGCTGTTTTTACGGAAATTTTAAGGTTAATTTGTGGAATTTCTATGACCTAAAGACCTTAAAGATTGCTTTGTCATAGGAGTATACAAGTGAACTGTAATAAAAGATGTTCACATTTTACTAATAAAGTCATGAACATAAACCACATAAACGTAACATATAGAGGGTTTGCACTTACATCGCGATTTGGTCAGTTACCCGGATGCGAGGCCATATTGGCCATACTCGGATAAAAACAACAGCATTAATTGCACAGTTAATGTATTATGCTGTTCTGCTAACTTATGCTGTCTAAACCATGGAAGAAAACACGTGGAAGCTGCTAAATCATACAGAGAAGAACCTAGTATGCAGGAAAGGGCGTAATATTTTGACAACCCAAAGTTAATAAGTGGTTTAGTTACACGCGAGCAGTATGAATTAAGATATTGACCTGACCAGAAATGATAAGAACAAACATGAATGTTGTCAAGATTCTTGCTCTGGAAATCATGGTATAGTTTGGTCAAACACAAACGCATTTTGTTCTTCAGACAGTTTTTTTTTTTTTTTTTTTTTTTTTTTTGCGCACTTTTCTCCTTGATTTGTTATATTTTTTGGCAGTCTAGTAACGTTACTTCAAATGTTTTTCCAGGTAGGACTGATTAGTACAGCCCAAAACGTGACAATAATTTTTTTCTTTATAATAAAAGGTAATTTTCCATATATTGTATAATATATTAAGCAAAACTCGTCGTTTTTTTCCATCTAAGGATCCTAGAAAAAAAAACTGTTTTAACATCGTTATTAATAAATGTTTCTTGAGCAGCAAATCAGCATATTAGAATGATTTCTGAAGGATCATGTGACACTGAAGACTGGAGTAATGATGCTGAAATTCATCTTTGCGTCACAGAAATAAATGATATTTAAAATATATTAAAATAGAAAACGATTCTTTTAAATTGGAATATAATTCAGTTTTTTGGTCAAGACAGCACACTTAAAAAATCTTACCCACTTTAAACTTAAAACGGCAGCCGCAGGGCATGAATTTCAACCTTGTATCTTGACTTTGATTTTTAATCTCACACATTGCAACGGCTGAAATGAATCTCATAAATGGTGCAGGTTATTTCTAGAGAAGGTAACGGTACTGTCTCTCCCCCGTGTGGAAAGCACAGGCAAGCTCTATTAAGTGGAGTTGGGCATTTCACATCAGTTCACAAGAGTAATTTGGTCACTTTCACACCCCTTAATAACCCCATCAGCAGCTTCTCTGTCTGATTATCAGTACCCCGTCAGACCGCGCAATGAGATACAGATGCGCTTTTACGCACGACTCCGCGTAATACACTACAGAGAGCTGCTTGATGGTCAGGATTGCGAATGACTGGTGCAAAATAAATGCTGATTTAATTTGTAAAATTGAATAGAAGACAGTCACTTATGTTAACTCTTACAGATACGAGAAAGACACTAAATTGAATTTTGCACGGAGATTTTCCAAGACTGTGCGCAGTTAGTAAGAGAAACAACGAACACATTTGTTTTTAATTACTTATAACCGAAACTAAATGTTCAAACTAGTTGCTCAGATTCAAGGTCCAGTTTGTAAAGAGCAGCGAACATCTCCGTTCTTCTTCAGCAGGATGGATCAGATTCGTTTTGGGTGGGCACTTTCTGCCCCTCCTCTGGAAACTGACGAAATCATGGGTGGACATGGAATTTGAACTTGCTACCGGCTCATGTCTCCAGTCTTTTCGTGGGCATCAGAGGAAGAAACAGCACTGAAGTCTACTGCTCGCTGTTGGAGCATCCGAAATATTTGCACTTTTTTGTGAAGGATTGCATTTGTAGAATCAGGAATAGCCAATATTGCCTACAAGAAAAAGTAAGTTTTATTATATCATTTTATATTTAAAACAATTATGTCCTAATTAATAGCCTAAGTCATTTGTTCTCGTTAATGCCTATTGCATTTTAATTTACCCATGCTTTTTTAATATTAATTCAGATTTACCTCAGTGCATCTCTTTGTTTCTCATTTGATTGTGTTGTCAGAGCTTGTCTGTCACCTTGAAGCTTTGTTTGCGTTTGGCATCTTCTCAGTGAAGATCCACTTATCATTATCTGATCATTATCATTGTAATACCAACTCTGCTTTAATGCTGCTGATAACTGAGAATGTGAGCTTTGGCTACATTTCAGATAAGCTTTTGGATTTCATTTGCTCTGGTGTGATTGATCTGTCTTCATTAGCGGTCTGGAGATTTTCAGGGCGATGTTACTTGTTGTAAAGCGATGCGTGAAGGTGCTTTATATATATCGCTCTCTAGTGTTTGATAGTGTGCACTATAAAGGGCGTGTGTGACTGTCACCAGAGCTGTCACAAAATGATCTTTGTGTTTCCGAGGAATGAGTGAAGTAGGACTGTCCAGTATATTAAGATGGAACGCATACATCCCTTTTAGCCGCTAATCATGAATGAAGCTTTCATAAACACGCTCTCTGTCTGATGGCAAAGCCATATATTGAAGTAATAAAGGGAGACAGGAAAGCAATCAGACAGTGGGTGTCTAAAGACCCAGTTGGACCTGGAACAAAGACATGGACGGACATTAAACACAAGCAGTTTGACAACCAACCCACGTTTGAGAGTAAACTGTAGCTGCTAATGCGAAACGAACTAAACTCACGACTGAATAGCTTTTATAAAAGCCTTTATTTAATTATTTATTCACAGAACTGAGATGTTATTGGACGTGAAGCACATCCTCTGGCTGGTCTGTGCCTGCAGCGCTGCTGTAACCAAAGATGGTGAGTTTTTGAGTGTTTTAAGGCGTTTTTTGATTCTTTGTTCTCATTAAAATGATAAACTTCTTTCTTTTACATTCATTTAGATCCAAACCTTTAAAACAGGTAAACGCTAGGGATGCAGTGATGTTAATATTCTGGCTGATAAGCCAGGTATTGTTTTCACGTAATGGATGATATCTTTAAATGGAAGATGTTCAAATTATTTAATGTAATGGCCGATAACTTCAAATGGCAATATAAAAATTTGATACTATTTTTCATTTTAAATGATACACGTGAATTTTAGGCATCATAAGATAATGTATGATATGAAAAATATTTTATACATTTAATGCTTTTATCCAAAGCAACTTACCAACTAATATGTCACAGTGAGCAATTTGTCAAAGAATCAACAATTTATTAAATATATAAATATTGAGTACTAAAAGTATTCATAAAAATATCAGAATTATTTATTAACAAAAACTATAATAGTACATAAGCTAAACTAACTTAACTCAGAGGACAGGAAGTAGTCATGTAGCACATGACACACAGGACACACAAACTTAAATATTTTAATTAAAATGTTCTAATTGAATATTTATTATTACTTAATAAATATTATAATTAAATATTCACTATTTTATATCAGTTTTTAATTATATCTAAATATAATTCTGAAATATAAGTATTACAATTGTAATTATAATTAAATATTCACAAATTAAATATTATATAATTATAATTATTATTATAATTGTAATTAGATATTCATTAATGTAATATTTAAAATATATATTGCATATAATATATATATATATATATATATATATATATATATATATATATATATATATATTATCATTAATATAGGCATCACAACATAATGTATGATATGAAAAATATTAATATTATTTTTGATCCATTTATCCATTTAATGCTTTTATCCAAAGCAACCTACAAAAGTGGAAAAAAACAATCAACAATTTATTAAATAAATAAATATAACATATATTGAGTATTCATTAAAAATATTCATTAAAAAATCTATATTATTTATAATAATAGTTGAAAATATAATAATATTATAATAATAAATGTTCTAATTAAATACGCACTAATATTGAATATTTTTTGAGGTTTGTTAAAACTCGGTCTGTCATAACAATGACATACACTACCAGTCAAAAGTTTTTGGACAGTAAGATTTTTAATGTTTTTTTTTTTTTTTAAGAAACCTCTTCTGCACACCAAACCTCCATTTATTTTATCCCATTTTGAAATATTTGTACTATTTAAAATAACTGTTTTCTATTTGAATATATTTTAAAATGTAATTTATTCCTGTGATTTCAAAGCTGAATTTTCAGAAGAATAGCATTTATTAAAAATAGAAATCTTTTGTAACATTATAAATGTCTTTGTCATCACTTTTGATCAATTCAAAGCATCCTTGCTAAATAAAAGTATTAATTTCTATAATGTCTCTTTGCAGACTCTTCTCGAAGGATGAGGGTGAAGATGAGTTCTCCGGTGCAAGGCTCGCTGGCGGAGCAGGTGGTGCTGCCCTGCCATTTCTCCATCCTCCCACCTCCAACTGGCAGCTCCAGCACCTCCACCGCTGCATCCACAGCCTCCAGCGCCCACCCAGACCATCTCCGCATCAAGTGGACTAAACTCGTGGGTGAAGAGGAAATCGTAGTGATTGTGACCCAGAATGGGTTCCTCAAGATCGGGCCGGAGTTTAAAGGCAGAGTATCGGTTCCCAGCCACTCTGAGGACAAGGGTGACGCGTCTCTGACCATAGAGAGGCTCAGGGCCAGCGATGCGGGCTCTTATCGCTGCGAGGTCATGCATGGCATCGAAGACATTCAAGAGACTATCTTCCTGCATGTCAGTGGTCAGTCATTCTCTATTCCCAGTCGAATTTTAGTTATATGGTCACTAATGGCTTTCCTCCAACCGTCAGTCCATTTTTTTCCAGAACAGATACTTTTCAGAACTAAAATGTGCCCCTGGACCACAAAACCAGTCATAAGGGGCTGAATAAATAAGCTTTCCATTGATGTATGGTTTGTTAGAATAGGACAATATTTGGCCGAGATACAACTATTTGAAAATCTGGAATCTAAGGGTGCAAAAAATTCTAAATATTGAGAAAATCCCCTATAAAGTTGTCTAAATAAAGTTCTTAGCAATGCATATTACTAATCAAAAATTAAGTTTTGATATATTTACGCTAGGAAATTTACAAAATGTCTTCATGCATAAAAGAAAAATCGATAATGTTTCCAATATTATTTGTTAAATGTAATTATAATGCACTGTGTACTAAAAATACCATAATTTATATGAAATATTTAAATATTATTACAGATATTATAATTAATAATTCATTAATGTAAAATATTCGTTTTGATATTTTCTAAAGACTAACTTTATTTTATATATTTAATTATATTTTTAGGTTTATAGATATTATTAAATTATTAGTGTTTTAGAAAATTAGACAGAATTAAGTATTAAGTATTTTAATTAAAATATTATAATTAAATATTCATTAATACTTACATATTAATACTATTTTTATATATAATTATACTATAATTATATATTATTGCATTTGTTAACATATTATTTTATAGCATTATTTATATCATTATATTTTCTAATTGTATATATAAACATTATTGAATTATTATTATTTTATTTATTTTTGTAATAAGACAACAAAAGAAATCTAAATGTAAAAAATAGGGAAAAAATTAGCAAGCAAAAATAAATGTTGACAATAATAGTATTATAATTAAATATGAATGAATACTTATTAAATAATGTAATTAAATATTAATTGATTATTTAATAATTAAAAGAGAATTTAACTTTAAGTGAGACCTGGCCTAGATTTTTCCCCACATTTCACCTGGAAATGCATAATTTTATGAAATAAAATGCGTTGCGAAGTAATGTACGATGTGAAAATATGAATACCATTTATTAAAGTAAAAACTGTTCTTATTATTTATTAAATATTACATTTACATTTAGTCATTTAGCAGACACTTTTATATATATATATATATATGTATTTTTTTATATATATTAAAAATTAAGAAATATAAATATTAATAAATTTTAATTTATGTTAAATATTCATTTCGATATTTGCAAATTATTCGATTTATAATTTTAGATATATAACGTTTAGACAGTGATAATAAATTATTAAATTATATATATGTGTGTGTGCATGTGTGTGTGTGTGTGTGTGTGTGTGCGTATATATATATATATATTTATATATATATATATATATATATATATATATATATAGTGCACTATTATTAAAAATATTATAAATAATAATTAATTAGTGTGAAATATTCCTTTTGATATTTACAAAAGATTATAATGTTATAATATACAATATTATAATACTTAAACATTAATATTATGTATTATATAATTATTATATTGTAGTATTATTATTATACATCATATTATAATATTTATATATTAATATTCTATATTGTTTATAAATGTTTTTATATTAAATAGTAATAAATATGAATATTTATAATTAAAATTAATTAATATTAAATATTAATTTTGATATTTTCAAATGTATCATTTTAGATATATAACATATATAACATAGACTAATCAGTGTTTAATTATTTTTGTCTTTTATTAATTAAATGTATAAATATAGTGCACTTAGTACTAAAAATATCAGAATTAATATAGAATATTATTTAAAATATATTATAAATAATAATTAATTAATTCACGTGAAATATTCATTTTGATATTTTCTAAAGATTATAATCTATCATGATATATAATAATATATTATTAATATATTAAAATTACATATAAATATATTATAATATATAATATTATAATGTTCATATCATCATATATAATATTACATGTATTACATTTTATATTAAATAATAATAATTATATATATATATATATATACACATAAATATTTTTTTATTTTAAAGATTAGACTGCAATTGTGATCTAAACTTAAATATAGGGTTAATGCACATGCAATTTTTTTTTAATTCTTTATCATAATATATACCATATATATTTTCTTATGCGGAAATATGTCACGTTGCGGAGTACAGTGGTGTTTCTTTAACTTCCTTCAGCAGGGTTCCCACTGGCAAACACAATCAGCAATGGCTCTCAGATGTGCTCTGCTTTTTCTTCCTCTCGTAAGCACATGTGATGATGTAATTAGTCATCGCTAGCCAAAATGGAACAGCGTTTCTGTCAGGAGACAAGGGGGGAAAGATTATTTTGCTTTAGAGTCTGGAAAAATCACTTTCAGACTCTGGATTTCCCTCGAATCTTGACAAGGCCCTATTGTGTTTCTAAGTAATACAAAGCAAGAGTGAATGGTTTGTGTTTTAATCAATACAATCCTTGAATGTCTGCATTATGTACGAATGTCTGAAAAATCATTCAGGATACAGTTTTCTTGCGAGGCAGTGCCATGCAAAGATTGAAAGCATGCAGTGTATTCAAATAATCGACTGCTAAAGAGCTACACAAATACAACATTGTATTTGTTTACAGGATTGTGATGTGCAGTTAAACATGAGCACATCTGGCTCAGGTGAGACGCTGCTGTTGGAGTGTTTGTAGGCCCATAGAGAGCTCTATGCCTTCCTGCCAAATACACTCGATGCCCTCTTTTGGGCCCCATGGGCAGAGCTGATTGCCACTCAAGGGTAGCGCTTACCCAGAAAACACACTGCCATCCCATTGAGGAAAGAGCATTCAGAACCTGGCCCGTCAGCCAGCGGTTCTGCTAATGTACCCAAAAAAGACTAGAAAAGCCCATAAAAGGACAAATAACAGAGACGGACTGCATGGCCTGTTCTGAGCCTTATTAGTAGTGTTTGCTAAAGCAACAATCACTAGTACTGTTGCTTGTATATGCTTCATGCTTCATTTATTTATTTATTTATTTTTCTTTTGTTGTTTTATTTTTATCTGTTAAACAGTTTGCACAGTAAAATTAAATTTTAAATAAAAATGTTTTTATTTTATTTTTATTTGCATGGTTTATCCTTTTTGGAAAAGTTGCATCCGTAATTTTATTATTGTAAAAAAAAAAATAGCTGAATTTTATTTTATTTTATTTGCATGCTATATCCTTTTTGGAAAAGTTGCATCCGTAATTTTTTTTTATTGCAATAAATTTAATAAATATTAATTTACATTTTTTTATTAAATTTGTTTATTTTATTTTATTTTATTTGCATGCTTTTATCCTTTTTGGAAAAGTGCAATCCATCATTTTTTTATTGTTTATTTATATATAAATATATGTCATTTATGTTCCCCTTTTTTCATTTAATACAGTAAAACTTTCTTCTAGTTGTGTCCATAAATATAATAATAATATATATATAATTTATTTTGTCATTTTTTTAGATC
Organism: Garra rufa; assembly: GCF_049309525.1. Classification (NCBI taxonomy): domain Eukaryota; kingdom Metazoa; phylum Chordata; class Actinopteri; order Cypriniformes; family Cyprinidae; genus Garra; species Garra rufa. The sequence goes on along the minus strand of NC_133383.1, from coordinate 8,201,991 downwards.
TTTTAGACAGTTTGCACAGTAAAACTCTCTTGGAAATTATTTTTATTTTATTTTAATAATTTTATTTTATTGTATTTGCATGTATTATCCTTTTTGGAAAAGTTGTATCCATATATTTTTTTATTTGTTAAATTTATATGTCATTTTATTTTTAGCCCTAATTATATTACATATTTTATTTATTTATTTTTTAATGTTGTTGTTGTTCTATTTTTATATCTGTTAAACTGTTTGCACAGTAAAATCCTCTAATTTTATTTCATTTCATTTATTTTTATTCGCATGATTTATCCTTTTTTTTTTTATTTGCATCCATAATTTTTTATTTTTAAATTTATTTGTTATTTTATTTTTAGTCCTAATGCTATTTTCCATTTGCTGTGTTATTTTTATATATTTTAGACAGTTTGCACAGTAGAACTCTCTTGGAAATTATTTACTTTAATTTTACTTTATTTTATATTATTTGCATGCTTTATCTTTTTTTGGAAAAGTTGAATGCCTAAATTCATTCTTTTATATTCATTCTTACATGTGACTTTTGTTTTCTTTCTTATTCTTCATTCTTTCATTCTTTCTTTTTAAGCAATCTGCCATAGTGTTTTAAAGTCTACTTCAAAATAATTCTAAATAGTTTTACAACCTATAAAAACTTATTTTGAAGAGGCAGATACCTTTTTTTTTGGGGAAGTTCAGAGTACTATTTAGGGATACTGTACAGAAAAATTGTTAAATAAAAGTGCATCTTAAGTCAGTTTTGAAGCTGTGTAATGCTGTAAGAACCATTACTATTCAGATCATGTTCAGTATTTGACACGGCAGGTCCTTAAATAGCTGAACAATACAATGATTCTTCATTTTTTTGCCAGACAACAGCTTGTTGTTGTTGCTGAAACCTCCAGCGTTCAGTACAAAAGCAGCCCTTTTTTGAATTCAGTGATTTGCTGTATATAAGCTTTAATCAAAGATGTAATAATTTTGGTGTTTACCTTTGGTTCATGAGCTTGATTTCTGTTTCCTCACAGGTGTTGTGTTTCATTACCGCTCCAAAGCCAGTCGCTACACGTTAGATTTTGAGCACGCCAAGCAGGCCTGCATTGATGTGGATGCGACCATTGCCACCCCCGAGCAGCTGTATTCAGCCTACGAGGACGGATTTGACCAATGCGACGCCGGATGGCTGGCCGACCAATCCGTCAGGTGATTTCTTCAGCTCCAGAATCAAATCTATGAAATCATGCTGTCTACATTTGAATATTACTGATATGAGTTGTTCTCCACAGATACCCCATAACCAGGCCACGTGAAGGTTGCCATGGCGATATGACACTGAAACCAGGAGTCAGATCGTACGGATTCAGAAATTCCTCCGAAACGTATGATGTGTACTGCTATGTAGGAAAACTGCAGGGTAAGTTTAGATATCAGCGGGTTTTTCCTCAATTGAAACACACTGGAGACTCGTGCTGCGTTCATGTCGTGTCAGAATTACTATAATTATGAGATGACAGTTTGGAAATTGTGCTCTGAGGTGTTCACGTCCTCACCCAGAAATTACTTGTTTCTATGGCAATGTCGAAAAAGTTCTTTTGTTTCATTGCAGTAATAAGAATTTGGAGGGAAAATGTCTCAGTGTGAAAAAAATACATTTATTATTTTTGATTTTTTTGTTTTGTTTTAAAAAACCTTTAGTGTAAAAAAATAGTTTAATGGTCCACAAAAATCATGTTTAATATTTATTGATTTGTTTTTTGTTTAATAAATAAATAAATAAATAATATAAAATAATATAAATATCATTACATATCATTTTATATAAATATATCATTTTTTAATTACATTTTCACAATAAAAAATAGAAATATATATCGCTTTTTGATATCAATATCATACATTTATGATTTAATTATTTATTTTTTTATTTTTCTTATTCTTATTTTATTTTAATTATTATTTAATTATATTTATTTCTATTATTTAAATATCATTAAATAAAATTTTATATAAATAAATCATCATTTAAAAATGCAAACATATGTCATTTTTCATTACAGTAAAAAGAATTTGGAGGGAAAATATCTTGGTGTGAAAAAAAAACATTTTTTATTTATTTATTTATTTATTTATTTATTTTTTAAAACCTTTAGTGTGAAAAAATAGTTTAATGGTCCACAAAAATCATATTTAATATTTATTGATTTATTTTTTGTTTAAAAATAAATAAATAAAATAAAATAAGATGTATATATACATTACAATATAAAAATATATCTAAAGAAAAATAAATATATATAAATATCATTACATATCATTTTATATAAATATATCATTTTTTAATTACATTTTCACAATAAAAAATGGAAATATATATCGTTTATTATTTATTGATTTATTTTATTTTTTTTTTTAAAAACCTTTAGTGTGAAAAAATAGTTTAATGGTCCACAAAAATCATGTTTAATATTTATTGATTTATTTTTTGTTTAATAAATAAATAAATAAAATAAAATAAGATGTATATATATACATTACAATAAAAAAATATATATAAAGAAAAATAAATATATATAAATATCATTACATATCATTTTATATAAATATATAATTTTTTAATTACATTTTCACAATAAAAAATAGAATAGAATTTGATATCAATATCATACATTTATGATTTAATTATTTATTTTTTCTTTTTCTTATTCTTATTTTATTTTAATTATTATTTAATTTATTTCATTTATTTAAATATCATTAAATATAATTTTATATAAATAAATCATCATTTAAAAATACAAACATATTGTTTTTCATTACAGTAAAATGAATTTGGAGGGAAAATGTCTCGGTGTGAAAAAAAAAACATTTATTATTTAGTGATTTATTGTTTGTTTAAACAAACTCTAAAATAATACAGTAGCATAAAATAAATCAGTCATGTTTGGCATTGTTGGTGAGCAGTAATTTACTATATTCTCTTGAAAAAGTATGTCTTTATTAAATAAAAACTCAATCTCACAGAAATAGTTATTAAATTATAATATAAAATGATATTTTCAAAAAGAAAAATGTAACAAATATAAGAAATATTACTATAATGATTAAATATGTTTGTTTATTTTGTTTTAATTATTATTATTTTTCATTTAAATATAATTAAACATCATTATTGAATTAAATGTTCACAATAAAAAATACAACTATATAACAAATGTTACCATAATGTATAAATAGTTTTATTTTTGTATTTAAAGAATATCATTATTTAATTGATTAAATTTTTCTATTCTAATTTTAATTTTATATATATATATATGAATGAACAAATGGTGGATGAAATATTTACCTTTTGAGTAAATTGACGATTGCAGTTTTAGTACTTCTCTGTAGTAGTTAATAAATAGTTATATTAGTTATATAAGTATGTAAAAGTGCATTTTGGGATTGCCTTGGATGTGCAGTGGACGTAAGGTGATGTGTTATTGTTTGTGTGTGATCTCAGGTGAGGTGTTTTTCACTGACGGTGATGTTAAGATGACTCTGGATGAGGCCAGGGAGGCGTGTGAGAAAAAGGATGCAGTTTTAGCGTCTCCAGGTCACCTGCATGCAGCCTGGAGGAACGGCTTGGACCGCTGCGACTTCAGCTGGTTGTCTGACGGCAGCGCCCGTTACCCCATCGCTGTACCCAGAATGCAGTGCGGCAGAGGACAGCTGGGCGTCAGGACTATGTATCGCTTCCTCAACCAGACTGGATTTCCTTTACCGAGCGAAAAGCTGGGAGCTTTCTGTTTCAAAGGTATGTCTTCATGAAATTGTTATAAGAAAAATACAAAAAACAAATCCTTACAACTGGCTGAATCTCACAGCAGCTTCGCAATCCAAATAAGAAAAAAAAGAAATTGTTCACTTACGTTTATTACTATAGAAAATTCAACAAAAACTTGTGTTGACTAAAAGTGTTTTAAATATATCAGAAAGATTTATTAAATAAACAAATAGCTTTCTATATTTTCATAAAGAAAAGTAAGCCTGTTTTTGGAGCATTAGGCAAGAAATATCACCAGTACTTTTATTGTTTTGTTTAAATAATATCATATGAATATTAATAAATAATATTGATTTGTAAAAAATAAATATTAAAACCCCTTTTTACAAACAACTCATTGTTGATGAAAGGGACACACACACACACACACACACACACACACACACACACATATAATCTATAATCTTTTTATATATATATATATATATATATATATATATATATATATATATATATATATATATATTACTTATTTTAAAATATTTTTTTCTTTTGCTGTAAGGAGTATTTTGAGGGAAAATGTCACAATTTTAAGACCTGTCCTAAAAGTATTACATTTATATTTTTATTTAAAAAATATAAGTAAATTAAATGAATATTCTTTTATAGATATCTTTTTTTCTTTCTTTCGATTTTGAGATGGAAATGTTACAATTTGAAGAAAAAAAACTTTTTAAATCTTAAAACCTGGCCCTAAAAGTATTAAATTTATGTTTTTATTTTAATAAATAAATAATAATTAAATAAATATTATTTTATGGAAGTATCTAATTTCTTTCTGTCAATTTTGAGATGAAAATGTCACAATTTCAACAAAAAGGAACGTATATTAAATCTTAAAACCTGGAACTAAAAGTAGTACATTTATATTTAAATAAATTAATGAATTAATAATCTTTTATGGAAGCATCTTGAGATATGAAATATTATATTGGGGACGTATCTTATTTTCCTTTTTTCAATTTTAACATGAAAATGTCACAACTTGAAGAAAAAAAACGTATTAAATCTTAAAATCTGGTCCTAAAAGTATCAAATTTATAATTTTAAACAAACAAACAAACAAACAAACATTCTTTTATGGGAGCATCTTATTTCTTTCTTTCAATTTTGAGATGAAAAATGTCACAATTTGAAGAAAAACACTTATATTAAACCTGGTCCTAAAATATTTAATTTATATTTACTAAACAAACAAACAAGCAACAACAAAAAATAATAACAAATAAATATTATATTTATTATATTATAAATATTATTATAATTTTTCCTTTTAATTTTGAGATGAAAATGTCACAGTTTGAAGAAAAAATTTATATTAAACCACAAAACCTGGTCCTAAAAGTATTCAATTTATAATTATTAAACAAAAAATAAATACATATTATTTTAGGGAAGAATCTTTTTTTTTTTTTTTTAGATGAAAATGTCACAATTTGAAGAACACTTATATTAAACCTGGTCCTAAAATATTTAATTTATATTTAGTAAACAAACAAACAAGCAACAACAAAAAATAATAATAAATAAATAAATATTATATTTATTATATTATAAATATTATTATATTTTTTCCTTTTAATTTTGAGATGGAAATGTCACAATTTGAAGAAAAAACTTATATTAAACCACAAAACCTGGTCCTAAAAGTATTCAATTTATATTTATTAAACAAAAAATAAACAAACTAACAAACATTCTTTTATGGAAGCATCCTATTTCTTTCTTTTAATTTTGAGATGAAAAATCACAATTTGAAGAAAAAAACTTAAATTAAACCTGGTCCTAAAAGTATTCAATTTATATTTATTAAACAAAAAATAAATACATATTATTTTAGGGAAGAATCTTTTTTTTTTTTTTTTTTTTTTTTTTGAGATGAAAATGTCACAATTTGAAGAACACGTGTATTAAACCTGGTCCTAAAATATTTAGAATTTGAAGAAAACACTTAAATTAAAATCAAATTTATAATTTTAAACAAACAAACAAACATTCTTTTATGGAAGCATCTTATTTCTTTTTTTAAATTTTGAGATGAAAATGTCACAATTTGAAGAACACGTGTATTAAACCTGTTCCTAAAATATTTAGTAAACAAACAAAGAAGCAAAAAAACAAACAAAAAAAAAAAACAAATAAATATTATTTATTATTATATTTGTTGTATTATAAATATTATTATGTTTTTTTTTTCTTTCTTTTTTTCAATTTTGAGATGAAAATTTCACAATTTGAAGAAAAAGCTTATATTAAATCATAAAAAACCTGGTCCCGGGTCCCAAAAGTATTCAATTTATATTTATTAAACAAACAAAAAACAAACTAACAAACATTCTTTTATGGAAGCATCCTATTTCTTTCTTTTAATTTTGAGATGAAAAATCACAATTTGAAGGAAAAAACTTATATTAAACCTGGTCCTAAAAGTATTTAATTTATATTTACTAAACAAACAAACAAAGAAAGAAAATCTTAAAAGAAAGAAACATATCATTAAATCTTAAAACCTTGTCTTAAAAGTATTTAAAACTTAAATCTTAAAACCTGGTCCTAAAAGTATTTATGTTTTTACTAAAATAAATGTATTCAAATTAAAAAAAAAGAAAAAAAAAAAGGAAATAAATATTATTTTATGGAAGTATCTTATTTCTTTTTTTCAATTTTGAGATGAAAAATCTGAAAGATCTAAAATCTGGTCCTAAAAGTATTCAAATGTATAATTTTAAACAAACAAACATATATTATTATATTAAAGTATTAATTTTAATAAAGTATTGTCCTAAAAGTATTAAATTGATATAAATAAATATTCTTTTATGAAAGCATCTTCTTGTCAATTCTCAGATGAAATATAACAGACATGTTTGTGACAAGTTTCATGAGATTCACACATCTCTCTGTTGCATGTTCCTCGCAGTATTGTTTTGTAGATAGGGTGGCGTCTGTTTTGCTGTGATATCATAACAGCTGTGACTCCGAGCGGACCTTTCCTCTCTCTCTGCTAGCTGGGTGGAAGCAGAATAATTCCTTCTCTCTGGGGCATCATCAGATTTCATCTGCTGAACCCCCGTCCTACGTCTAGCTCAAATATGTGCCTTAAAACGGCAAACTAACTGACCTGCTTTCAGGTCGATTCCTCTGCCCAGAACGACTGTGGCCTTTGAACCCCGTAACTGTCCTGCTGGGGGTTGTTTAAACTCTCCGTCTGTGCAACCTCAATCGTCACTCGAGAAGAAAAATGGAAACAGGCCACACAAAAACAGCGTTTAACATGCATTTAATCCGATTTTACATCGGGTATCTCCTTTTCGCCCCCTACCTCCAGGGATTCTGTGGCTTTCCTGTTAGCCGCGGCTTGTTTCATGTAACCGGTCTTGAAGCACTTCTCTTAAATGGGCTTCTACCGCAGTGTACCGCAAAACAAACAAAAGCACTCTGGGTAGGCCAGAAAAGAGCGTGGAGGGCAAGAGCGCCCCACTATAATATATAAACAAGCGCTAGTGGGGGGATGCGGCTTCCTCCCTTGCTGTTTCAAGATCACTGGGGTTTTATAAGGGAAAAAGATGCCTGATGTTTTACATCAGAGGCGCTGCATAGAAAAGAGGACACGTCCCTAACGTCTAACAGCTGGCTTGAGCCAGAGACAAAGAAGCAGTGTGATCTTGTACTGTCATACCCTTGTCATTTGCAAAAGCGGGAGGCTTTTATCATCATTTAGCCATTTGCTCACTTCATTTTTGAATCCAGATTATGTCACGTTGTCGTAGTATATTCTGGTAGCCTGGTCGTGACGTGTGCAGACTTACAGAAATATGAAGGTAGATCTACAGATGAAGAGAGTGAAGGACGCGGGGATGGGTGTGGGACTTTGTCTGCCCACAACGCTCTGCATAACTTTAGCATTATGCATTTAATGATGTAGAAACGGATTCAAAAGAACATAAATTATCAAATGCAGTAAATTTGGAAAGAAGAACAGTTGGCGGTTAGTGGTGAAAACAAGTGTTTTGTCGCAGAAGTCAGACCATATGAGAATGTGATGAGATGAGAATCTGTGTGTCATATTTCTATTATTGTAGAGTTCCACATATTGAATGAATCTACATTAACATTAAAAAGTTTGGGGCCTGTTTGTTTTTTAAATTTTTATTATTATTTTTTTTTTAATATAAAAACAAAAATAAAATAAAATATAAAATAAAATCTTGAAACTTGACAACCCAAATCAAAAGAAGAAATTATTAATTCAAACAATTGATTTTTAAGTTCATTATGCCAAAAATATTATTAATATGACCAGTAATGTATAAATATTTTGATTTGATTTGATTTACTATTTTATTTAAATAATATCTTATGTATTATTAATACTGAAAATAAAAATACCCAACATGCAAATAACCTATTATTTTATTTTATATATTGGTTTAAGATAATTATGCAACAATTAGTACCAATATTGGCAAAAAAAAAAAAAATAATTCTATATATATATATATATATATATATATATATATATATATATATATATATATTATTGTTAGTATTTATTACATTAATAATATCATAAATTAATATAATAAATTATTGCACATTTCACAAAAAAAGGTTTATCAAAGGGCTTTACATGGTAAAAACAAACAAATATCCTGCAATTTTATGTAATTTCATAAATATATATATATATATAATCTTAATCTTTTTTCCCCAGAATAATTATTTTTTCTTATTGCAGTAAGGAGCATTTTGAGAGAAAATGTCACAGTTTGAAGAAAAACTTTAATAACATTTTAACTTTTAAATTTTATGGAAGCATCTTATTTCTTACTTTCAATTTTTTAATGAAAATGTCACATAAAAAAAAAATCATTTTAAACTTTTGGATTTTAAAACCTTGTCCTAAAAGTATTAAATATATCTGTTTATTTTAAATGAATAAACAGATAAATAAATATTATTATATAATTACTTAATTACTACCAATATTGCAAAAATTACAAAAATGTATACATTCTTTTAGCATTCAGTTAAAAAAAATCATTACTTAATCTTTTTTTTGATAGCTTAAAAGCAGTTCAGAGCTTGACAGAAGTCTCTTTGTTTATTCGATCAAAAATACAGTTTCAGTAAAAACTGAAATATTGTTAAATATTATCAATATTCAAAATAGCTGTTTTCTATATAAATATATATTATAAAAATTATATGTTATTTATTCCTCTGATGGCAATATTAAATGTATGATTATTCATTTTAAAAACAGTTGTGTTGCTTAATTTTTTTTTTTTTTTTTTGTACTTATTTATTTATTTTCTGTGGAAAAGGTAATGCATATTCTTCAGGATTCACTGCATAGAAAGTTTAGATGAGCAGCATTTATTTAAAATAGAAATCTCTTGTAACATTATAAATGTCTTTACTGGCACTTTTGATCAATTTAGCCTGGTCTTTTAAGGTCTGTAAGGACCTCATGTCAGGAAAAGGAGACACACTATACATACTAAGACATTCTGAAATCTATGTATATTTTTTTTAATTCAGCCAAATAGAGACCTTTTCACTTGTACTTTCAGACTTTCAGACTATTCCCCTGCATGCAGCCAGATGGCCGACCGCCATACATGTCGTCATGAATGTTTTTACCATGGTGTTGAAACCTCTTGCTAAGCATGAAACTCTTACCGTCTGAGTCAAACCTTTGGAGGACTGCCAACACATCATAAGCACAGCAGCTATATGTTACGAACCGACAAGAGTGAACATTATAGTGTCGTTAACTTGGCCTTTCCACATTTTATATAGGTCCATAAAAGTGTGTCAGAGTTAGCATGGATGTAGACAGCCGTGTTGGCCCCTACATTATGAAACATTCCAAGTGCACTTCAAGACTATTTACCTACTGATTGAAGTCAAAATAAGTAGTTAGGCAATATACAACCTAGCCAAAAATATTCTGGAAAGGAAGCTAAAGTTTCAAAATAAATATAAACTGTCAGGTTCTACCCTGCCATAGTGCGTCATTTTCCCAAAATAACTCTTTACCAGCCAAAAAATCCCTTAATACCTAGACGATTCTGCTGTTATTGGCATTTTGTAGAAATATCTTGACTTTACTGCCAGGAATTGTACTTACTTGGTCAATATTAAAAGACTAAGGGCTGTCTTATTTGGGATAAACTGCAAAAGTATTCTACAGTGTTTACCTGAATAGCACCTCATAAAGCTGATGTAGTTTCATCTATCACAGTTTAATGTACAGTGGAATGAGAAAGTTTTGGAACCCCTAGCAGAATCTGTGAAAATGTGAATCATTTTAACGAAATCAGAGAGATCATACAAAATGCATGTTATTTTTTTATTTAGTACTTACTGAGTATTTTACATAAAAGATGTTTCTCAGTTCACAAGACAACAAATGGGCTCAGAAATTATTAAAATAACCACCTTCAAATGTTTGGGAACTCTTGGTTCTTAATGCTGCGTGCGGTTACCTGGATGATCTTTATTTGTTGGTTGTTTATGAGTCCTTTGTTTGTTCTGAACATTTAAACTGCCCGCTGTTCTTCAGCAAAACCCTCCAGGTCCTGCAGATTCTTCAGTTTTCCAGCACCTTTTGCATGTTTGAACCCTTTCCAGCAGTGATTGTATGATTTTGAGATCCATCTTTTCGCACTGAAGACACCTGAGAGACTCAAACACAACTATTAAGAAGGTTCAAACATTCACTGATGCATTAAGAGCCGGGGGCATCATGTTTCCTACTGGAGCATGAGTGAATGTTTGAACCTTTTTTTAAATGTGTTTGAGTCCCTCAGTTGTTCTCAGTGTGAAAAGATGGATCTCAAAATCATATAGTTACTGCTGGAAAGGGTTCAAATATGCAAAAGATGCTAAAAAACTGAAGAATCTGCATGACCTGGAAGATTTTGCTGAAGAACAGTGCTCAGTTTAAATGTTCAGAACAAACAAGGGACTCATGAACAACTATCACAAAACAAAAAAGTATTAAGAACCAAGGGTTCCCAAACATTTGAATTTGCTATTTTTGTCTTGTGGACAATATGTAAACATCTTTTCACAGATGGTCTCGTCTCCATCCAGCTATTTTTAGCTGTACAAAACAGCAAATTTTGCTGCTTGATATTGCAAATTGGTGTGTTTTACCATATTATTTTAAGGTATTATCTTATTTATGAACACACTGGTTTGTAATGCAAACAGTTTTACCATTTACTGCACGTTGTTATTTTTCTCCTTATTTCCCTACAGCGCCTAATGAACCGGAAGTCTCACCCATAGACTTTCTTCCACGTTGAAGACGGTGGATAATTCAGAGAGAAAGCGTTGAAATATATTTTTTCTTGTATTTATTTTCTTTTCGGGGTTCTGTAGTACAATTCATTTCATTTTCAAACACAGTATTCAGATTCAGACTAGCTAAGACAAGGTCAAGCCAATCACAATTGAAAACCATTCATTTGTAATTCCATTTGGTTCCACTAGCGGCACCAAAGCTACAAACTTCATCTTGAAAATTATTTGTGAAATGCTCAGTCAAAATGACATATTTCCTTTTCTCTTTGTTCTTAGGATGGGAACCCACAACTGTACCCACGGTTGAACCCACAACACCTCCAGTTCTCTCAGTCACCCATCAGATCTCTTCCCTCAGTGCAGCCTCTTCTATGCCATCCCATGGCACCACAGAAGAGCCGCCATCCATGTTCTCTGCAAGCATGGCTCCACGTGACAGAGGCACTCCTGAAATGTACACCTCTGCTGAAGCCACTGATGTTGTTCCAACTAAAGCTGAGACTATTTCGGATATGGAAACCACAACTGCATTTAATGACTATGACACCTCCTTAGACAAAGACAGCTCCTTGGTGCAAGGGGTACCTGAAATGCCACATTATTCAGATTCCTTCTTCTCTATCCAGCTACCCCGTCAGCCCAATGCAGAGAACCCGAATTCTGTGATGGATACCCCACATATGGAATCCAGTGGTGTGGAGGGTAGCAGCAGCAGCGGTGACATGGAGACCCTTAAGAGTGTGATTCCTGCTTCACCTGTGTTCGTTACAGTCTTGCAAGGAGATCCAGACAAGCCAAAAATTGTGTACAAAGAGAACGAAACCATAGCAAACATGACTGAAGAAAGGCCAGACTCTCCTGGTTCCACTTTGATAATCCCAAATCTAAGTGAGGAGGACTTGCACAGCCAGCAAATTGAAGCCAAGAATGATGCAGACTTTCCACTGGGCATCAATTTGTTCATATACAACATTACGCAGAGAAATCAATCAGGTAGGTCAGATGGAAGTTCAGAAAATTTTGTCAATGCAAATTTTACCAAAGCTAGACAGTATACAAGTTGACTTCTTGCTCACATGAACCAGTATTGCTTGTCCTTTCATATTTTGGTGTGGCAGTGTTTTTCTGTGATTGTTGCTTGTCCAAAGCAGCATGTTGTAAATGAGTGACTTGGTTTAGGAAACTCTGAGATGCAAAATGAATGTAGATCTTGGCTAAAGAGAGGCCACATTTGGCTCTGTTGAGACACCTACTGCTGTCTTGCAAACAAAAGATTTGGACTTGGTCCTTTGATTTCATGCTTTAACATTTGGTTTGTGCCAAATCTTTACCTCATGCAGAAGTATAGCTAAACTAGTGGTGCCTATATGCACGAAGACCAGAAGAGAAACAGATCTTCCATGCCTTCCCATGACCTTAATTGACTTCCCGTGTTGCTGGAAAGAGTGATGAGGTTGATAAACATCTGTAAATAGACTGCAGCCAGTGTTCCTGTCTTGTAGGTCCTGTGGGTCGACATTAATCAGTTGACCCATTTATACCATTTGGTACTGTTGAAGGGGCACCTACTCTGGTAAAACATCAAGGAGAGACAGAGGTGTTTGGTGTGAGAAAGAGTAGCTCTCAAAGCCACAGACAAATGCTTCCCGGGTCAAATGGCAAAGCCTCTTAAAACAATCAGCGATGTAATCACTGCAGGCTAATTACTTTTCCTTACCTCGTCCAGTCTACTGATCAAGTTACCATGTGTGGTTGCTAGTGGTTCCACCAAAAGAAAAGAATATTTAATGTATGTTATTGAGGACTTGAGGATGTAGTAAAATGTTTGGCTATGTTTCACACATTTTAACTACGTAATGTAACAGTAGCTGGAATGGCTTTGTTTAATTTTGAACTGTTTAAAAATGAAAAGGGTCTTGTAATTTTGCAACATAGTGACTTTAGGGTCTCACAGGGACATATCACTGAATGGAATTTATAACAAGCTTTTCTCTGTAAATAAGTAGAGCCATTACTTATGTAGAAACAATAATCAGTAATATCTTGGCCACCAAATTGTAAGACTCTAGCCACTACGTGGAATATATATGGAGTGCCAGTTTCTAAGATGTTTATAAAGTAATTTTGGCAACATTAAGTCGTAACAGAATATGTAAGCAGGCTTTACAGTATATCCATCTTTGGTAAGCTGTTGGCTTACTCAGTATTATTATACTAACTCCCTTGTGTGTGATGTCTTTTAATTATTTGTGTGCAGGTAATTCTTTTGATACTGAGGGAGTTGATGCTATTCTGAAATTCCTTGGAGAACCAGGGATTTCTACTCCACTTCTAACGTCTACTGACAGTGAGCCACCTTTGGGCAGTGGAGACATTGCAGATTCATCAGCTTCTGTTACCATCACCCCAAAAGTGAGTTTCATTAACGGAAAGCATGAGCTAACTCTGAAACCGGACACTGACCAAACTCAGGAAGCTAGAGGAGACCAGTTTGACACTGCTGTGCCACCAACAGAAAAAAACATCCCTGATGATGAGATAGAAATACTTACGGGCGAGGCTGAAGGCACCACAACTTCCCCTGAAACAGTCGACTCTGGCTCAACGACCAGAAGCCCAACTAAGCCCCATTTCACAACAGAGAGCCTGGAAAATGTAACCACGACAGAGTTGCCCACATTTGTAACCAAATCCTCAAGCCAGGAGATGACCCCACAAGCCATATCATTTAGCATGCAGGAAGAAGGTTCTGGGATGCGCCCAACAGATGATGAAGAGGAACTGACTGTCTTGGAAGGATCTGCCGATGACACATATGTGGTGGCTACTGACGAAACTGAAATAGCTGAAACAAAGAAGCCTACAGTGGCATTTGGGGTGGACTGCAATACCAAAGGACCAACTGTTACAACTCCAGAATCCAGCACTGTAGAATTGAAGAAAACAAAAGACAGAGAAATAAAACCAGAATCTGAAGATTTTGAGGGCTCAACCTCCACTGAAGATGAGGGCTCAGGACAAGATATATATGCAACAGAAGAATCAAAACACCCAACTTTATCTCCATCTTTCACTGTTTCATCTCAAAGCTTTACAAGTTCCTTAACGAGTATTCATCCCGAAGAGCCAAGACAACCTGTTAGTTTAGCTTTGCCCAGTACAGAGCCTACAATTCGGGTGGTTTCTTCTCAAACAGAGGCAATCCCAGAAGGAAGCACACACTCTGACAAAGACCAAAACACAAGTACAACTAAGAGTCCTTTATTGGTGGCTGAGATTGAAAAAGTTGCAAGTACTATCTTCACCATCTCTGATGACATTAGCTCTGGTGATCAGCCAACTGAAGCATTCTCAAAACAACCCTTCTCTACAGCTACTGTTCCATCCCTTCTCATTCAACAAACTGAAGAAATGAGAGTTGCTGCATATGATGATGCAACTAAAGTATTTGAAGTTTCTGCAGAAGACGCAACACCACTGACTTTCACTAGTGTCCGAACTCAAACAAAATCCACAACCCAAAGTTCAGAGACCACCATTCTGCCCACAGATAGAGCAGTAATGTTGTCCTCCCAAGAGACTGTTTTAATCCAAGAATCACCTTCAGAAGAGACAACCACCTCAGTGCAGTCATCAGAGTCTTCAGGCTCCTATGGAACTAATCTAATCCAAGAAACACCTTCAGAAGAGACAACCACCTCAGTGCAGTTAATAGAGACTTCAAGCTCCCAAGAAACTGTTCTCATCCAAGAATCACCTTCAGAAGAGACAACAAGCTCAGTGCAGTCATCAGAGTTTTCAGGCTCCCATGGAACTGATTTAATCCAAGAATCATCTTTAGATGAGACAACCACCTCAGTGCAGTCATCAGAGTCTTCAGGCTCCAATGGAACTGATCTAATCCAAAAATCACCATCAGAAGAGACAACCACCTCAGTGCAGTCAGAGACTCCAGGCTCCCAAAAAAATGATCTAATCAAAGAATCACCTTTAGAAGAGACAACCACTTCAGTGCAGTCACCAGAGACCTCAGGCTCCCAAGAAACCGATCTAATCCAAGAATCACCTTCAGAAGAGACAACCACCTCAGTGCAGTCACCAGAGGGTTCAGGCTCCCAAAAAACTGATCTAATCCAAGAATCAACTTCAGAAGACACAACCATCTCAATTCAGTCGTCAGAGGTTTTAGTCTCACAAGAAACTGCCTTAATCCAAAAATCACCTTCAGAAGAGACAGCCGGCTCAGTGCAGTCACCAGAGGGTTCAGGCTCCCAAGAAACTGATCTAATTCAAGAATCATCTTTAGAACAGACAACCACCACAGTGCAGTCACCAGAGGGTTCAGGCTCCCAAGAAACTGATCTAATCCAAGAATCACCTTTAGAACAGACAACCACCTCAGTGCTGTCACCAGAGGGTTCAGGCTCCCAAGAAACTGATCTAATCCAAGAATCACCTTTAGAACAGACAACCACCTCAGTGCTGTCACCAGAGGGTTCAGGCTCCTATGGAACTGATCTAGTCCAAGAATCACCTTCAGAAGAGACAACCACCTCAGTGCAGTCAACAGAGATTCCAGGCTCCCCAAAAACTGATTTAATCCAAAAATCATCTTCAGAAGAGACAACCACTTCAGTGCAGTCAACAGAGACTCCAGGCTCCCCAAAAACTGATTTAATCCAAGAATCATCTTCAGAAGAGACAACCACCTCAGTGCAGTCACCAGAGACTCCAGGCTCCCCAAAAACTGATCTAGTCCAAGAATCACCTTCAGAAGAGACAACCACCTCAGTGCAGTCAACAGAGACTCCAGGCTCCCCAAAAACCGATCTAGTCCAAGAATCACCTTCAGAAGAGACAACCACCTCAGTGCAGTCAACAGAGACTCCAGGCTCCCCAAAAACTGATTTAATCCAAGAATCATCTTCAGAAGAGACAACCACTTCAGTGCAGTCAACAGAGACTCCAGGCTCCCAAAAAACGATTCTAATCCAAGAATCACCTTCAGAAGAGACAACCACCACGGTGCAGTCACCAGAGACTTCAGTCTCCCAAGAAACTGATCTAATCCAAGAATCACCTTCAGTAGAGACAACCACCTCAGTGCAGACATTAGAGGCTTCAGGCTCCCAAGAAAATGATCTAATCCAAGAATCACCTTCAGAAGACACGACCACCTCAGTGCAGTCATCAAAGACTTCAGAGGAGACAACACAAGAAATACCACTTTCTACATTTGGATTCCCAACGGAGAAGCCTCCCACCTCATTTACCCAGGTTTCCAGTTATCCCACCACCAGTGTTGCTACTGACTTAGAAGAGAACGAGCCAGTTCAGGTCTTGGATAGAGAAACTACTTCTGCTAGAGAAGACATTTTCACCACCCCTAAAGCCACAAGTACTGTGGTATTTGAAGGTAATGTTGTAGATTACGAAGATGCGGCGGGTGCCTCTATTGTTGAAGGACAACCACCATCCAGAGAAGAGTTCACCACAAGAAAACCAGAAGTCTGGACAGATTCCAGCTACACTGTTGAGAGCCATATGGAGGATTTGCAAGGTACAGTTCCACATGATGTTTTTGTAACTCACACAGTACAGTGCTTATCTTGTATAGTTCCTATCTTGAGGCTTACAAAATAACTGAATTACTTTGCTTCATAGTCCACGTATCCCTATATTTGTCCATCCACTCATGGATGCTACTTTGTTATTTCAGATCTCACCCTTTGCTCTGTCAATGTGTGTGAAAATGGCGGAACTTGCTATTTTAATGGAAAAGGAAACATTTGTGTCTGCACACCTGGATTCAGTGGGGAACATTGTGAAAATGGTTTGAAGCCTTTAATATTTTCAGGTTTGATTAGCAAGTATAGAGTTTCTAAGTAAAGTAAAACATTTTCATATCCTTATTCCTATTCCTGCAGACGTTGACGAATGCCAATCAAACCCTTGTCGCAATGGAGGTACATGTATTGACGGGTTAAACACTTTCAGCTGTGTCTGTCTGCCCAGCTATTCAGGAGCCCTCTGTGAGCAAGGTATGAAATCAATGCTAACGTGATACTATACAGTTTGATTGGGCTATGATTGCATATTTTAAACATGTATCTGCCTGATTGCCTGCTAGATTTCTATTGTAAGTGGAATAACATATAACTCTTAAATTATTGCTAGGAGCTGTTGAATGGAATATGTTATGATTTACAGTGCTAGTTTCTAAATAGTGAGCTATGGCTGTTTAATAAATCCACTGAAGCAAGTGGTATACAGTATGGTGGTCAGTCCAAACAGTTAGCATGAGCAAACCAAACCACAAAGTTCACCACATCTGGCAGGCCCGATCCTCCAGAGGGTGTGTGGTATGGTATCCAAAGGAATGAAAGCACATGTGTGCCAGCAATAGGGTTCAGAGAAAAGGTCAAACAGTCAGAGACAGTACTGAGTCTTCCCTTACACCCTTACAGTAGATCTAATAAGCAAACACTTAGAAAACCATAGCAACCACAAAGCAAAGTGCATAAGCACCACTCAGAAGACATTTGCAATCATAATTTTTGGCAATTTTTGGTCGGATTGTTGGATGTCATGATCTAACAATAAACAATTTTTAACAGCATTTAATAATCCATCTAAAGGGACAGTTCACTCAAAAAATGATATTCTGTTATTAATTACTAACCCTAATGTTGTTCCAAACCTGTAAGCCCTACCTTTCTGGGCCTTGAACATGGTAGTTGTATTGCTGTCTATACAGGGTCAGAAATCTCTTGGATTTCATCAAAAATATCTTAATTTGTGTTCTGAAGATGAACAAAGGTCTTACGGGTTTGGAACGACATGAGTAAATAATGACAGGTAAGTATTTAGTGACGTAATTTTCCCTTTAAATATGTATTACTGTATTTAGAAATGAAGTTTAAACCATTACATGAGGCTTGAAGGGGGAACGAAGTTGGTGCCAAATCTGCTGTCACGCTGATAATTTAGTCTGGGCATTGGCTTGGCATTGTTCTGTGCAGGGGTTAGGCTTTGATATGCTTGAAATGGAAATAAAATTCACAATGTGAGGGTTCAAATCACATTTACATACAGAGAGTGTCTTGTTGGCATTCAGCAGGAGCCTTGCTCCACAGTTAGTTTCCATTAGCCATCAAAATGCTCAGTGAAGCACTTCAAATATGAGAACATCCCTTTTGGATGGTCTGTTGTGGTTTTAGCTTTGACAAACAGCTTGTAAAAAAAAAGAAAACACTGAATCTCTTTTTCACATGGCTATGGACAGTGTTTGAGGATGATGAAGTCAAGCCGTTGATGTGAAGCAGGGCTGGGATTGATTCTGACATGGGTTTCTTGGCCCTTCTTTGCCATTCGTTCACTTAAAGGTGAAGCTCTTATGGTTCTGGGAAGGCTATTGTGATTGGCACATGGGTCCATGCTGGGAAAGCAGCTGGAATCAATTAATTCGTCATAATTTGTTCAAGAGGCTCATGGAGACCCCTACAAGTCACATTGGGGACAGAAACTTCTAATCACCTGCCTCCATCTCACGTTGGACTTTCCCCGCTATAAAAATAATCAGTTGACTTATGAATAAGAGCACGTTTTAACTTCGAAGAGAGCTATTAACCTTCTCAGGGCTTGACATTTGCGCACACTCGCACAGGCTTGATGGTCGTGTTGGGCGTTGGTCCCCCAATGGATTGGTTCCAGCTTCATACAAAATATTGCTGCCATTAGTCAGCAGAGCTAATCTTCTCCATGCATAAACACCACCTCTGAGGACATCTGTTTTCTCAGGCTTTTTATCCAAAGATTAGGGGGAAATCATAAAAACTCTTGCATTGCATGTAATGTAAAAAAGGCTAAAATGCAATATTTTAGCCAAACAGCATGAAACTTCATCTCAATTTATGAAGTTGCATGCAATTGCTAGTTGCTAGACAGTAGTGGTCAAAGTAGTTTTCCTGATTTAATCCACTGTCTGTATTACTTCTAAGTCTTGCAAAATACATAGGCAATTTAAAAACCACCAAAGTCGTGGATATTTTGTTAATATTTGCTCTGACCACAATTGCTACCATTTTTTGACTAAATGATGATGCTATGCATCATGATATGTTACACTTGGTCAGTTTGGTTCAAATATTTGTTGTGATTTAACATTACTTTACAAAAATATGCAACTTAAGACAACTGAAATTGGAGGGATAATTTACATTCTCAAGTAGATTGACGATTTGGATATTATTCCAGCAATTATAACAGATTTTCAGTGGTGCTTGCTAATGTACGTGCACAATGCTACGAAAGCAGTTCTGATAATCTACTGGACGTTCAGGGCAAAGGACGAAGCGAGCGCATAATAGTACGTAATCAGTTAAAGAAAACAGCACTATGGGCCGTGTGTCTGAGATGATTTACTTGGCCTCAATTTCTGGTGTTTTCTTTCCAGCCTCATTAGATGTCATTGTTTGCATTTAGCTTTCACACTGGGCGCTGCGGTCATTGGGGGGTTTCGGTCCAAGCAAAATGTTGATGATCCTCATTGTATGGCGTAGAATAAAAAGTGCTTTGCACTAGGTTATCCCAGTTAATGGCCGAACTCAAAACAGACGCAGTTCTGTGCGTCCATAAGCGATTATACTTGATCTGAAAGACAGGCTTGTTCATGGTTAACACTGAAGAAAATGACTACAGAGTCAATCATGAGACGTCTTTTCTTTGATAATCTATGGACACTGTGATGCTGCCTGTAGCTGCATCATGAGTCAACATCAACAGCATTTGCCATTTGAATTGGGGTGCATTGACTTGGCTGATATTTTGAATGCTATCCAATGTGTTGTCTGTTTTTCTCATGTTTCAATTTTTGTCATTCAACCTTTCAGATACAGAGGTTTGTGACTATGGCTGGCACAAGTTTCAGAGCCACTGCTATAAATACTTCACATACCGGCGAACATGGGAAGCGGCAGAAAGAGAGTGTCGTCTACAGGGTGGTCACCTCACCAGTGTCCTGTCCCACGAAGAGCAGCTCTTTGTTAATCGTAAGTTTACGATTTTCCAATAGTATTTATGAATGGTATTGTTAAAGCAAACAGTCATTTTAATGGTTTGAACAAAACCTCAACTCTTTTACTTCTTAACTTATAGAGTGCTGTAGATGATGTATTTTTGTAGACCAACCCAGAAGTTTGCATCACTCTGGTTCCCTCAACAAAAACCCAAGATTTTACCATTGAAATATTGGATTACTGACCAACAAAGTTTATGATTCTGACACGTTTCTTGATAAAAAATGAACACAACTTCTATGAATTCGACAGCATAAATACAAGCTCTAGAAGTGCAAAGCTCAATGAAGAGTATAAACAAGCTACACCACGGTCATATGACTTTAACGTCACCAACATTAATGATCCGACACCTCTTTCAGTCTTTGTTTAAAAACATTTCCCCTGAAAGTTTGAGTTAGAATAGTTTGCAATGCGTGATTATAAACACAACGAGGTTGTAAAAGCGAACTAGTGAGTAGATGAGTTTACCTGTTTGGCGTGATGAGGTGTAATATCCCCCAACAACCTCTGTAGGCCTATTTTAGGTATGTGCCCGAATCTGAATAGGCTACTGAATAAATGACCTATACTACCGAACCCCTAAAGGGAATAAATACGAGATGGGAGAAAAAATATATTTAAATGCTTTCTCTCGCAATTATAGAGTGTTTTTTACATTGTGTCATCGGCCGCTAGATTTTTTGGAAATTTGTTTGATGAAAATGTGCCTGTGCAACACCACAAAATGTTTTTTTTCTCTTTTTTTTTGGTTTTTAGAGCATTGCAATGAAGTGCTGCAAATGGCCAAAACCTGCAACGTTAGAATTTTTGCACTTCCAAACCATCATCTTGACATTTTTAAAATCCGTTTTTGGTTAAATATAGTATTATATATGTTATTATATTTAAAATATACACTGAATGTTAACAATGCCACTGAACCGAACGAACTTGCATATTTTGCTGCTTATTGCTGCTTAAAATGGTCTTGTTGTCATGTTTGGGCTGTACTAATCGGTCAGACCGGGAAAAACATTTGGAGTACTATAGACTGCCAAAAGTTATAACAAATCAAGTAGAAGAGAGGTTGGCCAAACTGAACCAGGGCAAGAATCATAACAACATTTGTGTTTGCTTTTATCATTTCCGGTCAGGTAGGTGAAATATTAGGCTAATATCTTAATTAACACTGCTCGTACATATCTTTACCACTTAACTTTAGTTTGTCAAAATATTGTGCCCTTTTCTGCTTACTAAGTCTTTATTTTTAACAGCTTCCACACATTTTTTCTGTGGTTTAGACAGCATGCAATCCATGCTGTTGTTTACATCCGAGTATTACCAATATGGCCATGCATCCGAGTAACTGACCAAACCATGATGTAAGTGCAAACCCTCTATATCGTTGGGTAATTATAATATATTAATTATACTATATAAATTGCAGGCATAAATTGCACTTTATACCTTCACTTTCGAGATTCGCAATCACACGTACTACTACGGACAGTGCTTAGCACACATTTTTACAAGCTTAAATGTTTGGTTCTCAGAATCTGCAAATCATTCGCCATCGTCTTATCAGTCATCTCTCCTTACTCTGTTTATGTGGTAAGTTTTTTTTATGCACTGTAATGTAACAGACTATGGCTAGAAGGCAGCTAACCATGTCCCTTTAGTGCCCCTGTAGAACGCGTTATTCATTTTCCGTGCCTTTCTGAACATAGTGTTAATATTCGGGCACATCCCACTTGTTAACAACTGCCTATTTTAAGACAAGTAAAAACGGTATGTATGTATTTTATGTTGTAGAATAAAATGTGAAAAAACTTGAGCTTGTGTTCACCACAGACCTTCCCCCATTTAAAGGACATTTAATAATGCAGCATTATTCTATGTTTTGACGTTTCAACTAAAACGGGAAAACAGGGCGGGACTATTTAAATAGCCAATAGCATTTTGTTTGTTTCACAGCTTGGGCCAAAACCTGGTAAAGCCGCATTTGACAGCATATGACAGCCACAATCTCATCCATATCGGTATAAAATATACCATTCTATGTAGAATTCAAATGGGTCCAATACGTTTTATGGTCTGCGGCGACTCACATGTATGACACACTCCATGATATCGTGTTTCTAGAAACAATGTGAAACCAGACTTCTTTCGCCCCAATGGAAAGTGTATATACACTGTCTGAATCATTCCCTATCCCCTATATATCCATACAGAAGTTCACCATACAGAAATATTGAAAAAATTCAGTAAACAAGTGATCGATTTCAGCTGCAGGTTCCGCGTCTATTGATAGTATAGGGGGCGGGACGCTCCGGATTTCAGAGAGCATTTGATTGGACAGAAAGTTTGATGAGAACCTGAAGTGCAGGGTGATGTCATCAAAATCGTCGATCCATATTGGAAGTTAGAGACTGTAAGTTTTGAATACGTATATCTTGTAAATGTGAATTTTTCATTGTTTCGAAACACAATAGCTTATAAATAACCTTAAGGCTAACATATTAAATAATAAAAGCCAAAAAAAACTAACTTTTGATTTCATGGTGGCTGATGGTTCGGAAGTGCTAAAATGCAAACTTTTCAGGTTTTAGCCGTTTGCAACACTTTATAGCAATGCTCTAAAAACCAAAGAAACATTTTGTGGTGTTGAGTTTTGCATTTTCATCAAATGTAAAAAAAATCTAGTTTTAAATAAGGCAAAAAGCAGATACTCAGCACTAGCTGAATTCTAGCACTGACTAAACAAAGCATAAGTCATATTAAAAGTGCTGTTGACTTTAAACTAAACAAATGTAATCTTGGCTCCTTGGGGCTCAGAAACTATTTGTTCTACATTTGTTTGTGTCATCTGATGTGTGGTTTGGTTTAACTGATTTCCTGCTATGTCCACTTCAGCCAGGTAGTCTATTAAAGATGTCAAAGAAATTCGCAAAGGCCCTCACACAAAAAGATTAATGATTTCCTTGCATTTCTCTAGGCTTCCATATAGACCTTTCTATAACAAAATGCACATCCACTAGCTTAAAGTTGTCTTTTTCTATGTTATATAATGCTTTCTCTTTTCCCAGTTTAATATGCAGAGACGACTATAAGTAGATTGATTGTTCCAAAGAGTATAAACACTGTGGTGCAATCAAAACATTTCTTTCGTTTGTTTGAGTTTCCCGACCGGCCTGACACAGCAGTTTAAGCCTGGAGCGGGAACTTTCCATTTTTCCCACCAATAAGCAAATGCAAATAGTCAGAACCATACAATTTGTCTTTAATGTCCTAAGTCATATAACTGTTTGTATGGACTAGTTTGGCAGAGATATATATTGAAATCTGTGTAATTGTCTTGTAGGCTTGGGACATGACTATCAGTGGATCGGACTAAATGATAAAATGTTCGACAATGATTTCCGCTGGACTGATGGACACCCTATGGTAAGATGGGATTCATTGTTTTGGTTTTAATAATGTCTGTTTATTAGAAGAACGTCTGTATTCCAGGTGACCATGAATTCAGAGAAATTAGTCATTCATGGTGTGTTGTTCTTTCCAGCCTAAATAAATGAGGTTGCTTGAACTCAATTCAATTCAATTCAAGTTTATTTGTATAGCGCTTTTCACAATACAAATCGTTGCAAAGCAGCTGTACAAAAAAAAAGTAGGCTACTACAATATATTTAGTAGCTTATTAGTAGTGACTACTGTATGTTAAGTCGATGTACATATGGTATAAATATTAAAAACAGTAATGGTGTAATCAAAAACAGATGATGAACACTAATAGTAATGATTATGTGTTGCAATCAAACTTGTAGAAAAATTGTGTAGTGCTGTATGTTGTTTCAAGGCTGGCATCATCGGCGGTCCTCTGAGGGGTTGGCATCATCTCTTCTTCTGAATCCAGACTTAATCTTGTGTAATTCCTAGTTACCACGGGATGGAAATCCCGTGGCAGAAACAGAGAAACAAATAGAGAAAAAATTAGCGTAGCTGCTGTTCCAACCAAGCAAAAATTATGTGTTTTGCCCAAGCTGAAGAATGTTGATGTGCATTTGATCAGATGTAACTGAAGTACAACGTTATGAGATACATTATGTGAATGCTTGGCTAAAGAGATGAGTCTTTAATCTAGATTTAAACATACAGAGTGTGTCTGAACCCCGAACCTTATCAGGAAGGCTATTCCAGAGTTTGGGAGCCAAATGTGAAAAGGCTCTCCCTCCTTTAGTGGACTTTGCTATCCTAGGTACTACTAAAAGTCGAGAGTTTTGCGACCTTAGGGAGCGTGAAGGATTGTAGCGTGGTAGGAGACTAGTTATGTATGCAGGAGCTAAACCATTAAGGGCCTTATAGGTCAGAAGTAATATTTTGTAAGTGATACGGAACCTAATAGGTAGCCAGTGTAGAGACCGTAAAATTGGGGTAGCTTGAAGCCTAAAATTAGTGTGTTCCAAACTTGTAAGACCTTCGTTTATCTTCGAAATACAAATTAAGATATTTTTGATGAAATCTGAGAGCTTTTTTGACCCTCCATAGACAGCAAGGCAACTGATACGTTCAAGGCCCAGAAAGGTAGTAAGGGCATTGTAAAAATAGTCTATGTGACATTAGTGGTTCAACTGTAATTTTATGAAGCTACGAGAATACTTTTTGTGTGCAAATAAAACAAATATCGCACATTGCGTTATTTACATAAACAGGGCTCTACAGTGCGACCATTTCAGTCGCATTTGTGCTGAGGGGAGCTTCAAAGGTTTCTATGTGTTTTTGCAACATTAAGTAATGTATCATGGAAATATCTAATGAATCCTTCCATAAAACAAAGTGTAGAGAGAGTTTAAATAAGAGATTCATTGTACAGTGTACAGAGCTTCGCTGATTATAATGGAACTTAGATGGTGATGAACTAAGATGAGTGACAGCTTTTAATGTTTTTTAAGGGAGTTTGTAAATGAGATATTGATTTAATACAGCAGTTAAATAAACAAGAAGTTATTATTAAGTGACTTACATTGTCTGACTATAACACTATTGCCTGATTTTGGGTCTAAAATGGTCTAAAACAAGTCACAACTGAGCCACTGCGCATCTACATTCAAACACAGTGTTGTTTGGTTTATGAATGAACATGCATTTTTAAACGAATCTAGTCAGTCACATGATTCAATTTCCATTCATAAAGACAGTCACTTGCTTTATTCCTGAATGAATCAGCCGTTCGAACGAATCAAGTGAATGATATGATTCAGAAATTAAATCAGTGACTTGCCGCCACCTACTGGCAGGTTTAGTTTCTTTTTTAAGTATCTTTTCAATCATTTAAATCATTTTATATTTCTGTATTTAAAATTTTAAAACATTAATCTCAACATGAATTTATGAATTTGATTGCATTCATGCCACCTCTGAGTCTCATAAAACATGAAAATACATCTACAAGCCACTTTTGTGTTCTTCTGTGCCACCTCTCTAGTACAAATACATTTGATTTAATTTGATTGGTAACTTATTTGTATTCTACTTGTTCTTATTCTGTTGTTTTAATTAGAAATTTTAAAAAGCGTAAATTTGGCATAAAATTTTAATAAAGTTGCCAAAAATGCCATTACAAAATTCTCCTTTAATTCACTTTTAGGAGTCAAATATCACCTCGTAATGGGAAGGCAAATTTTTGATCAGATATTTTGATTATTGATTAGAAGGTGCTCCTGAAATTTTGACTGTGCTCCTAAATTTTTTTAAGTTAGGAGCACAAGTGATACATGTGCATTTATGAATAATAATGCTACAAATATGCATTTTTAATGATCTTGTGTCATCCTCCTTATTTGATATTTATTTTAAAAAATCTTGCCTTATGCATATAAGTGGGGCTTGTGTGTTTGTGTCCAACCCATGCAAATTAAGTGCAGCAGTACATTTTGTTAGAATAACGCATCATCCCCTTTCCCCCATTTTATCGAGGAAAGTCCCATGTTACTCTGCCAGATGTCTATAAAGTGCAGCCTATTTAGATTCTTCCATGTGATGTTTGCGCCCTCATGTGGGCACATGCAGTGGTGCACAAGGAGTTGCAATAACATGCTCCTCTTGTGTACCTTCACACTAGCAATTTGAGAACTGGAGAGCGGGTCAGCCGGACAGCTTCTTCTCCACGGGCGAGGACTGCGTGGTGATGATCTGGCATGAGAGCGGCCAGTGGAATGACGTGCCGTGCAATTACCACCTGACCTTCACCTGCAAGAAGGGCACAGGTGAGACCTCCTCATCATTGCTCCACTGCTCCACTACTTCCTCCTCATTTAATCTACAGTGTAGCTCGCTGTCAGCTCATCATCTTTGACCTTCTTTTCTCTCTATCTCAGTGTCCTGCGGTCAGCCTCCTGTTATAAAGGACGCCCATATCTATGGCAGCATGAAGGCGCGCTATGAGATCAACTCTCTGGTCAGGTACCACTGCAAGGACGGCTTCATCCAAAGACACGTTCCCACTATCAGATGCAGAGAAGACGGGCACTGGGACCAGCCCAAAATCGCATGCTTGAATCGTAAGTCGCTGACTCTGAATTAAACAGATGTTTTGCCTCTGTTTAATTTCACTTTAATGTGTTACTTGCAGTTTCTTTGTAATTATTTCTGAAATTTACTAGCAAATGAAAATCTTTAGAATATGGAAGCCTGTTTCTTCCACTTAATAAAATTAAATCTCGCAATTCTGACTTTTTCTCTCAGAATTGTACAATATGAACTCGCAATTGCGAGACATTAAGACGCAATTCTGAGAAATAAAGTCAGAATTGTGAGTTTATATCTCACATTTCTGACTTTCTCACAATTGTGAGTTTACGTCACGCAATTCTGAGAAAAAAAGATCATAATTGGGATTCTATATCTCAGAATTCTGACTTTATAACTCGCCATTGTGAGTTTATATTCTGCAATTCTGAGAGAAAAGGTCTGAATTGTGAGTTTATTTCATGCAATTCTGAGCAAAAAAGTCTATATCTTAGAATTCTAACTTAACTCGCAGTTCCGGCTTTATAACTCGCAATTGCGAGTTTATGTTGTGCAATTCTCAGAGAAAATGTCAGAATTGCAAGATATAAACTCACAATTGCGAGAAAAAAAGTCAGAATTGCAAGATACAAACTCGCATTTGAGAGAAAAAAGTCAGAATTGCGAGTTTTTCTTTCAGTTCTGAATTAATTTCTCTGAACTGCACGTTTATATCTCTTATTTTTTACTTTCTCACAATTGTGAGTTTATATCATGCAATTCTAAGAAAAAAGTCAGAATTGCGAGTTTGTATCTCAGAATTCTGACTCAATAACTCGCAATTTTGACTTTATAACTCGCAATTGCTAGTTTATATTCTGCAATTCTGAGAGAAAAAGTCAGAATTGCAAGTTTATATCACAGTTCTGAAAATAAAATTCAGAATTGTGAGATTTAAACTCGCAATTGTGAGAAAAACGTCAGAATTGCGAGTCTGTATCTTGGAATTCTTGTTTAATAACTCGCAATTGCAGGTTTATATTCTGCAATTATGATAGAAAAAGTCTGAATTGTGAGTTTATATCACAATTCTGAGAAAAAAAAGTCAGAATTGCAAGCTTTTATCTCGCATTTTTGACTTTCTCACAATTGTGAGTTTATATCACGCAATTCTGAGAAAAAAAGTCAGAATTCTAAGTCTGTATCTCAGAATTCTAACTTAACTCACAATTCCGACTTTATGACTCGCAATTGCGAGTTTATATCGCACAATTCTGAGGACAAAATAGTCATAACTGCGACATATGAACTCACAATTGCAAGAATAAAAGTCAAAATTACAAGATACAAACTCGCATTTGAGAGAAAAAAGTCAGAATTGTGAGTTTATAACTCTTATTTCTGACTTTCTCACAATTGTGGGTTTATATCACGCAATTCTGAGAAAAAAGTCAGAATTGCAAGTTTATATCTCGGAATTCTGACTTAATAACTTGCAATTTTGACTTTAAAACTCGCAGTTGCAAGTTTATATTCTGAAAATCTGAGAGAAAAATCAGTTTATATCACAATCCCAGAAAAAATTCTGAATTATAAGATAAAAACTCGCAATTGTGAGAAAAAACATCAGAATTGCTAGTTTTTATCTCGTAGTTCTGACTTAATTTCTCAGAATTGAATGTTTATATCTCTTATTTCTGACTTTCTCACAATTGTAAGTTTATATCATGCAATTCTAAGAAAAACAGTTAGAATTGCGAATCTGTATCTCAGAATTCTGACTTAATAACCCACAATTTTGACTTTATAACTTGCAATTGCTAGTTTATATTCTGCAATTCTGAGAGAAAAAGTCAGAATTGCGAGTTTATATCACAATTCTGAGAAAAAAGTCAGAATTGCGAGATATAAACTCACAATTGCAAAAATAAAAGTCAGAATTGCAAGATACAAACTCGCATTTGAGAGAAAAAAGTCAGAATTGCAAGTTTATATCTCGGAATTCTGACTTAATAACTTGCAATTTTGACTTTATTACTCACAGTTGCAAGTTTATATTCTGCAATTCTAAGGAAAAACTAACAATTGCAAGAAAAAAAGTCAGAATTGCAAGATATAAGACTTTCTCACAATTGTGAGTTTATGTCATGCAATTCTGAAAAAAAGGATAATATATAAATATAAACTTGCAATTGCAAATTATCAAGTCAAAGTTGCGAGTTTATATCTCAGTTCTGAGAAAAAAAAGTCAGAATTGCAAGAAAAATGAATTGAGATAAAAAGTCGCAAAAACATTTTTTACATTTTTTTTCAGTGGCGGAAACAGGCTTTCATACTAGTGAAAACTATTTAAAAGTAAACCATACACTATTTATTTATTTATTAAATTCATTAGCTAGTTGTTATTCATTCATTCTGTTTTCAAAATGCTCTTTTCCATTATAGGAACCGAGTCTAATCAAGAGTCAAAAATGACAAAAAGTGTATTTCTGGTTGTCCAAAGCCATAAAAAAGTATTAATGTGAGGGGGTCATTATTCACAATATATATAAAATTATGTTCAAGTCATATGGTTTTGGAAGTGAGGGCGAGTAAATGATGACAGAATTTAAATGCTAATTTTGCTAAACTGTCCTTTTAAATTAATATAAATTTTCCTTTTATTCTGCAGCGTCTACCTACCAGAAGATGTATGCACACAAATATCAAAACAACAACTATTACAACAACAGTAAGAGACGCTACAGTGAGTCAACGCAGTACCGCCATCCCTGGTCAAAAACAGCAGATGATTCCAAACACTGATCACCAACCCAAACTACAGATGCTTCACATCTACAGAGAAAGTCTTTAGTCTAAAGGGGCAAAGCCAAACCATGTGCCTAATGAATGTTTTAAAGCCGAGAAGTTACCCTGAGGGACTGCAAAAAACACCATCACCCACCCACTGAGAGTGTACTTTGACTATGCAACAGTCTACATTGCATATTGTAATAATGTCTTAATGTTTTGACATGGGGAGGGGGGTTTCTGGCTGAAATGTATATAGTAGAGATAATGAACAAGTAAAAACAGCTGTGAATGGTGACTATTATTTTGTTTAATTCATCCGTAAATTTTGCTTACGAGGAACTGGATTTCCTGTTCTCTTTGGCTCAATAAGAGAGCACTATGGTACGAGCAGAGTATAAACAGAACAATTACAGTACGCAAAAGTAAAAGAACAATAGCCATTATATTGTTTCACATTGTGGTGGTGGTGGTGGTGGGGGGGGGGGGGGGGGTGTCACGGGCCTGGAGGACAAACAATGCTGAAAGGACTGCAACTCATGACTGGAAAACAAATCTTCAACATCGTCTTCCTCGGCAGCATCCTCACCAGTTGTTACTCAGATAACATCAAACCATTGTACACTCTCATAATCATATTCTCATATGGCATCAAAATATATATTTTCGGTGTTTTTTTTAATATGTGGGTTTGTAATATAACCATTTTTACTTTTTTTAAAATGAATGTCATGGTAAAATATGAAAATATGAATACTGTATGTGTGGTTGAATGAACTAGCATTTTGTCAAACCTTATTACAAATGTTACATGAAGCCATAGAAGTTTAATTTATTGCTGAAGATACATATAACAATGAATGAACTGTGAGATTTTGAATAATAAAGCGCTATTAGAATATTATAGACACGTTTAACGGTGTGTGTTCTTGCTTAGTAGCATTTCACAAAAATCCCGCGTTAATTGACCTTATGCACAGAGCCTTCTTTAGAACTTCCGCACAACGATAAGCCAGCTCGTAAACTTCCGCTGAAGCTCATTTTATATGTGCTATATATTAGGTGGACACTCTTGAGACTGATCTAGTGCCTCGTTCTTATCAGAAACTGAGAAAAATTATAATTGCAACATTATAAACAATGTTAGCGGCATGAACATTAAGTTTCATATTATTTAACAACATT
Organism: Garra rufa; assembly: GCF_049309525.1. Lineage (NCBI taxonomy): Eukaryota > Metazoa > Chordata > Actinopteri > Cypriniformes > Cyprinidae > Garra > Garra rufa. Next base: position 8,171,313 of record NC_133383.1, on the reverse strand, counting down.
TAATTTAAATGCGGTAATCCCGTACTCTCCGTATCTGCATAGCTGTACATTTAAATGCTGACAACTAAACACTATCATAACGTGTTTAGGCTAACGTTAGCTAGCTAGCGATATTTCTCTTCCAGGACATCTTAATCGTATTGTTGATAATCACTAACTTGCCTTTATAGTCATGAACACATTTTTAAAATCTTGCACTATTTCAAAGCCTTTATTATTTTCTAACTCTACAGCTGTGAAATAAAATGTACTTCAAGGACTCACTTTTCATTCATAAAAAAGGCATTGGAAAAAATGACTTTTCACGGAAAACAACGTCTATTTTTGGCTAAAATAATATGGAATAACCAATAGATGGCAGCAGAGGATTATTTATTATGCAGCTGCCTCTCCCTATATTTTTCCAAGATGTCTTGCTTTTCGATTTATTATAAAATTACCAGTATAATAAATTGTAGTAATAAATACCACCCTAAAGTATATAGTATAGCAAGTGCAGAAAGTCATTAAGCTCACACACAAACAGCCTATAAGGGTGAATTATTTAAATACTAATATATAGTTCACTACAAATACGTTAAATATTTATGGTATAATAATTAAATAATGCACTCAGTATGAATCGATAGGAATTTGAAATATTTTATAAAATTGAATAACTACTTTTAAGTTTTATCTTGAACTGTAAAATCTATTAAATAGCCTATATTTAACCAACACATACTTGTTACTGCTGTAGTTTTGTTACTCTGAATTTAGTTTGAATCATTTAAGCTCTTTTTTTTTTACATCAGATTGTCATTTGTTTGGTCCGGTTATTACTGTCAATCATAGCAATGACTCGCACATATTTAGCCGATTTACTCGCGAATTTTTTTAAACTGGCGTTTGTCATTCTTATTCTTTAAACGGTATACATGGACGATTGGTCCTCTCAGACAAACAAAACTTTTCTTCGATTGTGAATGGATTATGTAGAGAAAACGAACAAAGCACGCTCATATTAAGGCTCAGTACAGTTGACCGGAAATGACTTAGCTGGCTTGTCTAAACAAGGAAGTATTTCGTGCATATGGTCAATTCTGTCAGAAATTGCCTCCAGCTTGGTGCTGTGGATGGTTTTGACCAAAAGAGGGCGATGTAACGTTAACGGAGATATTTTCGCGCTATCGTGAAGTTGTCATGTGGCAGGAATAAACAGACATCTGCTCAGCTTCGACGACTTTCTAGTCGGCTAACGTTAACAAGGTAAGGACGTGGCTGTTTTAAGATGAAACCTGTTTAGTATTCATTTTGAGATTGCATCTTATAACTCTGGCAAGCTTCTGGTGTGTTTTCTGAGAGACTTTCAAAATGGCGTTTAGACTAGTAGAGGCTACCACTATTTCTTTTTACCTGACCTGAAAAACAAAGATTATTTCACTTTAATAATAAACATGTCCTAATAACTCCCATGTCATCCAAGATGTTCATGTCTTTCTTTCTTCAAAAAGAAATTAAGGTTTTTTAGGAAAACATTACTCAAATGGGGGGCAAATTGCAGTTTCAATGCAGCTTTAAAGATCTCTACACGATTCCAGCCAAGGAATAAGGGTCTTATCTAGTGAAACAATCGGCCATTTTCTAAAGAAAATATGAATTTGTACTGTTTAACCACAAATGCTCCTCTTGCACTAGCTCTACGATTTGCATGTGCATCTTCAGGCATTGTTTAATCATGTTGGAAGGTTAACACATGGTTCTTCATCTGTGTACTTTGGTTCAAAATGTTAGGGTAGGGCGAAAAACTCCATGTCATTTTCTCCCTCAACTTCAAAATCATCAGACATCGTTGTTTTACCTTTTTTGTAAAGGGCGTTTCTTTGCACATTGGCTTTGTAAACACTGGGTTGATACTTCTGCTTAGGCCATGCACGAATGATTAGCCTTTTTCACACTTTCCTGTTTCTGGCTTCCGGATTGGCGCTTGCAGGGTAAACGTTTTCCCGGTTACAACAGCGGCTGTACTTAGCAATCAAAGTCTATTTTTACAAATTAGATACTATGAACATGCTCGAACTGCCAGTGTTTTACTCTACAAGGAGCAAACATTTCACAACTAACTTTTTGTGTCAGCTTCGGGTCATCACAAATATGATAATATTTCAGTTAGTTTTGAGTTTTGCCGTTCAGTCTGTTTGGTGCTGGCTGTGCATTGTGCGTTTTTGAGCGATTATTGTTATTATTTTAATATTATTATTATTATTATTAAAGTAATATTGTATTTTCGACTTGCTCTCCGTTGCATTATTAAAATGATGGTGCAAATGCACGTTTTATAATGACTCAGATTAATGGCTTTATTCCTATTGGATCGGGATTACGTTGTTGTATTGAGTTCATGCATCAACCGGACTCAGAATTGTTACATTTATTCTTGGAAAAATGTGCATCTGGATATAAATGCTGTCATAAATTATCAAGATGTACTAGTAATTCGAGGAAAATGACTGAGTAAATTGAGATAATACGCTCTGACGAGTCAGCAGTCTGAGTGGCCATATAAATCACAAACAAGTAAAATGTTATTTCTTTGTTGATTATATAACAACAACTTGGAAAATAGACAAAACAGAAAAGGTAAGAAACATTATTTGAGACAAGGGCATACTAATATAATAGGTGCAGATCTGTAGCGGAACTAACTTTACCTTGCGCTGACGTCATTTCTGTGAAATTTTTGTGAAAAAGGCTAATTACGCAATGTTTGAGGTCGAGCTAGTGCAAGACGAGCATTTGTGGTTAAAAAGTATATGAATTTAAATTTATTTTTGAAAACGACAGATTGTTTCACTAGATAAGACTCTTATTCCTCGGCTGGGATTGTGTAGAGCCCTTTGAAGCTGCATTGAAACTGCAATTTGGACCTAACCCATTGGCTCCCATTAATGTGGAGAAAATCCTGGAATGTTTTCCTCATAAACTTGAATTTCTTTTCAACTAAATTAGTAAATTATTTAATTTTTTTTTATTCTGGAGGTGAATTAATCTTGTAATTGTGACAGAAAATGCAGATAGCTTTGTGCTGTGGATGGTTTTGACCAAAAGAGGGCGATGTAACGGTAACAGATTTTTCCACGCCATCATGAAATTGACATGTGAAAGGAATGAACAGACACCTGCTCTGTTTTGACGACTTTATAGTCAACTCACTTGCTAACCTTAACAAGACAAGAATGTGGGTGTTTACTGTTGGTGTGAGGTGAAAACTGTTCAGTATTGATTTTGCGATTAGATCTTATATCTCTGTCAAGCTTCTGGTGTGTTTTCTGAGAGACTTTGGCAAGCAAAATGGCGTTTAGACCAGAGGAGGCCAAGACTGTTTCTTTTTATTTCACCTGAATGACTTAAAATACACTGAACATGGCCATCTTTAGTTAAAGACCCACGAAATTGTAGTTTTGTGATATTAGTCCATGTCTGTAGGTTTTAGGCCAACGTTCTGTATAAGCTAGTCATCTACGCTAGTGTATTTCTAAAATAGAGTGTTTTCACGACGCGTCATCAGTCGGCCATATTGGCGACACTGAATGTCAACAATGCCACTGAAAGTAAACAATGCACCTTAACAAACGAAGCTCACATATTTAGCTGATTATTGCTACTGAAAACGGTCAATAATTGTCACGTTTTGGGCTGTACCAATCTGTCAGACCGGGAAAATCATTTGAAGTACTATAGACTGCTAAAAGGAGAAGAGTGCAAAAACTGTCTGAGGAACAAAAAGCATTTGTGGTAGGCCAAACTGAACCAGGATTTCAAGGGCAAGAATCTTGACAACATTTGTGTTTGTTCTTATAATTTCAGGTCAGGTAGGTGAAATATTAGGCTGAAATCTTAATTAATACTGCTCATACGTATCTTTACCACCTATTAACTTTAGTTTGTCAAAATCTTGCTCCCTTTCCTGCTTACTAAGTCCTTCTCTATATGATTTTGCACCTGCCACGTATCTGGGCAAGTGACCAAATTGTGACGCAAGTACAAACACTTTATTGACCAAACTTTTAGTTGCTCCATTTCATCTGAGAAAATGGAACAAAAGTCTTTGTGACTCTTCTCGATTGCATAAAATTCGTTAGAATTTTCTTAGAAATATGCCATTCCCTAATATCAGGGAGGTGTGTAATCCTTGGAGAAAGCTATCATTTAAATGTTAAAATGGCAGCTAAAAAAGCAAATTGCACAGTTGAAAAAGCTGGACAAGCTTAAAAAAAATCCTGTTAAGTGATTGCAGTGAAAGAAGCAATATTTAAGACAACATCATTGTTAGATTTTGCTGGTTTAAAACATAACAGTTTAAACAGTTTTTGATATTTGCAACCTCTTTCCTGCCATTTACTTGTGGGCTTTAAATTCTGAGGGCATTTTATGAAGCCAGCTAAAACTAGACCTCTGTTATTTTTGCTCAGTTTCTCAGTGTGCTTTTTTAAAAACAACCAAACCAAATATGTATTTGACTGATTGTTTATTTTTTGGGTCAATGAGTTTTTTTCCCCCCCACATTGATACAGTCAAATTATCCCTTTAATTATACTTAATGTACACAAAACAAGGGTGAAAAATGTTAACATTGCCTATAAAGACATGTCTAAACATTCAGTTCTAAAATTGATTTTGAAGTTTTGTAAACAAGGCACATGTACAGTTGCCAGAGTGAAAACAAAATGAATAATGAAATGCGAATACAGTATTTTGAAATACCACCGATATTTAGAACTTTGTGTATTTTTCCTTTTTTTTTATTTTATTGTTTTCGGCTAAAACTCATTAGCTTGAGTTCTAAACTGGTTGTGTTGACCCTAATGGTAATAATAACAAGAATAAAACATCATTAAGTTGTTTTTGTCTTAGCTTGGCAGTCTGTTTTAATGGTTTGTTTCCAAATGCCATGGCTTTGACATGTTTTACTTAAGGTCTACTGCTTCATAGACAAGTAACGACTGAATGCAGCATGCTAACTATGCACTTTTTTTCTGTTGTGCCTTTATTTTTTGCGTCATCTTTGAGTAAACCTTTTCCTACGAGGTCATTTTTTTCAACAATAGAAAAGTTCTTTGTGCTGTTTTTCTTTTACTAAGTAACACAAGGTGATCATTAGCACTGTTGTCTTTTTAACCTCCTCAGTCTTGCTAATTGTAAACTGTAACATGCATAGACTAAAACTACTCATCACATGTGCTAGAAACTGGGCCGTCCCAACTTCGTCTAGTAAACTAATTTGTATTAACATTTGGCACCATTGCTATGGGCTATGTTTGAGGATAGGTTGTTTGTGGTTTCATGAATTGACCAGAAACACTAAAAACAAGGTCTAGAAAACAAACCCAGATTTACTTTTGAAACACAATGGTTTTGTTATTATGTCTGTGGTATGAACCACAGATTTTTTCATCGTCCTGAACACAAAGAACGTTTGACAGTGATGAGGTCGATACAGTGGAGCTCTGAATTTCTTTGCGTCGTAGGGGAGACATTGTATAAACACATAGTTTCAAGAAAAGATAATTAACATACATTTATAAACACTCTACTTGTATATTTCAATAGTTAAAAAAATCACAGAACAATGTTTTGTTTCTTAACAATGCGACTTATGACTCAACATGGTTTGGTCCACACATAAAACGAAATTTAAAAAGGTATGCTCTTAGAAAATAATACAATATAGCACCCTGTAAGGATGGCAAAAGAAAAACCTGTGTTCGTTGTGCCATGGCTGTACTGTGGTGTTTAGCACTTTTGTTGTTTTCCTATTAACAGAAAATATACTTTTCACATGCTATTTATATGGGATATGATGTTCTTGAATGATAAACTAAGTGCCCAAAGGTATCAGTTCAAAGTATTTAAGCTTTGCTGTCATTCCGTTCGAGAACATCCCTCAAGCTACCGCATGCTAAATGGAAGAGCACAGTGTGAATTTCTTCTGCAATCTCCCCAAATATCTCTTCCCTCAGCATTGCTGTACTGCATAAGATCATTCAGACCTGGAACCAGTTAGCTATCATTTCTGCGGCGCCCTACGAATACTATCCCTGTCCTTTTGTCGTCTTGTAGTGAAGTCCTGATTTTGAGGGAAGAGGGCGCCTGAGGTGCCTAATCCTACAGAATCTTTGCTTCAAACAAACACCAATCACTTATTTTATATTCAAATCCTTCTGTATTACAGTATCTAGAGACTTTGTCACAGTTTTAATGCACTCGAACTAACTCCTTACATTATTACGCTTAGTTCATGAGTTGTACAGTTGGTACTCTCAGTTGTCGCTCTTGTAGCAGTAGACGCCGTAGAGTTTGTGCTTCTTGTCTGGGAATCCAGAGAAGCGCACGGCGGCTTCCGTGGGACTGCAGCGTCTGCGTGGTTTTGAGATGGGGTAACGTACGCTGCCGTCCGCCAGCCAGCCTGCGTCGCAGCGGTCGTAGCCCAGAAGCTTCCATGCTGCGTACATCTGGCCGACTTTGGCGATCTGAGCGTTGTCCTTTTGACACGCTCGCACTGCCTCGTCGTACGTCAGTTTGAAAGGGTGTATCAAATAATAGAACCGTCCTGGAGAAGAGAAAGGGGAAAAGTGTTTATTCTCAAAGAATAGAATTTGCATTAGAGATTCTTTGCATGGCTGAACTTAATTTGTTTTTCCTTTCATACATTATGCATTACATCAATTGCTAGGCTTTTTTTTTTTTTTTTGGAGAATCTAGCCTATTTCAAATGCCTTTCATCAAACAGTGGGGAGGACAAACCTTTGTAGTTAGAGGTGAAACAGAAGACATCATATCTTTCCTTTTGCTTGTCACGCATCCCGTAATTCCTCACTCCAGGAATGGTGTTTTTGCCTCCACATGGCTCTCTGGGTTTGGTGATGGGGTATTGCACCGTTCCGTCACTGAGCCACCCTGCATTGCACCAATCCAACCCGTCTCTCCATGCGTCGTACAGCTGGTCGAAAGATGCCACGATGGCATCCTGGTCTCTGCAAGCTTTCTCGGCATCAGCGAAGTTGAGATTGTAACGACCCAGCCGAGGAAAATACGGGAACACGATGCCTGTAGGAACCGGAGAGCAGAGGAATGTTTAAAAATGCTCCCTGATAATCTGGCAATAATAGAATTCTTGTTTTCTTCAATGCGTCGTCTAAAGTAAATTAAAACTTTGAATTATTGCATCCAACTGAAATGATGCCAACAATGCAGGCAGCAAGGACCAAATAAATGTCCCTTTATTTGGCCATGATAGCTCTTATGTCAGGATCTTGCTGATGGTTCAGATTTAAAAGGTGTTCTACTATGCATTATAAGACTATTGAATAGCGTTTACATTGCACACAGTGTGAAGAGAGTCAGCACAACGTTATCTCATAGCTAATTGCCTTGAGGAACAGCCAAGGATGCATAAACTGTGTATAGTATTATGTGTAATATTCTGGAAAAAGAATACAATACAATGGCATACAATGGTAGTGTCGCTGTTGCAATGTTTGAAGGAAGCAGAATATGTACACTAGATATTCATGTAACCAAATGGCAACTGTCAAAGACATGGTTTTAGTGGTGGTGTATAGCAATTTTTTGCTAGAGAGAAAAGGAAAATCCAGAAAATTATGTTAGCAACATAAATCTATGCTTTACCTTGCAGGTCAAGGGTTATAACTGCTGTATTATCCTCTAAGCCATCGATGACTTCACACTTATATTTCCCATAATCCTCCAGGG
>NC_133383.1:8091099-8163061 GCF_049309525.1 Garra rufa | reverse complement strand
CGATTTCTTTCAGATAGTCTGAAGTCAGTTTAGTCCATTTAATCCTCAGCTTGGGATTTGGGGGAGATGTCGGATCCCGGTCGAACTTGCATTGCAGTGTGGCGTTGCCTCCACGTTGAGATATTACTTTGGGTTGTGCTGTGTCAACTGAGAGTCTGGGGCCATTTTCTGAAAGGCAAAGAAAGGGATATTTTGATTCTCAGCCAAAGAAGTACAGATGTAGACAAAATAATAATGCAGGTTGCGACAAAACAAATAGCCTTTGCTCTGATTTATTTTGTCCCAAGGCCTGTTGCATTGGTTATTGTTCAATAACTTAAGGCGTTTCGAAAAGATGTTAGCTTGATCCATCCTTGTCTATTGCTACAGGCTGTTGTGGTTATGCAAACACATACAGATCTGGCCATTTAAAATGCGCGCGGGAAGTAAAGTGGTCTCGCGTGACGCCGGTGTATTCCAAGGGAACACGGAAAATACAATGACATAGGAAAGACATGATCAGTAGGGGGCAGTCATGTAAAGCACTGAACTGAAGCGGCAGCAAACATCGCTCTAAGCCCGAATGACTCGTTTGTACGGTGACCTGGAGAGGACATCTTCTTCGGACATTATTCGTTTATATTCGTTAATTTTCCTATCATTTCGATCTCTTTTAACATTCAGAATCGAAATGATAAATGCTGACATGCCATTAAAGCTTTGATTAAGCTACATGGCTGAGATTTTTACTGGAATGCAGTTAATAGGTTGAATATAACATATACATATACATATAAATATATATATATATATATATATATATATATATATATATATATATATATATATATATATATATATATATATATATATATATAATATTCGTCTAATTAATAGATAACCTATAGTGTTTCATTGACGAGTGAATCATTAGTTCCATTTGTAAATCGTTTATGGTCACACACGGGCATAAATACAATCAAAAAGTCAAAACTTTATTGGCATAATTGTCGTTTACAATGTTTGCAAAATGGCAAATAGCATATATACATAAAGTTATTTAGATTAAGCGATTCACAATAAATAAAAACATTCAGAATGTTTTGTAAAGAGATCAAAATAAAGGTGAAAATAACGAATATAAACGAATAATACAAATATTATGGAAAAAAAGAAGGTCAGTTAATGGACAAGACTCTGGGATGCATAAAATGTTTCTTGTGAGGCTATTAAATTTTAAGTACTTTATGTAATGTTTATTCATGATAAACTTGTGAATGCTGTCTACATTGCGCACAGACATCATTAGCATATACAGCATCGCCTATATAATTATTTAATATTGTATTAATTTCTACAGAGATGATAATCATATCTATAGGAAGCTTTAAATTATTACTTAACGAAATAAAACAAATTGAAAACAAAAACTCGTTTATGTAATCCGTAAAGATAAATTTCTCTCTCAAGGCGTCCAAAAAGGTATTGTACTCGAGGAGCGGATATAATATTCTTGATACTTCAAACTTCCATGTTCTGTTCTATAAATTTTGAGAATTAAAAAAATCAGGCTCTCATGAAATCTTTGAAATCAATCTTTGTATGGCTAGTTTATTCAGTTATTCAGTATTGTTGTGTTTCCCCTGTTTTATTCGTTTAATATTCAGAAACAAGTGCCTTTTTTTTTTCAAAACATTTTTTAAAAGAAAGAATTCAACCCTCCAAAATTTTGTTTGCCTATGTCACAATATGAGATAAATCCAGCCCTGTAAATGATGCTGATTTTTGTTGCCAAATTGGTTTGGAAGCGTTGTTGAATAAACAAGTAACGTTAAACTGAACTTTTATGCCTGTATGACTGACAATTTTATTGACCACTGAGAAAGCATTGATTTGGTAAGATGATGGTTCATACCATGTAGAAAAATTACATTTTGAAAAATAGCTTAGATGTAGTAAACTACTTTTGCCGTGTTGCTGCTGTAGCTTAGCTTAGCTAAGGAATGGGAAACCACTACAACACTGTTATACGTCATCATACGTTGTCGCTAGTTCTTAATGTTACATCAGAGGACATGCGCCGATGTTTATCACACATTTCAAGATGTTGAAAAAAATGTTGTAGCGTTGCAAAAAGTACAAATGTACGGTGTACGCACCGTTCATTCACATGTACACATATGGCCGTAAGCAAAACAAACAATGCGTTATCACATGCACGGCAAATTGCAAATCTGTGGTGTAGTGGTGCCTTGAGAAGTGGGTAAATGCTTCATTTGTGTACAGCAAATTGCTGGAGTTCGAAAATCAGGAGTTAGGCAAAAAAGTGTGAAAGAGTTAAATTTTTGGAGTTTATTCTTTAACTTTCACAACAGTTTGTGTTACGGGATACTCCCTGGCTGTGTTGTATTTCGGAGTTCATTCATTGGTGTTCAGGGGCACGTTTTAACAATAACGTTACATCAGGAGCGCGCCATGACACGAGCCTGGTTCTGCCACACGATCGACTGATGAAGTTGTCTACTTCGTCATGAGGTAGGTAAAAAACTAACTCCAAAATGTTCTTTATCTTCTGACAGACAGCTGATTATAGCTGTTACGTTAGTGTACTGACGCCAATAACCGCGGCGAACTTTGTGTTGAATGAATCTCCGATGCAAAACATGGCTGTTTTGAGCGGACTTTTTTTCGATGTGAACAAGCTAATATTAGCTTACGTCTTTCTGTTCACCTTATTTTTTTGTAAACGAGTGTTTTGCTGTCAAATTTAAGTTGCGACTCGCTCAAGAAACATTCTGTTAAGCTTCCATAATGTCATGCCGACGAGACGAGGTAATATCTAGCAATGTCAGTAAACTGAAGTGTCTAAGTCTAACTTTACCCTGGCTAAAAACGATCATAGTTTAGCCATGAACGTGTAAAGTAATGCCTGCAATGTTTTGAGTCGTAACGGCTAACGTTACAAATGTTTTAGTAGTGACTCGTGACCTATGAGAGTTCGTGGCTTTCATATTAAACATTTTGCATTTTCAATCACACTAACAGGTTGTTTTAAATTACATGTTTTCTCTTCATTGTCAGGATGTTGACAGAAGTGCTGGATGGAGGGAAGTAGTAGTAAAACTGGACGAAATTTGTTTCTCAGATTTTCTCAATTCAGGTGAGTTATGTGTTTAGTAATCAGTTAATAAAGAGTAAGTGACTGTAATTTTATGATTTATTTTGTAAATAACATGTTGTTGATGTTATTGTGTAGTCCAGCAGAAGTTTTTGAGATAAAACAACACTGAAAAAAGATGACCAGGGCTCAGCTGATGTACTACATGTTTTCTTGCTTTTTGGATGTCAAAGGACTGGTAAGTATTAAATAATACTTCAAAATGTTATTGAAAAAAATATATATTTTTACATTTGTCTGAACGATTATCTTTTCTTAAAAAAAAAAAACAATTTCTTTGTGACTGAAGAAAGAAAAGAAAGACATGAACCTCTTGGATGACAAGCGGGTGAGTAAATTATCTGTATTTTTTTGTTCTGGAAGTGGACTCTTCCTTTAATGCCTATTGTTTATAAAGGGATGTTTATCTTGTGTTTCGGTCATGCCAAAGTATTGATGACCATCATCTGGCCACTAAAGAAAACCCTCAGCCATATCATCTTTCCTCAGGGACATCAAAAGCACAGGTTTCCACCTTTTACATCGTCTTGGACTGAGAAGTTTCGCCTTGTCAGTCATGTGAAACCTTGGGTATTGTTGAAGAGCTGTTCAAGTAAAGTAAAGTATCATGATGCTCTGTCCAGCCTGTACATATTTTTTTTTAAAGACAAATGTATATAATAATGATATAGGTAGAACTGAAGTCAAAGAACTGAGAGCAAGGCAGTTGAACAAGCAGTATTCTTATTTAAGCAAAATGTTAAGTTCTGTCCTCTGTGCTCCATCCTTCAGCTTTCAGTTTTGTTTTTATTCAGGCGCCTCAAACTAATTCATGGAATGTATCCTGGTATCACTGTGGAGTTGTTTCTTGTTACTTCATCTGATGTATATCTACCTCTGGTTACACAATACTACTGCACTATTTTATAATTATTCAGGTTTGATTTTATATAATGCAATGATGTGTTTTTGACTATGCTGTATACAATTTTACTAAACATTTCTTGTTGGCACTGCAGACATGTATTAAATGTAAATGTTTTGCTGTTAGATTTTACAGTATTTTATGACAGCAGTTAATTTCAAAGTGTTTACATGCATGGAATTTCAAAATCCAATCTATGTATTTCCTGAAATAAAAGCAGCTAGTTGAGAGTATGGCTTTCAGTGTAGTCATTTCCACATAAAACATATTGTGTTTACCCTAAGAAGTGTTTTTAACACTGGTTAAAGAGTTTAAATTATAATTAACTAAATTTTAGAGTTAAAATTACTCTCCAAATGATTAATATTTTAACTCCAGAAAGTGTTAAAATCTAACTCTGAGAAAGTGTTAAATTCTACTCCATTGAATTTCCTTTTGAACTTTCAATTTGAGCGCATTGGTTTACTGGATCCTTGGACTGAAATGTTTACAGGGGTTCACTGGTTTAAGAAATTTCAGATGGTAAAAATCTGCTTCTTTTTAATTGTAAGGTATTTTTTTTTTTTTCATTATTATGTACTGATTTAAATGACTGGGGTGTGGGAAATTCCCTCGCCACATGGCCTTCCATGTTTCTAACTTGCAGTCAAGTGTATATGACATAAAAATATATTTTGTAATATCAATCAGTGCAAACAGTGCTATCTGCTAGCAAACTTTAGCGATTTTTTGCAAACGTTTATTTACAGAACAACACCATAAACACAAACACAAGATTAAAGGTAATATACATATAATGAAAAATTGTCATAAATATCCTTATTAATGGCAAAAATTACCTATATTTATAAGTCTGCTTGCTCGAGTGAGCAGGCATGTTGGAAAATGGAAATTTCTCTTAGCCCTTCGTTTGAAATGAGGTCCCGAAAATTCTTTGTTTGGAGGCCTATCTGGCCCTTCCCCTTCCCCCTACCCTTCCAACCTAACGAGAAATGAGACACCCCTAGCACTTCACCCCCCCCCGGAGCCAAGCCAGCTCTTCTCACCTTTATTCATAGGTTGGGGGGAAGGTGAAAGGTGAAATGGCAAGTTTAAAAGTGACACGAACGACCCTCATTAACAATTGTGAGGTTAGATGTTTGAAAGGTTGTGAAAAAAATGGAGGCACCAGTGCAATCACTTTTTTTGTGTGAAAATAAATAAATAATTTCTTCATTTTTGCTTATAAAGGTATAGGAGTAATACATCATTCTGACCTGTAACGGGTCCATTTTTATTTTAGTGCACTCACAATAGCCTATAAACAACTCATGCGTTTATAAAATAAAGGAAAACAGAAGATGCGCTTTCTGCCGTCTGTTCTTGAACATCGCTTCACAATGAACAAAAGCTTTAAATTACCACTTTAAAACGAAATAATTCAAATCGAAAATAGAAACGTTCATTATGTAATCTGTAGGCCTAAAGATTTAAAGATATTTCTATATAAAGGCACGTCCAATTTAGAAATGGCGAGAAATTTTTCTATTTATCTCCATTATTGATGAATGTCTAAAATATAAAAGTAAGGAAAAGCCTAAAACAGGGCTGATTATATTTATTTTATAATTCTATTAAAATTATAATGTTATAGAATATACTATAAAATAATTATAATTACAAATTATACTGGCATAGAGTATATGTAAAACTTTAATAATTGTAGCTGCTTATATTTTCAGATTTTATGTTTCTCTGTTCTATATATCTTAAAATTTAGAGGATTTGCTGCAACGCAATTTTGTCCGATATGCAAATTATTTATTAGCCTATTAGTATTTTAATCCATAAAGCAAATGCTTTAAAAACACCTTTAAAAAATACTATTTTTGCATCCAGATGCTTTTAAAGAACTTTTCAATATACATGTTATCTTATATCTTAAATGAACTTGTATCTTAAATGTAAACCATGATTTCGTTGTATTCCCTGTGTAACGAATCTCTTACTTATAGCTACATTTTAGGTGCGTCTGAGCTTTGTTGTTTATGGTTTTTTTAAAAATCAAGAGTTGCGCGCACTCAACAAAACTGACAAGACTCATTTGAACGCTTCTGATAGACATTGCATTCCTAACCCAACAGAATCGTGTGTGGTTCGTTATAACACTGTAAAAACGCCTAAAAAGAATTACGGTGCAGATTATCTGATCTTAATGTAATGCCGCAATTTACATTTTCTATTCATTTTCATTTTATTGTCAACAGACGTAATATATTGATTTTGTTTGGGCAGGGGAATATGTCCAATTTAGTGGCATTTTTTGGCCCCAGGTCAAGCCTTCCCCAGCCTTACACACGCTCCGCCTATGATACTAACTATATATATACCCTTAGAATATATAGCCTATATATACCCACTTAGAATAATTTTCTTCCCGACCCGACACGCTAAATTTAATTCTCATTTCCAGAATCTCACATTTAACCATTTGGAAACAATGTCGAGTATAAAACTTTTTTCGCAGTACATCCATTATATTTCCATGTTCCACTTTTAAGACGTATTACAGCCCTGCATTTTAGTCCGTCAAAGATCAAATGCGGGCTAAAATTATATTTTAGACATTCAGTGGTGATTTAAAAAAAAATTGCAGCGCTGGAGGAACCACGAGACCAGGCTACCATGACGGTCCTGTTAGCAGCATTGAGCGCACGTTCAGCACAGCTTGGAAGGGTTCCTTGTTTAAAGCTTACCACAAAACACTGGCAAAAGTAAATACCATGACTGTCTAATAGTAAGGAGATATTTTAATTATTTATTTAGAAACTACTGTTTTCTGAGTCAGTGATGATGCAGTTAACAGTCCTCATATCCTCGTTGGACGCGCGCCTTTAGAGAGAAATGCATCTCTATGGACTAGCTACATAATAAAAACAGTTTTTGTTTTCTATTTGTTTTTTTCGTTAAGTAGTAATTTAAGTCTTTCTACATATTTATTTATCATGTCTGACAAAAAAATAACGGTTAAATATTTTCCACTGAAAAAAAAATGTAACTGATCGAGCTTGAGCCTTCATGTCCTAAAAATGTGTTTTGCTCTCTCCGCACAAACGATTGGATATGCACCTAATAGCGCATATTTATATCTATTATTATTTATTTCTTTTATTTTACATCTATGGATTTTAGTTTAGCCAATTCGTGATTTGAGAAGGCAAATTGAAAGAGTAGGTCAACTCACTGTCTGCCGCTTGGTCTTTAAGAAACAAAAAGCTTACGTTTAACGAACAAAAATGCTCCAATTTTTTTTTCTAAATTAACTTAATAAAAAGGAAACGAAATTATAAATACTTTGCCGTTACATACAGAATGAATTACCGATTATGGCGCCAGATATTGAAACAACAGACATAAATACTGTCCAAATAGCCCTCTTTGTGCAGGGCTTGGCCACAGAATGTTGTTCCTTGCGCCACCTGGTGGATATTATATGAAGCGCAACAACGTTTTAAAAAAACCTAAAAAAGCCCCTGCAGGCCGCCGCGTGGCGACGCGTGCTGAATTGCAGGCTGCCGCGTGAAAAAAGACGCATTTTTAATGGCCAGATCTGTAACTCATGTTTGTGAGATTTCAGAGAAATGGAAACTCCCCTACTTGTTTATGAGAGAGATTTAAGAGTGACTGTGTATGCTCTTCCAATGAAGGCACTTCAGAGGTGTTGATACTCTTGCAACTATTTTGTGAATAAATAACTAGAGAAATGCATGTCAGTTTTTTTTCTTAAATCCATCATCCAAAAACTAGATTATTACACTTTTGTACCTATTGCACTCTATAATAAGCTTTTCTCAATTTAGTGGATAACATCTTATAAATAAAATAGGGTAGGCTGGCAAATTTCCCAGATGCTGTTGTGGTTTTAGAAATCACAGAGAGAAGGAAGGTAAATCCAGTAGAGTTGAAGAAGACTCTTAATATGGTCCATATTTACATGGCTGGCTTTGTTGTTCACTCATGCCATTCATTACGTATTGATGCTTCAGCTAATGCCAAATCAGTTTGAAAAGTTGCAAATTGAATTTATGCACAAAATTGGAATGTCGCATAAAACATTTGCAATGTTTCCATCCAATGAGTCAAATAGAACAAAATCGTCACTTCCTGATAAACTCACACTGAATCTCACTAAGAAAACTGAATAAAAGCCACTCAATGTAATAAATATTATATAACCCTGGACCACAAAACCAATCATAAGGGTCTTTTTTTTTTTTTTTTTATTAAAACTTCGCACAAGTCAAAAACCATGAAAACTTTAAAAAAAAAATTTTTTTTTTTTTTTTTCAAAATATGGTGTTCACCTCATTCATTTCTGATGCAATACTTCAAAATAAGCATAAAAACAGGATGATGGAAACGGCTATTGATATACAGTAAACAGTGTAATAAATGAAAATCATAGAGAAACACCATGGCTTGCTCTCAGTTTCTAAAAATTTTTTTTTGTCATTTTCTAAAGTCATCTGATTCTTATATCCACTGGAAAGTTGCGAAAGACATATTCGGGTCATCCAAGGTAAAACCATTGTATTCATTTATAATTAAATGTTAGAGGAATTTGTATGCCTAAATAAAACTCTCTCATACTCTTTCTCATTACTAGGTTGAAGGATGAAGACATCTCAAAGTCAAATAATCTGAGTTAAGACTGGGACTGTCAAGTTCTCAAAAATACGCTGTTGGGTTTATTCAGCCAAAAATATGGGTATGTATGGGTAGGGGTGGGCGATATCTCGATATTTAAAATATATCGAGATATTTTTTAAACTCGATATGAATTTTGACATATCGTATTGATATAATGTTTATATTACATTTTCGCCACTTTGCTTGTTTGCCTTCTCTGTGCTGTGCTCGCCCCCGCCTCATTACTTTTGTTCCCCCTCCCCTCGCCTGTCGTCTCATTCAACATGGCGGTGCCCGCAACCAGCCCGGAGGCTACAGAACTCGTCGCAAAAAAAGGACAACTTGCTCCATTATATGGAGATACTTTGGTTTTAAGGCGTCGGACGTCTACTGCCGTGAATGCCGAAAGTTGGTGCCAACCAAAGCTTCTTGCACCACGAACCGAGATTTTCGCACGATCATTAAAACGAAAGCAAAAGTAAAACACGGACGCGCATTCAAAAGCAATTTTAATACCCTGCGTTTATAGAGCGACTCCCCAATGCGCGCAAATTAGACTACATAAAATATCTAGTGTATAATAACTTGTGTAGTTGTGTAGATAGCTCTGTATCATGCTTGAAAAATTCGGTCTCTATTTGCACTTTGAATGTTGAAAGAGTACTTTGATCGTGCCAGATTTATGGACTAACAAAGCAATGGAACCATATATGAGCAAGACGACCCATTAACCCCTTACTCCCATTTTTGAACAGAGACGTGAAAATGAAGTGTTGAAACTTAAATCTTTATAATTCATGGGCAAAAACATTTTGTAATATGATGTAGGCCTACATTGTCCATGTTAATGCAATGTCTGATTTTAAAATGGCTTTCAAAGGATGAATTTTGAAATTGTAAGTTTTCATCTGATATATAATTTCTTATTATTTCTAAAGTGTAATAGGGAAAAGGCAACAAGGATGTCTGTGAAAAAGGTCACAACTCCTGTTATGAAGTAGATTTTTAAGGTGCACTCTACATAATTTGTAACACAACAAAATGTCAAATATCTATTAAGGAGCCTTAGACCTTTCCAACAATATAGAGTTTGTCATGATTAGATTAGGATTTATTTGTAAAATGGTGAAGTAAACTTGGGTATCCCACAGAGTGGACGATGACAGCCATAAAATGTTGATAGGCTAGTGTTTCTAGCTAAGAATCTTTAAATCGCTTTACTCTGACATAATACCTTTGTATGTTTGTTTTTTTATGTTTAATGGTGATTTTTTTCTTTACATATTACACTATTTTTCATAAAATTTCTTTAAATTTAAAGCTATGTTTTATTTTACTGCTATGTTACTGCTGTTTGATAACCTATATTGTTCAGGGGTAAATCTTTAAAATAATAAAGTTCTCCAGAATCGTGAGAGAATCGTGATCTTTATTTTAAGCAAAAAAAAAAATGTGATTCTCATTTTATTCAGAATCGTGCAGTTCTAATATGTATACGAGGATTTTTAAAAGAAAATTTGCAGAAGCACTTTGTTCTGAACTGCCTACCTCTGAGTTTCAATAAAAAAGACTTTGGAATTTGGCATATTTGTTTTTGCAGTAGTTTTTGGGGGATATATATCGTATATCGAGATATAGCAAAATATATCGAGATATATTTTTTGCTCCATATCGCCCAGCCCTATGTATGGGTCAAAATGATTGATATTTCTTTTATGCCAAAAATCATTAGGATAGTAAGTGAAGATCATGTTCCATGAAGATATTTTGTAAATTTCGTACAGTAAATATATCAAAACCTAATTTTTCATTAGTAATATGCATTGCTAAAAACCTCATTTGGGCAACTTTAAAGGCGATTTTGTCAATATTTTGATTTTTTTGCACCCTTAGATTCCAGATTTTCAAATAGTTGTATCTCAGCCAAATAGTGTCCTATCCTAACAAACCATACATCAATGGAAAGCTTATTTATTCAGGAAAATTGACATTTATGACTGGTTTTGTGGTCCAGGGTCACATTTTGTTGTTCACAACAAAATTCATTCTTCTTGTTATTTTGCAGATGTTACTGATATACTACTATAACTAGATACCATAATGAGTAAATATTCAATCCCAATACCTAATCAATTATTAAACACTTGTAGTTAGTAATTCCAGCCTCTTTGCGTCGTGTGACGGGAGCCAGAAGGTTTCGAATCACCTAAGCCGACACCCGATGAGATAATTACGGTAAGTGTCCCTGTTAAGTAACGCTGGAGGGGAAAGCACCATTTAGGGGATGGGTAGTACAACCCCCTCTCTATCTCTCTCTGCCTTACTTTCTCCCTCCGCTCTCTTTCTACAGTTTACTCTCACAATCACAAACATACCATTTCCCATCTCTTACCTGAGATGTATATAGTCCTGTAGTGTTCCAGATCACTGTATGCCTCTTCAAAGCTGTCAGCGCGGCTCTCGGAGAGGACCAAGAGGAAGAAAAGAAGGAAGGTCATCTTGATTTATAGCACCGGGGGGGATGGGGGGTACTTCACTATGTGAGAGAACACAAAAATAAAGGACAGTCAGACAATATGCATTTAACAAAACCATTTAAGAAAACATTCTAAAACAACCCCAAGTCGTTTTCAGTAGAGTTTGTGAGAGAGTTCAGTTTTGTGTGACTTGCACCAGATCCCCTGCACGTTTCCATCTGCAGTAACTCCCCTGTGCAGTACTGTCACGCAGACACCAGCGCACACGGTGTCCTTTTCATCACAGCTCCCAAAAACACACTCACACAAATAGGGCAAGGTACATAAATAAATGACTAGGACCGTTAAACTTTTCACGCATGCATAAATCCCAATTAACACCGGTGCAGTCCGAACGCCAGTGCTGCGGGACTTCCTATACCCTTCACCTTAAGAGGCACTGAAGTGTGAGAAAAGTGCAGTCGAGATGCTCGCTATGGCACAAACTAGCACAAAACTTTGCTGGCACACTTCTAAAGCACAGATCGTCTCCCTGCAGACTCAGAGCTCAGAAAAGACTTACCATCTTACAGAGCGTGTGCTCCCGGCCACTAACGCATGCGAGGACAGCTACGCAAAAAGATCAGGATTAGAAAGTGTGTGTGTGAGTCTTCTCTCCTTCTCTCTCTGCAGTCACTCTGATTGATTCGTTTTTTCTTCATTCATTTCAGAGTGCTGACGCACTGAGGTAGTTCCTCTCTACTGCAGTCAGCAGAACTGCTCTGCAGAGTAGCCAACCCCCCCAGACCCAGCCTGCAAACAGTCATTACGCATACCAGGAAGCCACCACTGATAACAGTGAGGACTCGCAGATGCAGTGCCCTCTCCTGTGACAGATAAGTTACCACAGTACAGTATGCTTGCTCAACTGTGACAAGGTAAAATCATAGGGGTTCAGTGCAGGAGAAGGATACCAAGTGTTGCTAAAAAGACAAAATACAGTCTAAAGGATCTTCAGATGCTGCATGGGACTGCTATACTGAATTGCCCCATGTGGCTACTTTATGGCACAATTGTTATGGCTAGATGAATTTGTTCCCGCCCAAATGACCCTAAGGCCTTTTTAGTGTAACGACTGTCAAACACACTCTGTTTTGCAGGCTGACTGTTAACCAAACACAAACCGTTACCTCTTAGCAAGACCAACTGTGCTGTTGACAGAGAACACTGTTAACAATCACATTCCTTTGTGACACTCCATTGTGTACAGTGAGGTCAAGCGCAGGGACAACAGTTAATGCCTTTGGTTTTCAAATGTGGGTAAACGTCCCAAACGCATAGACTGCAGTTGATCAGCAATGGTTTAGAAACAGTGCCAGACCACCAGCTAATTCACATAAGCATCACAAGAATCTTAGTCTTGCACAACTTGAGAACTTATCTTCTGGGAAGAGGCACCGACTCTGCAATTGGGGGAAAAGTCTCTTGTTGTTGAAATCATTTGCTGTCAGGAAACAGTTACAATTTGCTTTAAGAGAATCCAGAGTAAACAGTGACTCAATAGTCTGATTCTTCTTAACCTTGTACTCTTCTTGTTTTTGGACATCTAAGCCACCTTGACATTAAATCCTGATCTTTCTTTGCGATGAATAACAAATGAAGCTGCCAATGCTTAACAATGCCAATTTTTGAGCAGTCATGCTCGAGGTCTTTAAAAGAGAAGTTCACTTCCAGAACAAAAATTTACAGATAATGTACTCACTCCTTTGTCATCCAAGATGTTCATGTCTGTCTTTCTTTAGTCTTAAAGAAATTGTTTTTTGAGGAAAACTTCTTTGAACTTCCAAAATGCAGTTTAAGTGCAGCTTCAAAGGGCTCTAAATAATCCCAGCCGAGGAAGAAGGGTCTTATCTAGCAAAACAATCTTTTTGTTGTTGTTGTTGTTGAAAAATTACAATTCATTTACTTTTTAACCTTAAACACTCATTTTGTATTGCTCTGCCTGAACTTTTTTTCTGTTTCAAGACAGTTGGGGTATGTCAAAACTCCCTCAACTATTTTCTCCCTCAACTTCAAAAATCATTTTAAAATCATCCTACATTGCTGCAAAAGCACCGACCCAGTGTTTGCAAAGTGGACATGCAAAGAAGATCAAACACCCTTAACAAAACGTTTGATTTTGAAGTTGAGGGAGAAAATAAGATGGGAGTTTTTCGACATACTCTAAAGGTCATTGCACACTGAGTTCGAAATTTTTGCACGTTAAAAAATCAATACGACCTCATGTTCCGTCAATAACAAATTATTTTAAACTCCATTAACACATTGCCTCTCAAACTTTCGTCCCTCATAAAAAAAAATGGATCAGGTTTGTTTTTCAAGCATTTTGATAGGAACAGATGACGAACACGTAAACACAAACGCATACTAAAATTTCGGAGTTGGTGCGCAATGACCTTCGCTGTCTTGAAACGGAAAAATTTAGTTTAGTTTAGTTTAGTTTAGTTTAGTTTAGGCCGAGCAAGACAAGATGAGCATTTGAGGTTAAAAAGTATATAAATTGCCATTTAAAAAAAAATAAATAAATAACTGATCATTCCGCCAGATAAGACCCTTCTTCCTCGGCTGGAATCGTTTACAACCACATTTGAGATCATTTGGAGCCGCATTTAAACTGCATTTTGGAAGTTCAAACTCTGGGAGCCATGGAATTCTACTATATGGAGAACTGAAGAAAGGAAGACATGAACATCTAGGATGACAAGGGGGTGAGTACATTATCTGTAATTTTTTGTTCTAGAAGCAAGCTTCTCCTTTAAGCAGTATAATAGTTGCCTGACCAGGTCACTTGCAGACTCTTGGAATATGAGTGGATAAGCATGGCATCATCTGCGAAGAGAATAAATGACTTGTCAACAGTCTGAAGTCTGGGACAGGTCCTGATTAAACATGCTTGTTTAACTCGAGCACAGATTGTCCCAGCAGTTCTGCAGACTTTCCATTCCTCATTTGGAAATCACTTTTGCAAGACCCAAACCTTTCGTTTGTAAGACCTTTGTTTGTTTTTTTTACTGAATGATGTAAAGTGTTTAGTTAACCGGGCTTTTTAATAAGTGTCTAGTGTCGTTTTAAAGTGATGTTTGATAGCAGTGGCTCTGAAATGAACCTTCCTGATGTAAATGGTACTTTTTAATGCATTGGGTTTGACTCATAAACGACTGATCTCAAAGATGAGAAAGCATTTGTGTTTTTGAATAGAACTAAATATTTACAGTCTTCCCTTAGAACTTTAGTTAGTAGAAGAAAAGTGTAGGTCTGGAGACTACACACAGTATACATACTTTGACTATGCAATAGTCATTGGAAAAGGAGTCGACGTAGCTTCCCAACAACTCCTCCTGGTTCCAGAGCGGGGGTCCGTTCTTCGTACCTCGCTTACTACATCCAGGATCAAATGACACATCCAAGATCAAATCATCACGCTAACTATGAGCTCGCTATTCCGGTTCTCCGAACGCACCTGTTGTTGATGATTAGTATAGCTGGATGAAGTTATTTGAGATCACTGGGTGGCTTAAAAGGGGCTACGTATCGATAGTAGAAACATTGATCGGCAACTCTTTGATTGGTCGGCGAACATGACGAAGGAGCGCGCTCAGTATTTTTCTGCAGCAGAGCAAGAACTCTTGATTGAGGGATTTCAGGAGTTTCAGAGTTTAATTAAAACGCAAGGGAAAACTGCAAAGGCTGGAAAAGCAAGGAGAGAGGGCTGGCAAAAAGTAGTGAACAAATTAAATGCGTTAATGCTGCCCATGTTACATGTTTTTTCCTTGATATGTTATTTTATTTATATTTTTATTTTTTTATACACTACCGTTCAAAAGTTTGGGGTCAGTAAGACTTGTAATAGTCTTTAAAGAAGTCTCTTATGCTCATCAAGGCTGCATTTATTTGATTAAAAATACAGAAAAAAAACAGTAATATTGCAAAATGTTTTTACAATATAAAATAATGTTTTTTTTTTAATATATATTTTAACATACTTTAAAATAGAATTTATTCCTATGATGAAAAGCTGAATTTTTATCAGCTGTTACTCCAGTCTTAAGTTTCACATGATCCTCAGAAATCATTCTAATATGCTGATTTATTATTATTAGAATGATCAATGTTGGATAATATTAACAGTTGTGCTGCCAAATATTTTTTGGAACCTGTCAGATGTGACCTCGCCATTTCAACCAATCATAACCCGCCAGGAGCGCAGCCTGAATCCTGTTTACATGAAATAAACCTGCTCCAGAGCAGGTTTAAGCTTGTGCACCTGTTGCTATGACAGCAAGTCCCGGATGAGCTTCGAAGAACCGAGCGATCCACGATCACGCAAAATCGTCAGCAATCAAATCCAGCTAACTTAGTTAGCGAGGTACGAAGAACAGACCCCAGCTGTGAAGCTCAGGGAGATTATGGATCCGTTTTGGCCAGAACCTAATTTTCCTTTGACCCCATCCCCTAATGTGCCAAAACATAATCTGTTAAGTGGTTGATTTGAGTAGTCACTGCCGATCACTTTGCATTACTATGAGGGCTATTCCTTTGCTTGTCTGGCAATAGATCTCTAGATGTGATAGCAGTTGTGTTTCATTCTCGTTCATTCACCAAGTGCCAAACAAATACATGACTTCCAATGATCATGTATTATGCTAGTCAACTTGATTTCAACAAAGAAATGGTCATGATAAAAAGAATTGCATTTTTAGAATTGATGGACTGATTGTCAATATTTGGCTATTTTAATTGAGATCTACCCTACTTACTTACAGAACAGATGTCCTTTAGAGATTCTGATAACAGTATCTGAGAGTATGCTCTAATTTCAACGTGAGATGAATGTATGCACATGTTAGATAAGGTTTTGTCTGTAATGTGCTTGTTAAATGGGTTAGTTATTCTAGTCAGGAAATGCAGACATAATTGAACGGCTTAAGGCCGTAAACCTGCTGAGTCCACAGTAGGCCTGTGCAGATGGCTGTGGTGATTTCCAGGTGAACGCAAGAACAGTTCAACACAAATAGATGCAGTGTAAACCTGTGATTTCAATGACTCATGTTTAAGGCTTACGTTTGATTCTACAAAGCACAGAGTAACCCTTAATCTCCATAACATCAGTAAGAGGACTGCTTCCACCCTTCAAACGATTCGCTGTCTTTGAAGGCCACAGCATCTCTCTTCACTAGACATTAGACCGATGACAGTGTATGAATGGGATCCTAAAACCTCTCATATACAGTGAGATTAGACTTCTTTCCGATTTCTGTCACTCTGCTAAAAAAAAAAGACTTTTACGCAAAATTTTAATTTCGTCCTTTTAATGTAGTCCTAATAATTCCCACATTAGTATTGCAAATGTTTGCTTGAAACATTTATTGAAATCACTTCCAAATCCCAATAAAGTATTGTATAAAATATGTAGTTTTAGTAAAACATTTGTCTTTAGGTCCTTGAATACTGAGTCTGAAATTTTCATATGCGTTTTTTTGTATTCGTCGAAATTCATCACACACAGAACATCACAGTGTTTCAGAATTGTCAAAACATCTCTCAAAATGCTTGCTACAGATGCAAAAAAAGGCAGAAATTTTAACCCGATCCAAAATTTAAGATGGACAAAAGTTTTGGAGGCAGTGTGTAAACGTGATTCGCGCAACGTGAGGTTGTATGTTTTTCGGATGAGAATTTTACAGACACAATGAGTTTGGATTTTGTACGTTTTTAGAAATACAAATTCTGGCAGTAATTCATGTAGTACAATTATTCAGACCTTGAAATTCTCAAATAACTCTAACCTAAAACATGTTAAATTTCAAATGTAATGAAATACATTTAATGTTTTCAAGCAACACTGATTGAATTTTCTGCTTCACCTTGTGGTTTTAATTTTCCAGGCATTATTAACTATAAGTATTTCTAAACAGACCCACTGATACTTTTGGAGATTTAGCGCACTAACATGCCTAAGACTAGCCCCATTGACGGGGTAATTGAATGGGCCATTACACAGTCTTCGGCATCCAAAGCACCCCTCCCAAAAACTTAGAGCCATGTCACAACATCTAAAATCTTTCCATGTGTTTTCTCTAGGGGTCAGGCGTGTGTTCGACCTCCACTCTGCAAGCACTCAATAATGTGAGTTCATTTCATGGATGTGTGAGTCAAGTCCATTTGTTACAGGTGCCATATGCACCATATTTGTTTTAAAGTTTATTATTAAAACATTTTTTGCATTGTGTGATTCAAATAATGGACTTATGTAATTTGTTCTAGGTTATAGAGTGTTATAATTTATAGAGGTTAAATATGGTTTCTCTGTCTCTATTAAAACATATTCACATGTTTTACTCTATTTGAGGAAAAAATATGCAAAGGTCAGAAAACAGTTCAGCCATTCATCATGAACAATAAGGAGATGCTCTGTTCTGAATAATACAAAGAGTCTTTCTGAGTTCCTACTATTTTGTCGTGTGTGGCAAATGACGGAGGAATACTTTTTTTCTAAAAAAGTAAACTGAATAATTTGAACACAATGTAAGATGTTATCCAGTTTATCACATTCTCTTCTGTACATTGTCAGATAAACGTACTAATTCTAAAGTCATCTTTAAAGATGCACTAAGCTTTTTTTTTTCGCTGATACAACAGTGGCCTTGGACGTTATACTGACACCTACTGGTGATGATGCAGTTTCACGCAAACTTTTTTGGCAGCGGCTATTTGCACTAAATAATTTTGCCCTTGCAATGCTGTTGTGCAAACTAAGTGCAATTAGACACTATTTACGCTTAGTAAAAAATAGCAGTATTTTCTTATTTACACTTAGTGCAAATAGCGATAAATTACACTGCAATAATATTAGTTAGATGCTATTTATACTACTTAGTGCAAGTGGAATATATTTGTGACCCTGAACCACAAAACCAGTTATAAGGGTCAATTTTTTCAAATTTATATTTATATGTCATCTGAAAGCTTTTCATTGTTTGTTAGGATAGGACAATATTTGGCCGAGATACAACAATTGCAAAAATCTGGAATCTGAGGGTGCAAAAAAAAATCAAAATACTGAGAAAATCGGCTTTAAAGTTGTCCAAATGAAGTTCCTAGAAATACATATTGCAAATGAAAAATTACGTTTTGATATATTTATGGTAGGAAATTTACAGAACATCTTAATGGAACATCTTTACTTCAATATCCTAATGATTTTTGGCATAAAAGAAAAATCGATAATTTTGACCCATACAATGTATTTTTGGCTATTGCTATAATATATCCATGCTACTTAAGACTGGTTTTGTGCTCCAGGGTCACATTTGCACCTCAGTGTTGTAGTACATTATAAAACATTATGCAATAATGTATTGATGGAAATAATCTTTTTAATTAAAATTGTCAATATGTATTGGCGGTATCCATTTAATAAAGCCCTCCGAACACCCACCCCTAAACCTAACCAATAAACACCTGTGAGGCACTTTATTTTACACTTTTCAATCATTTCCTTCATTTTATTAAAAGTAAATACCTTTCCAATCTGATATGTGATGTAAAAAGAAAAACGTACGAGTTCGGTGAAAGCCGGATTCAAACACTGGTCGATCGCATTTCAGAAATATCCCAATTACAGGTGTGTTTAGCTGGTTATTTCATCTAGGCCACTGGTATGAATGCAGTCCTCATCTCATGTGAGTGTACATCATTATGGATGTCAAACAACAAAGGTACATATCTTAATACTTCATAAGTTTCTACTAGATTAGTTAACATAAATTTTTAAGCCTGTTCTAAAGCATTCATCATTGTCTTCCCACAATTTTTGTTGCACTCTAGGCAGAAATTTCTTGCGGCTTTTTTGTTTGCTCGCAGTGATGCAAAACAGAACGATTACCCTAAAATGAGTATGTTTGCTGTACTGTGGCTGCTTGGATTTACTTGAGTATTTGCTGCCTGCAGCTATATTTCCAAACACTTTTGGTAAGTATTAAATGCAGTATTTTAAGTGGAAAAACTTACTGCATCTTTAACGTTGCATTAGTTTCATTCACGCATCATTACTTTAATTGGGGAAAATGCCAGGTGTGTAAATATAACCTTTTCATTCGGCTCGTACATGCTCCTTACTGTTCTCTAAGTATGTTCCATGTTCGTTTAAGACAATGTACCTCCTATCCATAGACTCCAGCATGAGGAAGGGCTCTGTGCTCGGTGCATAAAGAGCCTTTGACTTGGCGGCACTACCTGGGTGTGTTAACAGCCGTGCTCAAAAGGTGGACCTGTAAGGAGTGGCTGATGGACAGCAGATGGACTTCTTGATCAGGCAGCAGGTAGAAGTCTTGACAGCTAGTTACTGAATGCAAAAATGGGTTACTCTTGGTGTATCTATTTTATTTGAAATATTCTGTACTACAAATAAACTGTTAGTAGAGAATCTAGCGGTACGTTCATGTCCAGCATCTCATTAGAGTTCTGCGGGTTTTGACGTCATCCTTGCACCACCTTAGCACACACAAAGAGTCCTCAGTGCTGATGCATAAGCTACAACCGTTTCTCAACCGCATCTTCAACCGATCCCCTTCCTCTACTAGCTAGATACTCTTACACATCTTAGTGTTAGATCTGCGATCTGCATCTCCAAATGGATACTATACATGGAAAAATTCTGAAACCAATGGTTAAAATACTGTCTAGTTACTCAACAATAGACTGCATGTGTTCCTTTTATAGGAAATGCAGCATATTGAAACATCCAATAAAACTAAAATGTGCTATTGTCCTCAACAAAGGTCAGCCTGTAATTGTCTCAGTCCAAATAGCATTTTGTAATCTCAGTGTTTTAGTATGTATTGCATTCCAGTCTCAAAAGGCATGTTTTTAGAGTGCCTGTTGACATCTGACCTTTTGAAAGACAACACACGCTTGACTATAAATGAAGGTCCCTCTTAAAGGAACACAAATTTACAGATAATGCACTCACCCAGTTGTCATCCAAGATGTTAATTCCTTTCTTTCTTTAGTCATAAAGAAATTGTTTTTTTTTTTGAGGAAAATATTTCAGGAATTATCTCCATATAGTGGACATCAATGGTGCCCATGAGTTTGAACGTCTAAAATGCATTTTAAATGCAGCTTCAAATTGCTTTAAATGATCCCAGCCAAGAAATAAGGGTCTTATCTAGAGAAACAATCGGTCATTTTCTTAAAAAATTAAAAAAATGAACCTCAAATGCTCGTCTTGTCTAGCTCTGAGATGAGAGTTTTTCGACATACTCCAACTGTAATGACCCGGATTACACAAGGATAGAGCATTTAAGGTTAAAAAGTATGTAATATTTTCTTTAAAAAAACAAAAACAAAAAAAAAAACAGATAGTTTTGCTAGATGAGACACTTCACTGGCTGGGATCGTTTAGAGCCCTTTGAAGCTGCATTTTAGACGTTCAAACTTGCGGGCACCATAGAAGTCCACTATATGGAGATGAACCTTTTCGATGACGATGGGGTGAGTACATTATCTGTAAATTTTCTGTTCCGGGAGTGAACTTCTCCTTGAAAAACTAAAGATTTATAGGGCTTGAAACCATAGGACAACCTTTGTAAGTGTCTTCAAAGCTTTTATACCATCCAAAAAACCATATAGCAACTTGAGATCCTGATACGAAAAATGGTTCTTCAAAACCAGATGTTCTTTACTAAACCTAAAGTGCAACCATCGAAGAGCATTCTTATCTGCTGAATTAATCTCTGCACAAAAGCATGGCTGTAGTTTTACTCAAATCTAATTAACAGCACCGGTCTAAGCATGAAATGAACAACGTTTAATGAGATTAAACAGACTTTCTGAGTGATGCAACACATTAACCTGGAGGAGACCAGGGGGGAAATGAATTGCATCGCCCCAGGCCACCCTCCTCTACATCACAGCACTGTGAAGAATAAGGATAAAAGGTCACTTGGAAAATCGGCTAGTTTAATGTGTTCTGCCAACCATGTGAGGAAAAGGTCAGAGTTCAGCAATGGTCATCACAGACCACTGGACGCATCTTTGCGAAGGCTGGCGACGTGAGATCAGCAGCCAAACAGCTGCCAGACAGATCTGATTAACCACCGTTAAATAGCAAACAAGGCAACATGCATTACGTTAACCAGCTTTACATAAAGAACCCCAGTGTCTGCTGAAACAATGGTGTTACCAAATGGAAAAGAAATGTAGTTGCAGTTGTACATACATTTGTAAACTTTTAGCATATCATATCATGAATATATGAGAGTTTTAGCTCCAGATCTGTCTATTTTCAACTTGGGTAAGAAAGTTGGTCAAGTTTGACCAAAGTGGCTCACTGAAGCTCAGGTTTTATGATAAAAAGTCTTGCTCCAAACCGATAGATGGCAAACTGAGTGCTTCATTCATGTGTCAAATAAAGCCATGCATTATTAATTTATACTTTTACACACCCTTGCCCCCCAATATTTGTTTAACCAGCTGTTTCTTCTCAGCACTTTTGCCTGCATTGAAGTGGACCCTCTGTATGCGCCTATTTTGCCTTGTAAGAACATTCTGTCATTACATGGACTCAACAAGCAGGCTTTTCACTCTGCAGAATGTGGGCTACACTTGTTGGTCTCTTTGGAGCCAGGCTGTCTCATAATTCATTGAGAAATACCAAGGGGAAGTTGTTTGTGTTAATGTTAATGGGAGTATTCACGAATTGACTCAACTGCTGGTAAACCACTAAACAGCCATAGAGATAAAACAAATTGATTTGAGGGAGAGATTGAGACCGAGATGTGGCCGTCATGAATGCAATTACGGTCCTTAAAATATTGCAAAATCATAATACTGAAAAACAAGTTTATGTAGCCTGTCATTTTACAACAAAATGACTTACTGCTTGTTGACATGATTTTAAACTGTATTTTAATATTTAAAACTAACTTTCTTTACTAATTTTTTAAAGCAATAATAATAAAAGTTTATTCCAAAATGATATGCCAAGATTCTGCAGTTTTACCATCTAAACTTTAATGTAAGCCATCAAAACAAATCAAAAGCCGTACCCTTTGTATAAATTGAATTTGAATGTTTTCTGAGCGTCACATCATCGATATTACTAACATATTTACGATTTTTTTCCGTAAAAGTTAAGGTGCGTTACAAATGCTAACCATAAAACGTTTATGAATGTAAAGATATGCAGACGGTCACTAATAACATCTATTGTTCTACAGGTGTTTAATTCGTATCGCAAAACTGACGAGTCTTTCTTAAACAGCCTATATTATATTATGATCACTAAACTGACTCGGTCTAAATGAAAAGAGATGTGTAATGACAATGTCAGGCTCTTACCTTGTGAAGCAGAGCTCTGCGTCCTGCTGAATGATCTTTGGTGGGCTCCAGCATCAGAACTGCTCGCAGATTTTCTCACACGTCACAGAACAAGGCAGACCCCGCGGGAAAACACACGTGCGCGCGCGCGCACACACACAGAGAGGTGCTGAGAGACGCTGTGCGTCATCAAGAATGTTACAAATTACAGTAACACGTAATAAAAGCAGTGGCGCAATACGTTGTTTTCGCGTAGATCTCACGATATGGTGAATTCAGGTTAATTGGAACGTTTTCCTCAATCAACTCAATGGTAAAAAAAAAGTTTACCTGAGTTTAACTGAAAGAATATATATAGCAATGATAGAATATTAAGCGTTTTTCTTTAAGTAGGACAGAAATCACAACATACTTTTTATGTGGTAAGAACATGTCGTCGTCTTTTCATGCTGCAATTCAAATATCTTCTTTCATGCTCCACAGAGGACAGAAATGCATAGTAAGTACAAGTTTGGATGGACATGAGGGTGAGTACATGATGACAGAATTTTCTTTGCTTTGTAAACTGACTTACAGTTGAAGTCAAAAGTTTACATACACCTTGCAGAATCTGCTAATTGTTATTTTACCAAAATAAGAGGGATCATACAAAATGCATGCTATTTTTTTTATTTCGTACTGACCTAAATAAGATATTTCACGTTATGACGTTTACATATAGTACACACACACACACACACACACACAAAAAAAATAATATATGATTTTGAGTCCTTTGTTTGTCCTGAACAGTTTGTCCACACTGTTCTTAAGAAAAATCCTTCAGGTCCCACAAATTCTTTGGTTTGTCAGCATTTTTGTGCATTTGAACCCTTTCCAACAATGACTGTATGATTTTGAGATCCATCTTTTCACACTGAGGACAACTGAGGTGCTCAACTTCATCTATTACAAGAAGGTTCAAATGCTCACTGATGCTTCAAAAGGAAAAACGATGCATGCGCCAGGGATGTAAACTTTTGAACCGAATGAAGAAGTGTACATTTTTCTTGTTTTGCTTTTTTTTTTTTTCTCCATTTAGTACTGCCCTTCAGAAGCTACAAAGGATACTTGCATGTTTTCCAGAAAATAAAATAAGTTACTTGACTCTGATCTTCAAAAAAGTTTTTACCCTTTTTCTGAAGGACTTTTCTGAAGAACAGCAGGCAGTTTAGCTGTTCAGAACAAATAAAGGACTCATGAACAACTATCACTAAACAAAACCCAAAAAAACCCCCAAAAAAACAGCTGTGGATCATTCAAGTAACACATTATTAAAAATCAAGTGTATGTAAACTGAACAGGGTTATTTGTTAATATCCCTCATAAACTCATTCTCTAAGGACAATTCGCTCATCATGTCTGGATGGTTTCGAAGGGTTTTAATCAGCTGAAATCACACAAATATCCTCTCTGCAGGTGCCCAGATATGGTCAAAATGAAAAATGATGGTTGACATAATTTTGAACATTTTTGGATAGAATTTGGAAAGCATGCCGCTATAATTGCAGCCTAATTTGGTAAAATCCTAAAACATAATTTACAATATGCCATTGCTTCACTTGGAGAAAGCACTCTTGAATACCTACACTGCATGAAGATAAGGTTGCCAAAATCTATTTTTGGTGATTTCGTTCAACAGTCTTTTGGAGAGTTAGGACATTCGCTTTTCCACCTTAAGGCATTTTTAGCTTTAGAAGGAAACTTTTACCCAGCTGGTTTCCATATGACAAAGCGTTCTTTCAGAGAGGTAACTACAAAACTAAACATAATCGTTGCTCAAGGATTAATGCAGAATAATTCCACCCTGAACATACGATAAGACAGATTGGTCATTCATAATTCATAATGTAGCAGGATGCCCAGTGTAACATTGATCAAAAATCTGTTTAATTGTTCCAACACAGTCTCAGCTTTACACCTGTGTTTGAAATGATCAGAATATATTATTTTTGGACAAAAAAAAAAAAGTCTATGTGCATCTTCCACATATTTCTTTTGTGCTTTTTCAGAGTGTTTTCAGACTTTCCTGCTCTTGAATGGCATGTAAAACATACATTGTTTACATATTTTATTAAAATTTATAAGAAAATGTATATGAATGCATAAGGGAAATTGTATATTTAGGATCATGAAAATGTAAACTGGTCTGGAAGTGGGTGTTTCTTGGCCAGAATACACTATGTGGACTAAATTTCATGCCAAAAATCTGGCTCTCTGAGACTAGATCCAAAACACTGGTCTTATGTCATCAGGACAGCTAATTCTCTGACCAAAAAAATAAAATAACATTCCATAGATCTTTCAGTACTTGAATCACTTCTGTGTACAAAAGACATCATTTTGTAAATTGCTTTTTTAGGTCAAAGTATGTCATGTTAATGTTAAAGCATTTCTTTTGTGCCCACAGCCAAAAGGTTGGCACAGGCCTAAAAGGAGGACCATAAACACGAGAGAATGCAAACGCTGAGCCTGTAAAAGTTTAATCCACAGGGAGATGAACTGACCACTTCTTTGTGGGGTTTATTGACTCTGGCCTTCAACCAATTACATTAAACCTCCATCCACTGTATGTCGTATCCAAAGAAATTCTAGGAAGCTGTGAAGAAGAATGTTATATGTATTGGCTGTTTTAGGGAGTTTAGATTATGGTAACTTTGTAAAAGCAGAGCTTTACAGAAGATACAAACAGAGGACTTGAGTTATTGGTAACAACTATGCAAAGCAAGCTATTAATCGTATGGCAATAGAATAATTTGGCAATGAGGAGGCAAATTTTGCATGAGCAAACAAGTCAGAAAATGTTCAAATCTAGTTGTTTCTTGTTTTATATATGCATAGTTTTGAATTCATTTACACACATTGGCAATTAGGTAGTCGTGTTGGATTTGATAAGTAAACATTGTGTATACTTTTCAGATCTGCCTGCCTATTTAATTCTCATTTGTATTTCAGAGAACCCAATAATGTAAACGGATAGATCAGTCAAAAATAAAATTCTGTCATAATTTTCTCACCCTCATGTCATGTAAAACTTGTATGCCTATTCTGTGAAACACACAAAAAAGATATTTAAACAACGTCATAGTCCTTCCAATATAGTTAAAGTCAAAAGTTTACATACACCATGAAGAATCTGCAAAATGTTTTTTTTTTTAAACTAGAGGGATCCTGCAAAATGCATGTTATTTTTATTTAGTACTGACCTAAATAAGATACTTCACACAAAAGACGTTTACATATAGTCCACAAGAGAAAACAATAGTTGAATTTATAAAAAAAAAAAAAAAAAAAAATACTCTGTTCAAAAGTTTACATACACTTGATTCTTAATACTGTGTTGTTACCTGGATGATCCACAGCTGTGTGTTTTTTTTTAAGTTTTGTGATAGTTAAACTACTTTTTTTTTTTTTCAGCATTTTTGTATATTTGAACCCTTTCCAACAATGGCTTTATGATTTTGAGATCCATCCATTTTCACACTGAGGACAACTGAGGGGCTCATATGCAACTTTTGCAGAAGGTTCAAACATTCAGTGAAGCTTCAGAAGGAAATACAATACAATGCATTAAGAGCGGGCAGGTGAAAACTTTGAATTTGAAGATCAGGGTAAATTTAACTTTTGTTTTCTGAAAAACATGTAAGTATCTTCTGAAGCCTCTAAAGGCCAGTACTAAATGGGAAAATAATTTATATTTAGGCAAAATAAGAAAAATGTACACATCTTCATTCTGTTCAAAAGTTTTCATCCCCAGGTCTTAATGCATCGTGTTTCCCTCTGGAGCATCAGTGAGCATTTGAACCTTTTGTAATAGTTGCATATGAGTCCCTCAGTTGTCCTCAGTGTAAAAAGATGGATCTCAAAATCATACAGTCATTGTTGGAAAGGGTTCAAATTCACAAAAATGCTGAAAAACCAAAGAATTTGTGGGACCTGAAGGATTTTCCTGAAGAAAAGCAGGCAGTTTAACTGTCACTAAACAACAAAAAAAAAAAAAAAAAAAAAAAACACAGTTGGATCATTTAGGTAACAACACAGTATTAAGAATTTTTTGAACAGGGTCATTTTTTTATAAATTCAACTATTTTTCCCCCTATATGGATGATATGTAAATGTCTTTCACATGAAAAATCGTATTCAGGTCAGTACTAAATAAAAAGTAACATGCATGTTGTGTGATCCCTCTTATTTTGGTAAAATAATTAACTTTTTGGAGATTCTGCAATGTAAACTTTTGACTTCAACTGTGTTTTAAGTGAATGGACATAAAATAATAAAATGCAATGAAATTTGATAAAAATTGTGTAACTTCCCACAGGGTTTGTCTTGTCACTCAGTGATTCTTGGCCAAAAAAAATGCTATGTGGACTAGACTATATGCGAGAGAAGGTGCCATATGTGATAATTAACGTCAATGGTTCTTACTAACATAATTGAGATGCTAATGAAATAAAATCATCTCAAGCTAGGAGTCTACAAATATGTCCAACAGCTTCTTAAACAAGCAAATGCCTAGCAGTCTGAGAGACATAAAACCACAATGTTGAGCTTTTAAAACCACTTCAAACTTCTTAACTGTTTCAGAATTTAAGGTGTTACAGACACTTCAAACTATAATCCTAGACTTTCTCAAGCAAACATCAAAGCAGGTTTGTGTTTTGATCTTCTTATCTAGCATAGCTATTGTATGTTTCATACAACTTAAAATAGACACATACGTCTACTTTTATAACATGTTTGTGTTCTTTTAGTGAATAAAAGCTTTACTTCCCATTTAGTGTAACTGACTGAAAAACAATGATCAGCAAAATTTCGGGGGAGTTTTTAAACTTTATGTTTCATACAAAAGTTTGGGATGATACAAGGCTGAGTAAATGATGAAAGAATTAAAGCCTGTTCTCAGTAAGTAAACGGCACAACACATCTGACAACTTCAAAGCAGATCCAACGGGAGTTCACCAACTCTCTGTGTCCACAAAAAAGCAGAAGGACAGAAAACATTTCATGTTCCTCTATCCTTGAACTTCACATGTGCTGTTTTTGAGATGCACGCATGAGAGGCGCTGCTGTTTACAATCAGCGCACACAAAGACACCTTTCTGCAGCGTACGTACCTCACAGAAAGAAACTCATTCCGTTGCGTTAAGCATTTTTTTCTGTGTTTCTCAGAGGCACGGTGCGCAGGTTTGCTCTTAGAAAGCCGGTACTGTATGTTGGCTACAAGGTCTGATTCATTTTAGAAAACCGAGTCGCGAAGAATTTCACAGCACAGCTCCCTGAGGTCGGCGGTTAGCTTTCTTCCTCGCCTGCTGAAAATGCTGGGGGCAGAGCATAAGGAGTTTAAGAAGCTGTCAGAAATTTTTGTAGGCTCTTGGGTTCAGATGAGTTTATCGTTTCATAAATATCTGTTATGTTAGTGGTGGGAATGTGTAAAGAACAAATTCTTGAAGAAACGCTGAGGTAAATCATCACATATGGCATCTAATCTCACTTAAGGTCCAATTTGCTACTGTACCTTGTTTGGCCGGTGATTGACAGAAGACAATTCTTTTGGAAAAGTAGTTGACTTGTAGGAAAAAGATCTGGGTTAAATGTCACAGCTCCTGGGCACAATGGTCATATAGGAAGTGACTTTCGGTCAGAGAGAATGAAACACTGTTCTGTGCATTTATTGTTGCTTTACTGCTCCGTCTCGTGTCTGTTGATGCCTGCCCCACACTCTTAAAAAGGATGTGTTAAAAACAACACAGCCTGTGTTGTTTCTTAACACACCTTTGTGTCTAGTTAAGGACAACACATTTTGTGTTAGTTTTAACTCAACTAGTGTGTTATTCCAGCTAACACAGAAAATGTGTTGATTTTTTCTACACACTATTGTGTTATAAATACACAATTTGTGTCAATTATGTGTTATTTTTTACCAAATTTTTGTATGCAATAAAGACACTGCAAACTAATGTATAGTTTAAACACAATTTATTAAACCTTCTACTAACAATTACATAAAAACTCAAAAAGGTTAAAAAAAAGAGAGGTAAACAATCAATTCAGTCATTTCAACATATAATTGTTCCTTGAGTGAAAAGTTGTTAATGGTTTATAAAGTTTGTACTTTAAAAAAAATGTGGTATTTGACAACCTCTTAAGCATTAATCGTTTTATTTACATATTTTTATCAGCATACAAGTGATGGTGAGGGTCGTGAGATGAAGTCTCTGGTTTGTCTCTGTCATGTCAGTAACTGCCACAAGCACTTCAGGAGTGTCTTCCAGTCAAAGCTGCAAGAGTAAAATAAAGAAACTTTTGTTATTTATAGGCTAAACATAGCGGATATTGTAAAATAGCGATAGTTAAAAAGGCAAGAAAAGCTTTAGCATTAGAGATTATGTTAGCGTCTTAGGGCAATTTGCACAATACATGTTACAACAAAGCTGTTCATTTTCAAAGAGAAAGACGCGACGAACGAATGCATTTTCTCATTAGCACTACAACGTGTCAATGATGAATTAAAAGCGATTCTGTTCACAATTAATCCGACAAAAGAAACTATAAAGCTTGTTAAAATAAGCTCCCACCGTCGTGATGTGCCGCAGAAGCAGGCGCAGCTGGCATCGGCATTTGTGAGGCAATTTTACCACGTATGTGCCAAATGCCCCTCGACCGTCTCCAAACGATCACAAAAGACATTTTAAAAACGTATAATGGCAAATACAAACATTTCTTACCTTCACACATCGAAGTTATGTCCTGACGATGAAAACTTGAAGCACAAGGAAATTTGCTTGTCTCAGTAGAATAACGGCTCATGAAGTGAGGCAAGCAGCAATGTGATTGGCTGATATTTAACACATATTGTGTTGGACACACTGTGTTGGATATTTTCTTTTTTCTTTTTCGTTTTTAACACACATTTAACACAAAGTAACACAAAATGTGCTAAAATAGACATAACACAAACAATGTGTAAAAAATTAACACATCCTTTTTGAGAGTGCAGCACATTTTGTCGTCTTACACTATATTACAGCAAACAACCAAGGAAACATTACTTTAGACTTGAACACTGTGTAACACTTTGTTACAGACATGAATGATTGCTTTAATCGTGAGACTTAAGGAGAGGTGTTCAATTCATGAGTGATCAGACTGGGTGATGAAAAAACAGGCATAAATCCCTCTTCAACTTTTTGTTATGCTGTTTTGTGTTCATCTGCTTCTCCCATTTGCTATTTTTACATTCACAATACAATCAGATACAACAATAATTAATTAAAAAATGTATTATAGTACATATTGACACTGATTGTCATCAACTGAACTGCAGTGGTCAGATTATTTAAATTATATTGAATTAAGATACAAACTCGATCATAAGGGCAATCGCTCCGATTGATTCAGTTTAAGCAATTCACTAGCAAACACCAGATCAAAAGAGCCATTCATTTTCGAATTTTGACATTGCTTGTAATGATTTTAAAAAGCACACATATAGTGATGGGTGAAATGGAGCTTTTCAAAACTCAGAATCAAACCATTGTTGCAAAATGATTCACTATTTCGAAGCGCTCCAATTGGATTGCGTATCACAAATCATTCGATTCAGATCAGGACTTCAAAGCAGATATTGCAAATCATTTGATTTAGATCAGAACCTTGCAAATCTTTGAATTTAGATCGAACTTCGGAGCGTGAATCGCAAATCATTTAGATCATAATTTTGCGTGTTGTGAATCATTTGATTAATCAGATCGGGACTTCAGAGGGCGTATCGCGAATCATTTGATTCAGGTCAGGACTTTGATATGGGTTTGTGAATCATTTGATTCAGATCGGGATTTCAAAGTGTGTATCGCAAATAATTTGATTTAGATAGGAACTTTGGAGCGGGTTTGTGAATCTTTTGATTCAGATCGGGATTTCAAAGTGTGTATCGCAAATAATTTGATTTAGATAGGAACTTTGGAGCGGGTTTGTGAATCTTTTGATTCAGATCGGGATTTCAAAGTGTGTATCGCAAATAATTTGATTTTTAGATAGGAACTTTGGAGCAGGTGCGCAAAATTTTTGATTCAGATCCAAATTCAGAGTGAATTATTTGATTTAGGTCGTAATTTTCACGTATTGTGAATTTGGTTCAGATCAGGACTATGATACGGGTTCGTGAAACATTTGATTTAGATCAGGACTTTGAAGGGCGTATCACAAATCATTTGATTTAGGTCGGGACTTTGCAGGTTTGGAATCATTTGATTCAGACTGGGATTTTGGAGCACATAATGCAAATAATTTTATTTAGATTGGAACTTTGGAGCAGGTTCGCAAAATTTTTGATTCAGATCAAAATTCAGAGTGAATTATTTGATTTAGGTCGTAACTTTCACGTATTGTGAATAATTTGATTCAGATCAGGACTATGATGTGGGTTCGTGAATCATTCGATTTAGGTCAGGACTTCGGAGGGGTATCACAAATCATTTGATTTAGGTCAGGACTTTGATGCGGGTTTGGAATCATTTGATTCAGACTGGGATTTTGGAGCACATAATGCAAATCATTTTTTTTTAGATTGGAACTTTGGAGCAGATTTGTGAATCTCTTGATTCAGATTTGGACTTCAAAGCGCATACCGCAAATCATTTGATTTAGATCAGAACTTTGCAAATTTTTGGATTTAGATTGGAACTTCGGAGCGGGATTGCATATCTTTTGATTCAGATCGGGAGTTAGGAGCCGGTTCACGAATCAGTTGATTTAGAACGGAAATCGGCCTATTGTAAATCATTCAATTCAGATCGGGACTTCAGAGCGTGTATCATAGTGTTGGGTCCGAGTCCACCTAAGTTGAGTCTGAGTCGAGTCCCAGTCTTTAACCAGTCGAGTCCGAGTCCAAAATGGGGTGAGTCGGACTCAAGTCCGAGTCTAAATGCGTCGAGTCCGAGTCCAACTAAACACTACTGTTTGGCAGTATCTTAACCTTGTTTTAGCATTTACAACTAGAATAAGGCAATGACAATTTAAATGTAACAAAAGCAAACCTCTATTGCATATTGCCATTTTGATTTTTGATTTCACACCATCTCATAATTAGTGTCCTGCTCAGCAAACTTAAAAGTCATGTAACAGAAGTTATAGCGTAATGTATTGTGACATATTTCAGAGTGAAACAGCTTTTAGAATGTGAAAAATTATAGGACAGGACTTAGAGTAGATGGCATTTTATTTTATTTTTCTTGGATGAAAATGAGGCTGTGAGGGTTAATGACAGTTTAAGTAGCGGTCTATGGAAGCCATGGAATAAAAGAGTAAAATTTGAGTTTATATTTCGAAATTCTGACTTTATTTTCCCAATTCCAAGATTATATCTCACAAATCTGATAAGACATTCTCCCTTTAATTTTAAATTTGATTTTTTTTTTTTTTTATACAGATTTTCTCATTTTAACTGTATAATTCTGTCCTCTTCCAGTGTGAACTGGGGTCACTCTTGTTCGGTACAGTTCCACTGGCAATGATGTGGTTGTTTCAAAACTGTTACATGGAAGTAGAAGTACACAGAACTTCTGCTGATTTTTCCAGATGTTCATGTTAATTGCATTCGGTAGTCAGCAGTTTTCCAGCAGACACACCCAGTAATACAGACTACACAAAAACTAGCCCAGTCAAACGGCTCCGCTAACACACGCCCCAAAATCAACATTCTGCCTCTGGATGCCATGAACAGCCTATTTGTCCTGATTTCCGCGCTGAGCTAAAGTTGGCTGAACGCGTGTTAGGAAACATTCCACGGGGGGTTCGAGAGCCACGAGACACACGGCCAACATCCACTGCTACGAGACGTTACACCTCAGAATAGCTCAGAATGTACAGGGAAATTGTCCTAAAGTATGAATCACAATGTTGTCACAGTGGATTTGTTTTTGCTGTGTTTTTCCAGAATTTAATTAGTGATGTTTGCTTTTAGTGCTATTTTTAGTATCGGCATTCAAGTTTTTTAGTTTGTGTTAATAGTTGTTTTTGTTTTTTTGTTTTTTTTAGAAATTTACTTTCAGTTTAGGTTGTAATTATTTTAGTGCATCAAATTATGTGAAATAACTACTAAATGAAAAGGGTAAATGTTTTCTTGGCAGCTAGCTGAAATACAATAAGTTAAATTTGTTAATGTACTTTATTTTCAATATTTAAAGTTTTATTCATTTTTTTTGTTTTGTCTTTTTTTAAGTTTCTTTTATAATTTCAGTGTTAGATTAGTCATTTTGGTACATAAAGGTAAACTAAATGGGAAAAAAAGAAATATATCTTTAGCAACCAGAAAAAAAAGTATTTATATTATTGTAATTTATAAATGTATAATTTTTATAATATATTTATATAATTGTACAATTATATTTCATATTAGTTTAGGTTATATTATAATAATTTTAATATAATAATACATTATGTTAGTTTTTTTTAGTACATCAAGTAAACTAAATGAAAAAAAAAATGTTTACTTGGCAACCAGCTGAAATAAATCAGTTTAATCTTTATATAAATTTTTTTATTATAATGTTTTTTTTTTAAATATAGATATATAATTTCTGTTACTTTTCATTTCAGTTTTAGATTTAGTTATTTTTAGTACATAAAGTTAAATGAAAACAAGAAATTGGCAACTAGCTGAAATAAAATAAGTAATATTTTATATATTATATTTTTATAATTTTAATATAAATAACATAATTTATAAAACTTTAATTTTATTTCAATTTATAATTTTTATAATATAATAATATATTCATATTAGTTTAGGTTTAGGTACTTTAAGTTAAACTAAATGAAATGAATCAGTTTAATCTTTATTTACATTTTATGTATAATAGTTAATGTTTATTATTATTTTATATGTATTTTATTATTATTATTATTTAATATTAATATTATTTATTTTTATTTACAGTTTAAGAATTAGTTATTTTAAAAAATAAAGTTAAACTAAATGAAAATAAGAAATATATCTGGCAACTAGCTGAAGTAAAATAAGTTTATGTATTTTATTTTATAATATTTAAAGTTATGGTGAATTTGTACGTTTTGTTATTTTATTAAGTATTTTTATATGTTTATATAGTTTTTAATCATTTGAATTTTAAACTTTAATATTTAAAGTTTAATTCATTTTATGCAAGTTAAATTTTTAGTAAATATGTTTTCCCTTTATTTTTTATTATTTTTTAAATATACATAATTTCTATTAATTGTTAATGTAATTTTTACTATTAATAATTAAAGTTAAAATAATTGAAGATGGAAAATGTTTCCTTGGCAATTATATATATGTTGTTGTTTTTTATGGTTTTAATTAGGCCTACTTATAAATGAACCTGGTGCTAATTCAAACCAGGCTTAAAAAAAATTTCCATGTCGAACTTTGAACACCTTAGCAACCACACAGAAGATCTAATACTGCCATAGAAACCACTCAAAACATTGAGAAATGGATTAGCATACGTTCGGCTTTAACATCGTCAGGTTTTGCATCTTTTCTCTGAGTTAGTAACTTAAACTTGTGTTTTCCGTTTCATGTTAGAAAGTTCCGGATCTGAGATGACGAATTTCTTCATTTTTATCGCGCTCTGTCTGTTCTTTATCAGTTCTTTATCTTTAAACTAATCCAGCAGGTCTGAGTGAATCTATTGTCAGGCGGCTGATTTGAAGTGGCCTCTTTCTTGACTCGCGATGGCTGGAGAGACCAAAGGGGCTCTTTGTTTTCACAGAAGCCTCTGTTCCTACTTCCTGTTGACACAAGATGAATGTCCATCACATCCTGTCTCCAGTGTTGGTGCCTGGTGTTCGCTATCTGATTGACAGCTGAATAAATGAAGCCAAAGCTATCTGTGTTAACAGAGACTTGACTGTTTCCCGTCTGTGGACGTGACAAGATTCAACTCGGTATGACAGTTTATCTTTATTTGTTCAAACACTACAGTCGGACACGTTTTTAGTGTTTTTATATAACGTACTTTACATATTTGTTTCTTAATATAAAAAGCTGTTGCAAAGTATATACTGTGATGAATCTGAACTGTTCTGAAACGACCAGGAGAGGGCAGTCGTGTTCTTTGTTGACATTGAGATCTATTACCACGAGAGGGCGACATTAATGGGCTTTTTAGTCTGCTGCCATTATTCTAATAACACAATGGACTCAAATAACTATATATATATATATATATATATATATATGTGTGTGTGTGTGTGTGTGTGTGTATGTATGTATGTATGTATGTATATATGTATGTATGTATAACTACTATTGTTATCTTTACAATTTGTATATAGTTTTAGTTTCTTTAGGTTCAGTTAGTTTAGTACCTCAGGTTCAAAATGAGAAGCTGAAATATATATATATATATTTTTTAAATTAAATTAAATTAAATATAGATTTTTTGGTTAATATGCCAATATAGTTTTTAATAATTGAAAGTTTAATTCACTTTATGAAAGGTAAAATTTTAGTAATGTTATGTTTTCCCATTATTTATTTTATTATTTATTTTATTTCATTTATTTTATTTTATTTTTATAAATAATTTTTATTAATAATTGTAGCTATTTTAGTACATAAAGTTAAAGTGAAGGTATATATTATAGCTGAAATAAATACAGTTTTAGAAAACTTTAGAAATAAGTATTTTAGTTTAGTTTATTAAAAATTGAAAGAGTGTTATTATTAGCATCAATTAATTTTTTTATTTTTAATTAAAAAATTTTCATTGTGATTTTTAATTTATTTTAATTTTTTGTGTTTGTCATTTTTATTGGTTTAAAATGTGAATATATGAATGTATTTAATTAAAAAAAAGGCAGTTTAATTTTTATATACATTTTATGTATAATACTTAATGATTTTTATTATTATTATTATTATTATTATTATCATTATTATTTGCAATTTTTAATATGTAGTTTCTGTTACTTCTAATTTCAGTTTTAGATTTAGTTATTTTAGTACATAAAGTTTAACTAAATGAAAATAATAAATATCTGGCAACTAGCTGAAATAAAATAAGTTTAATTTGGTATGTATTTTATTGTATTTCATAATAAAGTTATAGTGAATTTGTATGTTTTGTTTTATTTAGGTTTATTATTTTAGGGTTTTATAAAAAATGGCTATATAGTTTTTAATTTCAAACATGAATAATTATAAGTTTAATTCATTTTATGAAGGTTTAAGTTTTCAGTAAGTAATATGCATAGTTCCTATTAACTGTTATTTTTTATATTAATAATTGTATTTATTTTAGTACATAAAGTTAAAATAATTGAAGATGGGAAATGTTTCCTTGGCAATTAGCTGAAATAAAATAAGTTTAATTTTTTTTTAGTTGCTGAATGTACCTTATTTATTTATTTATTTATTTTTTCTATTTTATTAACATTAATAATTCTGGTAAACATTCACTTAAACAGATATATCAGAACAGCTTATAGTTGTTATAAATTGTGTTTTAATTAGTTTTGAATGGATAAGTGTATATCACTTCAACCCTCTATCTCTTTTTCTTTCTCTTTCATTATTATTTTTATGCTGCGTGGTTCTTTTTCTTGTTTGCTAAGTTATTTCCAGAGCTGCTTATGTGGTTCAGACAGTGATGGAGATGTTAGTGAGGCCTCGTCTCTAAGGAACTGGCCTCTTTCGACAGGATTTACAGGCTAAAATTTACACTCGCT
The DNA here is from genome assembly GCF_049309525.1 of Garra rufa. Lineage (NCBI taxonomy): Eukaryota > Metazoa > Chordata > Actinopteri > Cypriniformes > Cyprinidae > Garra > Garra rufa. The sequence continues at coordinate 8,126,739 of NC_133383.1, read as the reverse complement.
CCTCCAGCACTCAGCATTCGCTCATGATTTCACAGACACTGGGGTCATTTTTATCAAATGGATCATAACAGTAGCTCAGATTATTTAGCCTTTTGATGAGAGATGTTCATATCAAGATCTGATTAATTTTAGACTGGCATCTTGGTAAATTTGAGCAGTGTGAGACATTCCTGAGATCTTACTAAATACTAAACTCTCTCTAGTCCACCTGATTGACCATCTAAACTAGCATGGACCAGCCAAGGAGCTTAAATGAACGGCTAGTTTGTTGTGGTCTACTTGGTTAAAATCAGGTCTATCTGCTTCTAGTCCACCTAACTGGACATCTGGACCAGCTATTGACATGCACACATCTCAGTCATCTGAAAATTAAACGCAAATGTGCAAAGATGCAAATCAACTGTTGGCATGTTAAAAAGCTAAAAAAGAAGAAAAAGTGTCTCACATTAACACCTGTAGACAACGCAGCGCCTCATTCACATGCTAACATAATCAGAACTGACAGATGTGGTTAACAGACTTTGACTAATGCAAAGATAAAACACAAATGAGCAATTTGATCACAGAATGTGTGATTATTTCAATTTTTAGCTGTAATAGACAGAGGTTAACATGAATTCATAAGGTTTCTGAAGCAATTAAATGCACAGTTATCTCACAGGCTTTTCCTCTGAGCCAAAGCACATGAAAAATGCATGAGGCAATCTTCTTCTGCATCTCCTGATAATGTCAACAGTAAGAAAGCACGCCGCACCTCTCCAAAGACACACGCAGAAAGCTCAGAAACATCTGATGCTTTGCTAAATCACCTCACCTGAGCTCTGTTAGACAGACTCTGTGATTTTAAATTCACTGAGATAATTTTTAACTGGTCTACTTTTAACTTTTTTCTATATTTTTTCATCATTTGTAGATTACCTAAGGCAATCGTTTTTTCATAAATGGCTGATGTAGAGTACAGTGGATTATTTAGACCACTTTAAACTGGCAACAACCAGCTGCTCAATAATGGTCATTAGCTGGTCTATTCTGGTTTAGATGGTCAGTCAGGTGGACTAGAAGCAGGTGGACCTGATTTTAACCTGTTAGACCACTTTAAACTGTCAACAAACCAGCTGCTCATCCATAGTCATTAGCTTGTCCATACTGGTTTAGATGGTCAGTCAGGTGGACTAAAACTAGGTGGTTTTGATTTCAACCTGGTAGACCACTTTAAACTGGTGACTAACCTGCTGCTCATTTATGGTCATTAGCTGGTCCACACTGGTTTAGATGGTCAGTTAGGTGGACTAGAAGGGGGTGGACCTGATTTCAACCTAGTAGATCACTTTAAAATGACAGCAAACCAACTGCTCACTAGCTAATCGAAGCTGGTTTGGATGGTCAGGTGGACTAGCAACAGATCTGATTTCAACCTGGTAGACCACTTTAGACAGACAACAAACAAGTTGCTCATTTATGGTCATTAGCTGGTCCAAGCTAGTTTAGATAGTCAGTCAGGTGGACTAGAAGCAGGTGGACCTGAGTTCAACCTGTTAGACCACTTTAGAAGGGCAACAACTAGCTGCTAATTTATGGTCATTAGCTGATTGAAGGCGGTTAGGTGGACTAGAAACAGGTAGTTCTGATTTCAACTTGGTAGATCACTTTAGACCGGCAACAAATGAACTGCTCATTTATGGTCATTAGCTGGTCTATGCTGGTTTAGATGGTCAGTCAGGTGGACAAGAAGCAGGTGGACCTGATTTTAACCTGGTAGACCACTTTAGACCAGCAACAAACCAGCTGCACATTTATGGACCTGATTTCAACCTGTTAGACCACTTTAAACTGTCAACAAACCAGCAGCTCATCCGTAGTCATTAGCTGGTCCATACTGGTTTAGATGGTCAGTCAGGTGAAATAAACTAGGTGGTTCTGATTTCCACCTGGTAGACCACTTTAAAATGACAACAAACCAACTGCTCACTAGCTGATCAAAGCTGGTTTGGATGGTCAGGTGGACTAGCAACAGATCTGATTTCAACCTGGTAGACCACTTTAGACAGACAACAAACAAGTTGCTCATTTATGGTCATTAGCTGGTCTAAGCTGGTTTAGATAGTCAGTCAGGTGGACTAGAAGCAGGTGGACCTGAGTTCAACCTGTTAGACCACTTTAAACTAGGGATGCACCGAAATGAAAATTCTTGGCCGAAACCGAAAACCGAAAAAAGAGGAAACCAAGGCCGAAAACCGAAACACCAAAAGAATTATGCCAATTATTAGTACCATTGCATTTATGGCTATGACTGTGTACTAATCTTACTAAAATCAAGGCATTACAATTGCATAAATTAATATTAAAGTTTCAAAGAATAAATCAATTATATTAATTTAAATAATTATTATCAATCAAGTATTATATTACTTAAATAACATATACATATTTTACTGCCTTTGTTTAAATTGTTTAATTGTTTACATTTTTATAACACATTATCTTGTGGATCCATCAGTTCACATTTACAACTCTACGTGTTTCTCTTCCAGCAGGAGGCGCTTTCAGAATGGTACACAAAGCAGCGCAGCAAATGACTTTGAAACCTGCAGCGCTCATATTTATTCAATGGATAGCCTTTTGAAGTTTCATCGCAATTCTTGTCTTTCAATCCCCACATTTAAGACCACCTGAAATCATAATTAATACTTTTTTAACCCCCTAGTAACACTGCAGTCATCAATGAAAATTAAGAGCTTTATTTCAAAAATCTTTTCGGCCGTGCCCCCGAAAGAGGTTGTAATTAAAATAAATTAAGCATTGAATGTTCCATGATTTCTCATGTAAAAAAAAAGAGAAACTACAGTTGATGTGTGTTTTTGCGGCGTCTTGTGCGTCATTGTGTCTTACTTGTATGAGTGTGCGCTTGCACTGTATTGTTTTTTTTATGCCTCGTTTTTCCAAGTTATTGTTGCTGATTGTGTGCCCCCTTTTAGATGTCGCGTACCCCCCTGTTAGTTATGGTCTGGCGCCGGCTCTGTTGTGTGATATCCATTGGCTCACCTCCATGGTTTAAAACGTAAATATTTATAAAAATACAGTATATAGAAAAGACATATCTTTAAAATATTGCGACGTAACACCAAAGTAAAGCCATTGTTTTTCACTCACTGAAAGCTACATCTGTCTCGATCTCTGCTCTCATCACTGCGCGCATGACAGCAGACACACCCCCTCTTGAAATTTCGGCATTACAAGTTTTGCAAATCGCTATCCGTGGATCTTTCTCAGATATACTGAAATACGTCCACACCGCAGACGTGTTGCTTCAGACAAGCACGTGCAGGCTGCAGTTTCTGTTTGTGTCAACATACTGTTTCGGCCGTGTTGTTTCGGTGATAAAAGTCTTTCGGCCGAAAACCGAAAATGCACTTTTGGGCCATTTTCGGCCGAAAATTTTCGGTGTCCGAATATTCGGTGCATCCATACTTTAAACTGGCAAGAACCAGCTGCTTATTTATGGTCATTAGCTGATCGAAGATGGTCAGGTGGACTAGAAACAGGTAGTTCTGATTTTAACCTGGTAGATCACTTTAGACCGGCAACAAAAGAGCTGATCATTTATGGTCATTAGCTGGTAGACTACATTAACTGTCAAAAAAACAGCATCTCATTCATGGTCATTATCTGGTCTATTCTGGTTTAGATGGTCAGTCAGGTGGACAAGAAGCAGGTGGACCTGATTTTAACCTGGTAGACCACTTTAGACCGGCAACAAATGGGCTGCTCATTTATGGTCAGTAGCTGGTCTGAGCTGGTTTAGATAGAAGCCGGTGGACCTCATTTTAACCTGGTAGACCACTTTAAAATGACAACAAACCAACTGCTCATTAGCTAAACAAAGCTGGTTTGGATGGTCAGGTGGACTAGAAACGGATCTGTTTTTAACCTTGTAGACCACTTTAAACTGTCAACAAACCAGCTGCTCATTTATGGACCTGATTTCAACCTGTTAGACCACTTTAAACCAGCAACAAACCAGCTCCTCATTTATGGTCATTAGCTGGTCCAAGTTGGTTTAGATGGTCAGGTGAACTAGAAACACACAGATCTGATTTCAACCTTGTAGACTACTTTAAAATGGCAGCAAACCAGCTGCTCAATAATGGTCATTAGCTGGTCCACACTGGTTTGGATGGTCAGTCAGGTGGACTAGAGGCAGGTGGACCTGATTTCAACCTAATAAACCACTTTAAACCAGCAACAACCAGCTGTTCATTTATAGTCATTGGCTGGTCCATGCTGGTTTTGATGGTCAGGTGGACTGAAAACAGGTAGATCTGATTTCAACCTGGTAGACAACAGTAAATGTCAGCAAACCAGCTGCTCATTTATGTTCATTAGCTGGTCCACGCTAGCTGAGAGAGTCAATCAGGTGGACCTAATTTCGACCTGGTATATCACTTTAGACCGGCAACAAACCAGCTGCTCTTTAATAGTCATTAGCTGGTCCAGACTGGATTAGATTGTCAGTCAGGTGGACTAGAATCAGGTGGCAACAAACCAGCTGCTCATGTATAGTCATTACCTGGTCGAAGCTGGTTTAGATGGTCAGGTAAACTAGAAACAAGTCTAATTTCAACCTTGCAGACTACTTTAAACCAGCAACAAACAAACTGCTCATTTATGGTCATTAGCTGGTCCAGGCTGGTTTAGATGGTCAGTCAGATGGACTAGAAGCAGGTGAACCTGATTTTGACCTGGTACATCACTTTAAACCAGCAACAAACCAGCTGCACATAATGCTGCAGTCAGGTTGATTAGAAGAAGACATGATTTTAACCTGGTAGACTACTTTAGACCAGCAAAAAAACAGCTGCAAGGTTCCAAAAAGCAGTCTGCTCATCTCAAACTGGTATGGATCAGAATTAATACACAGCAACATACAAAGCCTTTGAAAAATCTGAAGTTTTGCAGAATGTACATGAAACTACAGTCCTCACCTGATAACTTACCCCTGCATATGTTTTGAAATGTAAGGGATTGTGTGCTCAAGGTCAGGCTGTGTGCTTGTTGTGGTTATTCAAGTATGCAAAGTGAAAACATCAGCGAAAATGGAACAGAACAGCAGCTAAATGTCCTTATACATATTCAGACTCAACAGATAAAGAACTGAAGGTGTGCAAGAATGGTCTCACAGTTTGATTTTTATTGTTAAAATGACCATTAAGAGTTCAGTAATACTATAGTACAGTATAATCAGGTCTGTTCAATAACTGTCCAGTGAATACAGCAATGAAGAAATAGAAAGCTAGTATAGATATGATTATACCAAACTGCTCTTGCTTTATACTGTATTGTATTTACAGGTTTTCAAAAAACACTACAAAAGAAGGAAAGAAAGAAAGAAAACGTTTGTTTTCACTTATTCAAGTTAAAGTCAACATGAAACTACCATTTCACTTTGTATTTTGCCATATTTTGAGTGAAAAATTAATTTATACAGCAGGGACGAATTTAATTTTGATTTCATGTTAACTTTAAGTTGTTTCTGTTCACTTTGGATATATCGGAAATACTGAACGCTACGTTGTGTTGAAGTAATTCTACCTGCAGATGTATGTAGAAGAGAGTGGGGTAAGATGTCACCCGCTTAATCTAACAAACTGCATCATTTTTGTAGGTAAGCTGTACAAATATTTTAAATATTAACCTTTGTGGAGTTGGTTTGTGAGAATGCAAAAATTGTGCAACAACACAAGACTTTAAAATGTGATTTTGTATTAGGAAATTGTTCTTTCTCATTTATATTCATATTTATTTTACTAAAAAGTAAATGTATTCATATTTGATTACTTGGTTTTAGCACAAATTTTGCATGTATCACACCAAGGATGATAACTATAATGATAACAATAAACATAGTTATAAAATGGTTCTAAATTATGCATTGTGTGGATGCTAATATAGTCATCAATACAGTTATCATTCTTGGTGTCGGTAAGCCTTGTATCGTTCCATGTGAAGTCAATCTTGCTAAGCGGCGCAGTTTACCCCACTCTCCTATACTTTTCATTCATCGATTTTGCTCTGATTGAATTTTAATAAATTACAAATGACACCATTTAGTAGTTAATATACATAAATTCATAAGAATAGCAATGACAGTTCTTACCTCCTCCTTATATTCATAAATCATAAACTTGAACTATTCTAGCATGTGATCTTTGACCTGAGTGAATTCAATTAACCTATTTCTGATAATACTCTGAAATAAAGTAGTCAGTTCTACAGTGACAGTAACAGGTGTGGTGATTTCCAGAGCAAAAAATCCATTCCAAGTCATCACAATCATTGACTATCATCGACTGTAATCAAAAGAGCTTTCATTTCCGAATCAGAAAGATCACCATTAGAAATGTTATTTTTACACAGTCTGTCATAAAGTGTCCCGCAGTTTCACAGCTCCTCCGGACACCCCAGAAGCTCCACCCTCATAGTGATGCGTCCGTACCACGACCACGGAAGAATCCGAATGAATCGGGCGTAGATTGGTGGATCTAACACATTCTTTCTGTGTGTTTCGTTGTCAAAGTTTCCTTGAAAGATCTGTCAATGACACAGAAGGACAATGCGTTGTTAAAATATGCTGAATCAGGCGTTCTGATGTTATTTGAAACTGCACAATAATGTGGCAGTAAAATAGGCCATATAAAGCAGACGTTTGGCTTTCATACACCCTTAACCTCAGCTCTTTTAATAGCACTTGTTAAAGGACGTCGTTCACAGATTAGTCCTCTGAGAGAATCTATTCCAGTAGACTGTTTCTTATCAGCACTGTCAGAACAGATTACCCAGCCAACACCACTAACAACCCCCCAACCAGCAAATCCGTTTTTGTTCTCTGAATTTTGAGTTTAAATCGCACAAATCTGACTTTTCTTTCAGTGTCACATGATCCTTCAGAAATCATTTTAATATGCTGATTTGCTGCTCAAGAAACATTTATTATTATATATCAGTGTTAAAAACAGTTGTGCTGCTTCATATTTTTGTGGAAACCATGATCCTTTTTAGGATTTTTTATTTTAAATCTTGCAAATCTGACTTTTTTCTCTGATTTCTTTCTACATCTCACAAATCTGATTTTTTTTCTCTGAATTCTGATCTACACCTCACAAATCTGATTTTTTTCTCTGATTTCTTTATACATCTCACAAATCTGACTTTTTTCTTTGAGGTCTCAGTTTAAATCTTGCAAAGCTGATTTTTTTTTCCCTCTGAATTCTGAGTTTAAATCTCGCAAAGCTGATTTTTTTTCTTTAAATTCTGTTTAAATCTCACAAAATCTGACTTTTTTCTCTGAATTCTGAGTTTAAATCTCACAAATCTGACTTTTCTTTCAGTGTCACATGATCCTTCAGAAACCATTTTAATATGCTGATTTGCTGCTCAAGAAACATTTATTATTATTATCAGTGTTAAAAAAGTTGTGCTGCTTCATATTTTTGTGGAAACATGATCCTTTTTAGGATTTCTTTTATTTGAAATCTCGCAAATCTGATTTTTTTTCTCTGATTTCTTTATACATCTCACAAATCTGTTTTTTTTTTCTCTGAATTCTGATCTACACTTTACAAATCTGACTTTTTTCTTTGAGTTCTCAGTTTAAATCTTGCAAAGCTGATTTTTTTCCTCTGAATTCTGAGTTTAAATCTCACAAAGCAGATTTTTTTTCTTTAAATTCTGTTTAAATCTCACAAGTCTGACTTTTCTTTCAGTGTTACATGATCCTTCAGAAATCATTTTAATATGCTGATTTGCTGCTCAAGAAACATTTATTATTATTATCAGTGTTAAAAAAGTTGTGATGCTTCATATTTTTGTGGAAACCATGATCCTTTTTAGGATTTTTTATTTTAAATCTTGCAAATCTGACTTTTTTCTCTGATTTCTTTCTACATCTCACAAATCTGATTTTTTTTCTCTGAATTCTGATCTACACCTCACAAATCTGATTTTTTTCTCTGATTTCTTTATACATCTCACAAATCTGACTTTTTTCTTTGAGGTCTCAGTTTAAATCTTGCAAAGCTGATTTTTTTTCCCTCTGAATTCTGAGTTTAAATCTCGCAAAGCTGATTTTTTTTCTTTAAATTCTGTTTAAATCTCACAAAATCTGACTTTTTTCTCTGAATTCTGAGTTTAAATCTCACAAATCTGACTTTTCTTTTAGCGTCACATGATCCTTCAGAAACCATTTTAATATGCTGATTTGCTGCTCAAGAAACATTTATTATTATTATCAGTGTTAAAAAAGTTGTGCTGCTTCATATTTTTGTGGAAACATGATCCTTTTTAGGATTTTTTTTATTTGAAATCTCGCAAATCTGATTTTTTTTCTCTGATTTCTTTATACATCTCACAAATCTGATTTTTTTTCTCTGAATTCTGATTTACACCTCACAAATCTGACTTTTTTCTTTGAGTTCTCAGTTTAAATCTTGCAAAGCTGATTTTTTTCCTCTGAATTCTGAGTTTAAATCTCACAAATCTGACTTTTTTTTCTTTAAATTCTGTTTAAATCTCACAAATCTGACTTTTCTTTCAGTGTTACATGATCCTTCAGAAATCATTTTAATATGCTGATTTGCTGCTCAAGAAACATTTATTATTATTATCAGTGTTAAAAAAGTTGTGATGCTTCATATTTTGGTGGAAACATGATCCTTTTTTGGATATTTTTTTTATTTGAAATCTTGCGAATCTGATTTTTTTTCTCTGATTTCTTTATACATCTCACAAATCAGATTTTTTTTCTCTGAATTCTGAGTTTAAATCTCACAAATCAGACTTTTCTTTCAGTGTCACATGATCCTTCAGAAACCATTTTAATATGCTGATTTGCTGCTCAAGAAACATTTATTATTATTATCAGTGCTACCAAAGTTGTGCTGCTTCATATTTTTGTGGAAACATGATCCTTTTTAGGATTTTTTTTATTTGTAATCTCGCAAATCTGATTTTTTTTTTCTGATTTCTTTATGCATCTCACAAATCTGATTTTTTTTTCTCTGAATTCTGATTTACACCTCACAAATCTGACTTTTTTCTTTGAGTTCTCAGTTTAAATCTTGCAAAGCTGATTTTTTTTCTCTGAATTCTGAGTTTAAATCTCACAAATCTGACTTTTTTTTTCTCTGAATTCTTAGTTTAAATCTCACAAATCAGACTTTTCTTTCAGTGTTACATGATCCTTCAGAAATCATTTTAATATGCTGATTTGCTGCTCAAGAAACATTTATTATTATTATCAGTGTTAAAAAAGTTGTGATGCTTCATATTTTTGTGGAAACCATGATCCTTTTTAGGATTTTTTATTTTAAATCTTGCAAATCTGACTTTTTTCTCTGATTTCTTTCTACATCTCACAAATCTGATTTTTTTTCTCTGAATTCTGATCTACACCTCACAAATCTGATTTTTTTCTCTGATTTCTTTATACATCTCACAAATCTGACTTTTTTCTTTGAGGTCTCAGTTTAAATCTTGCAAAGCTGATTTTTTTTCCCTCTGAATTCTGAGTTTAAATCTCGCAAAGCTGATTTTTTTTCTTTAAATTCTGTTTAAATCTCACAAAATCTGACTTTTTTCTCTGAATTCTGAGTTTAAATCTCACAAATCTGACTTTTCTTTTAGCGTCACATGATCCTTCAGAAACCATTTTAATATGCTGATTTGCTGCTCAAGAAACATTTATTATTATTATCAGTGTTAAAAAAGTTGTGCTGCTTCATATTTTTGTGGAAACATGATCCTTTTTAGGATTTTTTTTATTTGAAATCTCGCAAATCTGATTTTTTTTCTCTGATTTCTTTATACATCTCACAAATCTGATTTTTTTTCTCTGAATTCTGATTTACACCTCACAAATCTGACTTTTTTCTTTGAGTTCTCAGTTTAAATCTTGCAAAGCTGATTTTTTTCCTCTGAATTCTGAGTTTAAATCTCACAAATCTGACTTTTTTTTCTTTAAATTCTGTTTAAATCTCACAAATCTGACTTTTCTTTCAGTGTTACATGATCCTTCAGAAATCATTTTAATATGCTGATTTGCTGCTCAAGAAACATTTATTATTATTATCAGTGTTAAAAAAGTTGTGATGCTTCATATTTTGGTGGAAACATGATCCTTTTTTGGATATTTTTTTTATTTGAAATCTTGCGAATCTGATTTTTTTTCTCTGATTTCTTTATACATCTCACAAATCAGATTTTTTTTCTCTGAATTCTGAGTTTAAATCTCACAAATCAGACTTTTCTTTCAGTGTCACATGATCCTTCAGAAACCATTTTAATATGCTGATTTGCTGCTCAAGAAACATTTATTATTATTATCAGTGCTACCAAAGTTGTGCTGCTTCATATTTTTGTGGAAACATGATCCTTTTTAGGATTTTTTTTATTTGTAATCTCGCAAATCTGATTTTTTTTTTCTGATTTCTTTATGCATCTCACAAATCTGATTTTTTTTTCTCTGAATTCTGATTTACACCTCACAAATCTGACTTTTTTCTTTGAGTTCTCAGTTTAAATCTTGCAAAGCTGATTTTTTTTCTCTGAATTCTGAGTTTAAATCTCACAAATCTGACTTTTTTTTTCTCTGAATTCTTAGTTTAAATCTCACAAATCAGACTTTTCTTTCAGTGTCACATGATCCTTCAGAAACCATTTTAATATGCTGATTTGCTGCTCAAGAAACATTTATTATTATTATTATTATTATTATCAGTGCTAAAAAAGTTGTGCTGCTTCATATTTTTGTGGAAACATGATCCTTTTTTGGATTTTTTTTATTTGAAATCTCGCAAATCTGATTTTTTTCTCTGATTTCTTTATGCATCTCACAAATCTGACTTTTTTCTCTGAATTCTGAGTTTAAATCTCACAAATCAGACTTTTCTTTCAGTGTCACATGATCCTTCAGAAACCATTTTAATATGCTGATTTGCTGCTCAAGAAACATTTATTATTATTATTATTATTATTATCAGTGCTAAAAAAGTTGTGCTGCTTCATATTTTTGTGGAAACATGATCCTTTTTTGGATTTTTTTTATTTGAAATCTCGCAAATCTGATTTTTTTCTCTGATTTCTTTATGCATCTCACAAATCTGACTTTTTTCTCTGAATTCTGAGTTTAAATCTCACAAATCAGACTTTTCTTTCAGTGTCACATGATCCTTCAGAAATCATTTTAATATGCTGATTTGCTGCTCAAGAAACATTTATTTACACCTCACAAATCTGACTTTTTTCCCTCTGAATTCTGAGTTTAAATCTCAAAAATCTGACTTTTTCCTGATTTCTGTTTTCTTTCAGTGTCACATGATCCTTCAGAAATCATTTTAATGCTGATTTGCTGCTCAAGAAACTGACTTTTTTCTTTCAGTGTCACATGATCCGTCAGAAATAATTTTAATATGCTGATTCTTTTGTGACATTATAAATGTCCTTCATGTCATTTTGATCAATTGAATTAATCCTTACGGAATAAAAGTATTGTGTTGAATGTTGAATGTTAAATAGAAATAACTGTCTCTCTTTTCTCTACAGAAGGACTCCTGCAAGGAGTTTTTTGTGTATGAGAAAATCGTTCGTCTTGTCAGCTGCTGCTGCTCTGGATGGAAAACATGGAGGTGATTCTTCAGCTGGAGGTGGGATTGTCATAAAAATGCTGAGAGGTTATTTTTTTCATGGCTAATGCTGATGTCATGTCCTTCGCGGAGTCTGTGTGAGAAGCTCCATCTATTTCTAACGATCAGTAGAGTAATTTTTATGAAACATTAAAGTAAATACTATTATAACAAATGATGGCATCTCCCTCAAATGATCATGTACACAGCAAGCTTCCTACCTTATCCTTCTGTTGTTTCTCATCCTGATATATGAGCCATTTCTCTCCATCATTACTGAACGCCACTTTGTAGGAGCCGACAAACTGCACATGCCCGAAATCTTTGGCTCCTTGGGTGATAATTCCGGTGATTTTGGTGGTAATCAGCAAATCCACCTGGTGATAATGAGAGACAGAAAGTTTGTACAGACTTTCCTGTGAAGAAAACAGCAGATAACAATGTTTTGCAATGTCACGCTTCATTCCAGCCCACATGTATCACTGTAGAAGCACATTTCATGCTTTTAAGAGCCCTCTACAAAACCACACAACTGTTAAATATAACTGTAATACAATGAAATATTTGTTGCAGAAAAATCTATTTTGTCAGCATGCACAGCTAATTGTGAATGGCAGTCAGTGGAGAAAATTATAGAAAAAAAATGCAAAGATAATTGCTTAATATACATTTTTTTTCTCACAATTCTGCCTTTTTTACTCAGAATTTCAAGATATAAACTTTGAATTCTCATCTTGAAATTCTGAGTTTATATTTAAACTGATTTTGCATCTCGCAAATCTCACTTTTTTCTGAGTTTTGAGTTTAAATCTTGCATATAAGACTTTACATCTCAGAAAGACTTTTTTCACAGAATCGTGAATTTATATCTCATAATTCCCAAAAAAATTTTAATCCTCAGAATTGAGTTTGTGTCTCTCAATTCAGGTTTTTGTTTCTGACACAAAATAAAAAAGTAATTAGCAACATTTTTCCTAATTCTGACTTTGTTTTACTCAGAATTGCAAGATATAACCTTAGACTGACTTTCTCACAGTTCTGAGTTTACATCTTGAAATTCTGAGTTTATATTATAATTCAGTTTTTCCCCCTCAGAATTGAGTTTGCAGCTTGCAAATGTAACTTTTTTTTCCCTCTGAATTCTGAGGTTACATCTCACATATCTGACTTTTTTCTGAATTCTGAGTTTAAATCTCACAAATCTGACTTTTTTCCCCACAGAATTAAAAATTTAAATCTTATAATTCTTATTTTGTTTTTATCCTCAAAATTCTGAATTTATGTCTCTCAATTCAGTTTTTTCTGTTTCTGCCATGGAATAAAAAATGTATTTAGCAACTTTTTTCCTCACAGTTCTGACTTTTTACGCAGTATTGCAAGATATAAACTGAGAATTCTGACTTTCTCAAAGCTTTGAGTTTTTACATTTTGAAATGCTGAGTTCATATTAAGTTTTCCTGTTTTTTCCCTTCAGAATTGAGTTTGCAATCTCGCAAATCAATTTTCTCTGAATTTTGGGTATAAATCTAGCAAATTAGACTTTTTTTACTCAGAATTGCAGGATATAAACTTAGAATTCTCATAATTGCTGATTTTTTTTTTATCCTAAGTATTTTGAGTTTAACTCTCAGTCCTGTTTGTTCTGTTCCTTCCATGGAATAAAAAGATTAGCAACTTTTTTTTTCTTCACAGTTTTGACTTTTTTACTCAGAACTGCAAGATATAAACTTAGATTTCTGCCTTACTTTCTCATAGCTCTGAGTTTACATCTTAAAATTCTGAGATTATATTAGAATTCTGTTTTTCCCCCTCAGAACTGAGTTAGCATCTTACAAATATGACTTTTTTTTCTCTGAACTGAGTTTAAATCTCACAAATCTAACTTTTTTTCACAGAATTGTGAATTTATCTCATAATTGCTGATTTTTTAAAAAAATCTTTAGAATTCTCAGTTTGTCTCTCAATTCTTTTTTTTTCTTTTTCAGTCACGGAATAAAAAAATAGCAACTTTTTTCTTCACAATTCTGACTTTTTTACTCAATTTAAGATATAAACTTAGTATTCTGCCTTACTTTCTCATAGCTCTGAGTTTACATCTTAGAATTTAGAGAAAAAAAGTCATATTTGCAAGATGCAAACTCAATTCTGAGGGGGAAAACAGAATTATAATATAAACTCTGAATTCTGAGTTTAAATTTAACTTTTTTCACAGGATTGTGAATTTATATCTCATAATTGCTTATTTTTTATCCTCAGAATTCTGAGTTTATCTCTCAATTCTTTTTACTCAGAATTTAAGATATAAACTTTGAATTTCTTACAACTTTATCTCACAATTCTGCCTTTTTTTGCTTTTATATTTCACAATTTTGATTTTTCTTCTTAGAACTGCAACTTAGAACTGTAAATTTGCAATTGCAAGTTAAATGTCTGGCAATTTTGTATTACAATTTTAAGCTATAAATTCACAATTAAATCAGAAAAAATGTTGTAGTTATAGTGTCATGAGCTCAAAGATGGATTTCAGCAGCGATAAAATAAAATGACAAAAAGGAAAAAAGTAAAACTGTAGGAGCAGCTGTGCAAAAATAGAAACGGGGCATCCAACATCAGGCGCTTGCAGTGTAGACAGCTCTGCTCATGTCTAAAAGTGTCACTGTAAACTAGGTTATACCTCTGCAAATGACTTGAAAGGTGTCTGAAGGTAAAACAAATCTCACACCTGCTTTGGTGGCACTGTCTCTCAACCTGTTATCTGTTTAATACAGCTTGAATTCACTGCCCTTCACGGGATGATGGACGCCAGACTAAATCACAGCCCTCTTCTGCACTGCAGAGTTTCCCCTCGGAGGACCGGAGTTAATCAGCGCCACTGACACTGCAGGAACGTCTTCAGCCCGCTGAATTTTGTGAGTCTATTACTTTAGTGGTATTACAGGATTTCAAGGCTGCAGTAATTAACTGCTCTGGAGCTTCTTGTTTTTGCTAAAACAGCCAGTTCTGATTAATGAACTTGGCTTTTATTAAAATAAGCCGTGCCTCATGAAAACAAGATGACATGATGCCTAAAGGCCTGAAACTACAGTATGCTATCTGAATGCGGTATATGCATTTCTGGATTGAAAAAATTTGGTGTAGGAATAATTTTTTTTATTCAGGCATTATTCGTAATTGTCACAAAGGGCAAAAACGCATTGAATTAAATGTAAAATTTTAAAGCAAAAAGACAAAATAGTATTCTCTAGTATCTTTGTTTTATTTAAGACTTTGAATAATCACTTTTTACAGCGTAGAGAATTCATATTAAACAATAATATATAGGTGTATTATTCATCTCTACAGCTGTTTTATGAATGTTTCCTACATTCAGAATGGGACACAACCGTACTGCAGTCAGTACGGCTTCTCTCTCTCTCTGTATTATTCTTTCATGAGGACTCGGGTTCTGCTTTCTGACCTGGACTGACGTGAGCGGCATTCACAGCAGCTCTGCAATCTCAGAGGAGCGTTTGAGCGGCCGGGCTCGGCTCTGCGAGCGTGCAGGTGTAATATAATATATACATTAGCCTGTTCTCTCGGATCCAATTTCCCGATCTCAGTTCATTGGAAACACACTCAGCCATTTAAAGACATCACGGCTCTCGGGTCTGAGAACGAGCTTAGATTTACAGTCCGTTATAACGGCAAACAATGAGCAGCCTGCCACTTTAGTTAGATTAGTGATGTTGGCGGTACAGTAGCTGACCTCAGACTGACCCGTGGGTGTATATGTAGGATTATGGGAGAAATGAAAGATTATCCTGCAGTGTATTGAATGCATGAGGATGAATGTATTTATGTGGCATGGAAAATCAGAGCTGAAATGGTATACGGAGCAAGGATGATGCTATATGACATCCTACCACCCACCCAATGTCAAATTCAGCCCACCTGGGTGTCCTAAATGATCCCATTGGCCGAAATAACTTTTGGCGCCCAATTAGAAATCCCCAAATCACCACATAAATATTATCTGTTTATTGTCTGTTCATTCTAAACACGGTTACTATTTGACGTTTTTAACTCACTCAGAGGCTAAAACTGAACAGGAAATTTTTTCAAAGCTGTACTAAGTTATGATTATTAAATTAGGCAAGCATTGTTTAGTTGATTGGTTGTTTATTGCTAAATATTCAAGCACCTTTGGCACCACATTTCCAAAGCAGAGCTTCATAAACCAGGATTAATAGTGTTGATGGAAAAGACTCTTTTGTTTACCAAGGGTGCTTTTATTTTATGAAAAATGCAGTAAAAATAGTAATGTTGTGAAATATTATTATATGTCAAAATAACTGTTTTCTATTTATATATATGTAAAAATGTAATTTATACCTGTGATCCAAACCTGATTTTTTTTAGCATTATTACTCCAGTCTTCAGTGTCACATAATCCTTTTGAATTCATTCTAATATGCTGATCTCTAATATATACGACAGCATTTTAGTGCCACTTAAAAAAAAAAAACTTAGATTACGAGATTAAAGTTGTAATATTTTGAGAATAAAGTCAAAATTGTGAGAATAAAGATGAAATACTACAAGAATAAAGTCAGTTACAAGAATAAAGTTGAAATACTTTGAGAATAAAGTTGAAATTATGAGTATAAAGTCTAAATACTACTAGAATAAAGTCGAAATTATGAGAATAAAGTCGAAATACTACGAGAATGAAGTCAAATGTTTCGAGAATAAAGGTTGAATAAACCTCTTTTGCTTACCAAGGGTGCATTTATTTTATGAAATATGCAGTAAAAATAGTAATGTTGTGAAATAATATTAGAAGTTAAAATAACTGTTTTCTATTTAAATATATTTAAAAATGTAATTTATTTCTGTGATCCAAACCAGATTTTTTTTAGCATTATTACTCCAGTCTTCAGTGTCACAAAATCTTTCAGAATTCATTCTAATATGCTGATCTCTAATATATACAACGGCGTTTCAGTGCCACTTTAAAAAAAAAACTAAGATTACGAGATTAAAGTTGTAATATTTTGAGAATAAAGTCGAAATACTATGAGAATAAAGTTGAAATGCTACAAGAATAAAGTCGTAATATTTTGAGAATAAAGACGAAATTACAAGAATAAAGTCGAAATACTATGAGAATAACATCGAAATATTTTGAGAATAAAGTGGAAATTACAAAAATAAAGTCAAATGTTTTGAAAACAAAGACGAAATTACTATGAGAATAAAGTCGAAATATTTTGAGAATAAAGTCGAAAAGTTTCGAGAATAAAGTCGAAATGTTTCGAGAATAAAGTCGAAATGTTTTTACAATAATATTATTTTTTTAAATAATTACTCCAGTTTTCAGTGTCACATGATCCTTCAGAATTCATTATAATATGCTGATCTCTAATGTCTACAATGGCGTTTTAGTTCAAAATCTAAGATTACAAGATTAAAGTTGTAATATTTCGAGAATAAAGTCGAAATTATGAGAATAAAGTCGAAATACTATGAAAATAAAGTTGAAATACTACTAGAATAAAGTCAAAATATTTAGAGAATAAAGACAAAATTACAAGAATTAATTTGTAGCAATTACGAGATTATTTTGAGAATATTCTAGCCTATTACGCATCCAAATGGCCCAGACTGAGAGCACCTGGTGGCCTGGCTCTCAATCCGGGCCGGTGCACATGCAATATAGGATATTCTCTCAAAATATTAATTTCTTTAATTTCTACAATTTAAATTTTTTGTAACATTTCGAATTTATTCTCTAAATATTTCGACTTTATTCTCAAACATTTCGACTTTATTCTCTAAATACTTAGACTTTATTCTCGAAAACATTTAGAATTTATTCTTATAATTTTAAATGTATTCTTGAATTATTTCGACTTTAATCTCGTAATCTTGTTGTTGTTGTTTTTTTTTTTTTTATAAATGGCACTAAAACGCCATCGTAAATATCAAATATCTGTCTTACCTGCAGCCACTGGGATTGGTCATTATGCGCTGATGTCCATGCGTTGACCTTGCCCTGTTTGTCCAGCCTGGCCTTGGAGGGTTCCCAAGAGAACATGTCCATGTTCAGGGTCTGAAACACACTGGAGGAGCTGATCTGATAGTCCTGGATGTGTCCGGTCTTCATCCCTATGGGCTCTGAGCATCCTGAAAAACAATCGCAAGAGTGAACATAATTCTCATGACTGTGTCGGAGATTAATATACGGCACGCTTCAAAAGACAGACCTGTGAGCTCACAGCCCAGGAGCTCCATTCGCAGGGTGCAGTGTTTCCTGCAGACTTGTGGGTAAATGCGAATGTACTGCGCTTCAATTGGTGGACTGAAGGAGTTAGCCGAGGGGGAGTTATTATCAGTATTTCCGGTGAATATCTACAAACAAAAATGTTTAAAATTACAAAAATGCTCCAAACATGACAAACAACTAAAAGTATTTGGTTATTATACATTTGCTTGGTTATTGAGTATTTGATTTTGATTGGTCAATTATGGCTTTATATATATATATATATATATATATATATATATATATATATATATATATATATATATATATATTAAAAAAAAATATATATATATATATATAAAAAAAAATATATATATATATATATATAATTTTTTTTTTTTTTTTTATGGCAGAAATTAATACTTTTATTCAGCAATGATAAATTAAATCGATAAAACGTGACAGTAAAGACATATATAATGTTACAAAATATTTCTAATTCAAATAAATGCTTTCGTATTTTTTAAAAATCCTATATCATTAATAAATCCTGGGGAAAAAAACAGTTTCCAGGAAAATATGAAGCAGCACAACTGTTTAAAAATTAATAATAATAATAATAATAATAATAATAATAATAATAATAATAAATGTTTCTTAAGCAGCAAATCAATCAAATCTAATTTTTTAATTTTGAAAACAAAATCCTTTATATCACGTTTAATCATGCTCAAAATATTACTATTTTTCTCTATATGTATATGATTGAATATTTTTTTTTTAAATGTTACTAACCCCAAATTTCTGAACAATTGTATAATTTTAATAACATTTTAATTATTTAATATTCTAACATATTATAATTTTACTTATATAATTTAAACCAAAATTAATAAGTACATTTATTTTTTCTCATTATCAAAACAAAATATTCAAATATATTTCATATATTTAATTATGATTTATTCATTATAAAAATCCAGTTTCCATGAAAATATGAAGCAGCACAACTGTTTAAAAATTAATAATAATAATAACAATAATAATAAATGTTTCTTAAGCAGCAAATCAGCATATTAGATTGATTTCTGAAGGGTCATGTAACACTGAAGACTGGAGTAATGATCCTAAAAATTCAGCTTTGCATCACAGGAATAAATTACATTTTAAAATATATTCAAATAAACAACAGGTTTTTTTTATTGTAATAATATTTCAAAATATTTACTGTTTTTCCTATATATTTGATCAAATAAATGCAGCCTTGATGAGCATAACTTTTATTAAAAACATAAAAAATCTTACTGACCACAAACTTATTTTAACTATTTAACGTTACAATTTTATGGTATAATTAAAACTCAAATCATGATGTGCATTTATTTATTTATCATCATTATCGTAAAACACGAACTCAAAAATAGCTGTCATAGACTTTAAATAAGTGAAAATGGAATAAAATTGAAGTAATAAAATAGTTCTCATCCACATTACAGAAAGATTCCTCACTAATATATAAAACAAGAGTCTGATAAAAAAAAAAGTGGAAAGAGGGGCGAGTTGGCAGGAGAAGTTCTTAAGCAGACAGTTTCTTAATTTAAAAAAATCCCCCCCGGGCGCTCTCATCTCATCTGGAACGAACGGCGTGCCCCGTCTTACCACGTCCTCATCCGTGTCCTTGACTTTAAACATGCTCCAGGCCTTCCCGTCGTCGCTGTACGCCACTTTATATGATTTCACGTACTCTGGGCTTCCGATTCGCTTGGCGCCCTGTGTTATCAGTCCGGTCACCCTCATCCTCCGCTGCAGATTTATCTGTGAGGGGACAGCACAAAATCGATGGCCTCAGCTCTCAAGAAGAACGAGTGAAGCCTCGTGGGCTGTGGAGTCCTAATTTGTCCCTATCAGAAATTGCTGTGGTAGAGACAATGATGGCTGTGCATCTGGAGAGGGGTTGTGGGAAAGTTAATTTAGTTATTTATTATTTTTTTTTATGTGTTTGTTTATTTTTTTTATAATTTTTGGGGGATTAGTACAATGACAATATAAAAGCCAATTATTAAATTTTTTAATGCAAAATATTTAATATATCAAGCTTTATTACGTTTTTTCCCCTGTTGTTTTGATCAAATCAATGCAGCTATGGTGAGCATAAAAGACTTCTTTCATTAGAAACATTTTAAAAACCTTACTGACCCCAAACGTTTGAACAATAGTGTATTTTAATTATTTAATATTATATTATATAAATATTACATTATTACAGTGACAATATAAAAGCCAATTATTTAATTTTGATAGCAAAATCTTTTATATCACGCTTAATCGTGCTCAAAATATTCCTGTTTTTTCCTGGAAAACTTTTGACCAATTGTATAAATGTATAATAATGTTTTAATTGTTTAATATTCTAACATATAATTTAAATATAATTTTACTTATATAATTTGAAAACAAAGTTAATATGTAATTTATTTTTCTCTTTATCAAAACATGAATTCCAAAATATTTCATAATTTTTTTATGCTATATTAAAAAGTTTTATTTATTTAATTAGATTTTTTTTTCAATTAGTTTTGGAATTAGTACGTTGAAAAATAAAATCCAATTATTTAATTTTGAAAACAAATTCTTTTATATTATGCTTATTCATACTCAAAATATTACTATTTTCTCTATAGTTTTCATTGAATACAATTATTATTTTTTTATTTATAAAATTTTTAAAAATGTTACTGACCCAAAGCTTTTGAACAATTGTATAATTTTACTTTAATAACATTTGAATTATTTAATATTCTAACATATTATGAGTTTACTTATATAATTTAAACCAAGATTACTATGTATATTTATTTGTGTCTCATTATCATAACATGAATTCAAATATATTTTATATATTTTTATTATGATTTATTTAAATGTTTTAAAGTTTCGGTTATTTATTTTAATAACTAATTTTGGATTCAGCACAATGACAAAATAAAATCCAATTATTTAATTGTGAAAACAAAATCTTTTATATCAGACTTAATAATGCTCAAAATATTTTTATTTTTCTCTGTTTGACTGAATACAATTTTTTTTTTTTTTTTTAATGTTTCGGACCCCAGACTTTTGAACAATTGTACAATTTTAATTTCAATAACATTTTAAATATTTAATATTCTAACATATTATAATTTAAACCAAAATTAATAAGTACATTTATTTGTTTCTCATGATCAAAACATGAATTCAAATATATTTTAGATATTTATATTATGATTTATTATAATGTACTTGTTTAAGTTTCAGTTATTTATTTTAATAATTAATTTTAGATTTAGTATGATGACAAAATAAAATGCAATTATTTAATTTCAAAATCTAAATCTTTTATATCAAGCTTAATCATGCTTATATATATTTTTTTTGTTTGACTGAATACAATTTTTTTTGTTTGTTTGTCTTAATGTTACGGACCCCAGACTTTTGAACAATTATATAATTTTAATTTTAATAACATTTTAATTATGTAATATTCTAACATATTATAATTTTACTTACATAATTTAAACCAAAATTAATATGTACATTTATTTGTTTCTCATTATCAAAAGATGAATTCAAATATATTTTATATATTTTTTAATATTACATATTAAAATGTTTATTTATTTAATTTTAATGTATTTACTTTAATCATTAGTTTTTGATTTAGTACAATGAGAAAATAAATTTTAATTATTTTATTCTGAAAACAAAATCTTTGTCACACTTATTTTTTTATTTACTTTTTTAAAATGATTATTATTTGAATTCTTGCCATATAATTGTTTGAAAACCCATGCTAGGTTGAATGACCACCTGATGTCCATTGCAAACACAAAACCAGCTAAAGCAGCAGTAAGAACATCTGAGGACAAGACCATCAGGTAATGCAGTTTTCCAGCTACAAATTGAGGCCTTATTTAAAAAGCATATTGGCATCAAAGCCATCTTTAATCTTGAAGGCACAAAAATAGAGTCAGACGCACGCAGGACGCCGACAGAACAAAGCTAGGGACGCTGATGTTGTGTGGGCATAACTGGTGGCAATGTGCGGTTACCACTTAAGTCATTACAGTGGCTGTGAACATTTTTTTTGTACACCCACACTGTTCTTTCTGTGTGTCTCCTAATGAAATCGAACACAGGCATGCCTTTAGAAGTCCTGCAATGTCTAATGAGATTTGACTCCTAGTATAAAGTAATTACTGTGGGGTGTTTATGCTTTTCCTAGAAAGCTGTTGCTGTGTTGGATGGCTATCACAGCTTTTAAGTGATTTGTTGCTTGTTAGTTGTTAGTGGTTTTGCTAAGGCAAGCGTCACTATTACTGTTCTAAAAAAGCATGTTTTATTTAATGTACTAAAAATGTGTCAGGATTACCTGAATCCATGGATATCGGTCACCCTCAGCGGCGCTCCAGGCATTGACAAGGCCCTTCTTGTTGAGTCGGGCAAAGTACGGAAACCACTTCTGCAGGCCGAACAGAGCTCGATGTGTGGAAGAAGCTGTTACCTGCTGGTTCGAAATTATCCCTCCTTCCATCCCTAAAGGTCCAGAACATTCTGAGAGAACAGACAGAGAAAGAGATGGTAAGAACAACCACAGAAAGTCAGTTGTTTCAGATTTTACTTAAGTAACCTTCTTCTCAAATGTTGCTTCTTAGAAAAAGATCTCTAAAGGGAGTTTCTAGAAATATCTGGAAAATATTAAAAGTTAAATAGCTCTACATAAATTCAAACTTTTCACATTATAACAAAATGTTCACATTCATTTTATAACTCTGTTCTCTTACTGTGTGTCGACGGTTGTCTCAGTTGTAGGACCATTTCCATTTTTAAAAGAAGTATCAGTAACTTTTCTGATGGAGTTTGAGCAACAGCACTCCACGAGGCCAGTGTAGTCTGATTCCTGAACGAATGATTCTTATGAGCCGGTTGTTTTTACTAAGTCAAAAACGTATGTCACCACAAATTAGGCCTAATAATTAGATTTTTAAATGAATGCCTTTTAAGAGAGGTTCTTTTAGGTCAGTCAAAGCGCCAGTAGTGCAGTTTGATTTCCAAATGAATGACTTATGAATTGGTTCTTGTTACTGATTCAAAAACATGCGTTGCCACGAACTAGGCCTAATTTGACTATCGAATGAACGTCTTTTGAGAGCAGTTATTTTAGGTGTCAAAACACAGCACCAATAGTGTAGTTTGGTTTCCAAATTAATGACTTTTATGAATCTGTACTTTTTACTGAATCAAAAACATATGTTGTCACGAAGTAGGCCTGATTCGCATTTCGAACAAATGTCTTTTAAGAGCGGCTCTTTTAGGTGAAGTAAAAAAAACAGTCATAAGAGTCATTCATTCGTAAATCAAACTACACTAATTTGGCAGTGTTTTGATCTGAATCAAAAACATACGTTGCTATGAAGTAGGCCTAATTTGACATCTTTTGAGAGCGGTTCTTTTAGGTGACTCAAAACACAGCACACTACAATAGTGTAGTTCAATTTCTAAATGAATGAATCTTATAAAACGGTTCTTTTTATTGAATCAAAAACATACGTCTCCACGAAGTGGGCCTAATTTTATATTTGAATGAACAGCTTTTGAGAGCGGTTCTTTTAGGTGAATCAAAACACAGCACACTACAATAGTGTAGCTCGATTTCCACAAATGACTCTTATTAATCAGTTCTTTTTGCTGAATCAAAAGCATAACTATTGGCACTGTGTTTTGATTCACCTAAAAGAACAGCTCTCAAAAGACACGAAGTAAGCCTACTTTGACTTTTGACGAATTAATGTCTTTTGAGAGCTGTTCTTTTAGGTGAATCAAAACACAGTGCCAATAGTTATGTTTGATTTACGAACGAAAGACTCTCATGAATCGGTTATTTTTACTGAATCAAAAACATACGTCGCCATGAAGTAGGTTAATTCAACTTTTGAACAAATGTCTATTAAGTGCGGTTCATTTAAATGAATCAAAACACAGCACCAATAGTGTAGTTCGATTTCCGAATGAATGACTCTTATGAATCAGTTATTCTTTTACTAAATCAAACACATATATCGCCATGAAGTAGGCCTAATTTGTCTTTCGAAAAAATGTCTTTTGAGAGCGGTTCTTAGGTGAATCAAAACACAGCACCAATAGTGTAGTTCGATTTCCGAATGAATGACTCCTATGAATTGGTTCTTTTTACTGAATCAAAAGCAGACGTCGCCATGAAGTAGGGCTGTCCCCGACTATGAATTTTCATAGTCGAATCAGAATTTTCGAATCTTTCTATAGTCGACCGATAGTCGAATCATCTAGGCCTGTGTGTGTGTGTGAATGGGTTGAAAGATGCACGACATTATAGTCAGCAGGAGGGTAAAACAATTTTTATTTTATTTTACACACTGCACACAGCAACAACTTTTAATAAAGCGACCAAAACTACCTTCCAACTGACAGACGAACTTATTTAGGTTTAAATAAAAACACAGAACGCGTCTTTTAGTTCTAAAAACGCGAGGCGCACAGCACTGCCTTTTTTGCTAAGCAACGACCAAAACAGCTGTCCTGTCAGTCAAATCAAAGGATCATAGCGCGAACGCTCTAAAATCTTAGTTTTTTGCTGTTAAGTAAACTGTCATATTAGCAGAAACCCTAAATAATACAGCTCCTGATTACCCACGATAGACACCAAATGTTTCTCCTCCATTTCTTGCAGTCTCCGGACTTTTTAAGCGACGGTAAACTTTCGCCATCACAACAGAAGACCCGCGTCTCCATTCATTCGATTGGACAATGGAAAAGAACGTGAATGACGTTGGGCGTTTTTCCGCTCAGAGTTGATTTTATTTATTTTTTTTGAACTTCAGGCGCTCAGAGCGCTCCTGCAAAAACGCGAGGCGCAGCAGACGGCGAAAAAGCGAGGCACCGCGGGGGCGCATAAACAGAGCGCAGAACGCTCACTGCCAGTGCCAACAGAAAACCATTCAAAAAAGGCTCCTCCAAATTTATTATTTATTACCTATTTATTGAACGCTTCTTTCTTTTCACTTTTGTTTTTACTGCATTATCATAATCAAAGGCTGTATATAGCTTAATATAACCGTACAAAATCAGTAGTTCTGTGTGCAATTTGACATTGAGCTCCCCCATATTGCCAAAATGGTATGATGCTCGTTTCACCCGCGAAGATTCGACTGTGAGATCGGTGGTCGAATCAGGCTCCGCATATCGATGCATCGAATCTTCGACTATTCGGGGACAGCCCTACCATGAAGTAGGTCTAATTTGACTTTTGAACTAATGTCTTTTAAGATTGTTTCTTTTACGCGAAAACACAGTGCACTACAATAGTTCGATTTCCAAATGAATGATTCTTATGAGCCGGTTCTTTTTACTGAATCAAAAACATATTCATGAAGTAGGCATAGTAATTTGATTTTCGAACTAATGTCTTTTGAGAGCAGTTCTTTTATGTGAATCAAATCACAGCACCAATTTACTGTAATTTGTTTTCTGAACAAATGACTCTTATGAGCCAGTTCTTTTATTGAATCAAAAACATATGTTGCCACAAAGTAGGCCTAATTTGACTTTTGAACAAACATCTTTTGAGATTGTTCTTTTACGTAATTCAAAACACAGCATTAATACTGTAGTTCGATTTCCAACGAATGACTCTTATGACTGGGTTCTTTTAACTGAATAAAAAAATGTACATCGCCACGAAGTAGGCCTAATTTGACTTTCAATCAAATGTCTTTTAAGAGTGGTTCTTTTAGATGAATCAAAACACAGCACCTACAGTGTTGTTTGATATCCGAATGAATTCCTTTTATGAATCGGTCCTTTTTACTGAATCAAAAACATACGTCTCCACAAAGTAGGCCTAAATTTAACTTTCGAACTGATCTCTTTTGTGAGTGGTTCTTTTAGGTGAATAAAAACACAGGGCCAATTAGTGTAGTTCGATTTCTAAACGAATGACTCTTATGAATCTCTTCTTTTTACTTTTAAAAGAACTTTTTACTTTTAAATGAGTGTAGTTCGATTTCCAAATGAATCATTCTTTTGAGCCGGTTGTTTTTACTAAGTCAGAAACATATGTCGCCACGAAGTAGGCCTAATAATTCGATTTTTAAACTAATGTCTTTTAAGAGAGGTTATTTTGGGTGAATCAAAACACAGCGCCAATAGTGTAGTTCGATTTCCAAATGAATGACTCTAATGAATCTGTTTTTTTCCTGAATCAAAAACATACGTCGCCTAATTTGTAAGTCAAAGTAGGCCTAATTTGACTTTTTCAAACAAATGTCGTTTGTGAGTGGTTCTTTTAGGTGAATTAAAACATGGCGCCAACTGGAATGACTCCTATAAATCAGTTCTTTTTACTGAATCAAAAACATAGGTTTTCATGAAGTAGGCCTAATTTGAATTTCAAACAAATGTCTTTTAAGAGCGTTTTTTTTTTTTTTTTTACTTGAATCAAAACACAGCAGCAATAGTGTAGTTCGATTTCCAAATTAATTACCCTTATGTTGGGTTATATATCGGCTCTTTTTACTGATTCAAAAACATACGTCGCCATGAAGTAGGCCTAATTTGACTTTTGAACGAATCTCTTTTGAATCAAAACAGTGCCAATAGAGTAGTTTGATTTCCGAATGAATGACTCTCATGAATCGGTTCTTTTTACTGAATCAAAACCAGAATCGAAACAAATGATTCTTTTGCGCCTGTTCTTTTTAGTAAATCAAAAAAGCCCAATGAATAACGATTCCAGCACAAATAAATCTTATGAACTGGTTCATTTTAGTGACTCAATCATGTACAGCTTACTAATTGATGTGTTAAGGTAAGCTAAAGAAGCAAATATGAGTTTTGAGAATAAAATATAGGGTTTAGTATTGTTATTAATTAGGCTATATAGCTAAGACCAGTGTTATTTTAGTATCTTTCATATACTATTCTAGTTTTAATTAATAAATATATTAATTATTATTAAGGTTTATGTTTTGTTTTGTTTTTTTGATTTATTGACATGTGTCTACATAGTTTTTATTGAATAATGTTTTAGTTATTTCAGTATATTAAGTTAAACTACATGAAAATTAGAAATGTTTTCTTAGCAACAAGATGAAATAAAATAAGCTTTAAAAATAAGTTTTTCATTTCATTTAATGCTTATTTCAACCAACAAAAATGCTTTTTAATTGTTTAAGTTTTAGTTAATTACAGTATAATAACCCTGACTATTGGATTGCATATTCCACCTCTAAAAGATTAAAAGATATAAAAAATGAAAAACAAACAAATTATGCAATAATTGATTTAAATCAAATTATCATTAAAATCATATCATTTGCATTGGTCTCCTGAACTATAAAAGACAAATATTTTTTATTTCTTACAAGTACAGCTAACAAGAATTAAAATTAAGCAATTCAAAAGAATACCACAAACAAATTGTTCTTTGGTCTTGAGTGGTAATATGATAACATTATTCTTGTTCTCACTGGCTCCCGTCACAGACTCCATATCGACCCCTGAAATGCCATCTTTCTCTGTTTTGTCCTCGAAAACATCCGGCAGGTCTGAACTTTTAAATGCAATGTCCTTGGATTCGTCGATGGATAACGTGTCCTTGCTCTCCCACACAGAGATGCTGTCTTCACTCTGGAAGCTTAAGATGTCCTCTCTAATGTCATTGCTGTCATCGGTTCGTCCACCTGCGGAGATGGCGCCCGCTCGCTGGTGCTCTGGGGAGAACATCAACGGAGTACTTGAACCATCTCCGCCGAACGATCGCACCGACTGGGGAGATTCGAAAAGGAGTTGCAGGCTGCTCAGACTGGCCCGTAGGGAGCTTCGGCTGCTATGTTTGGACAGCATGATTGCATATCAGACCTTGAGGGGTGTAACTTTATATATGCTCCTCAGAGCCATGTAAGTAAAAAAGCATGACAGTAATCATCAACTAATTCAATTACACGTACATAGATGTTTTAAGCAACAGCTGGGACCTTCTTATTTTGAGAAGTACCAGCAAACATGATTATGCAAGTATTGTAATTCTCTCAAGCACACTGTGAGTTTCTCGCAAACTTTCTGGAGACCGAATGTCTAGGAGATATTGCATGGACAAAAATAAGCAAAATAGAATCAGTTCCCCAGCCTGAATTTATGGAAATGACAGAATGATTTCACAAGCGACATAGTTCCCTAATCAGTCAATGTCATATTGGCCTCATTCACTCAGATTCTCCCAAAAAAGCTGTTGAAGGCAGATGGCTCCCATCCCCAAGCCAACACACGCAGAATCCAGTTTTAGTTTGAGTTTGCTTCTCAAGAGATGCCATGGTTTGATAGTGTATATTTAAGCATATGGCTTTAATTAAGTGAGGTGATGATTCGCACTTACTGTACTGACAGTTCCGCCCCATGTATTCGCCGGGACACTGGCAGGTGTAGTTTGCTCGCAGGTCTGTGCAGCTGCCTCCATTTTTGCATGGATTTTTCTCACACTCGTTAACATCTAAAAAAGACAAGCAGGCATCGACCGACACATTGTGAGAATATCAAAAGCGACAACCTGGAAAAAGCTACGAAAGGTCAAATATTGTTTGTCATTACGGTTGGTTTGCCACAGTGATGAAAAACCTCTCTCATCATATCAGTTTGCGGTGCTTATTTATGCACTAAATGCCGAGAGGGAATATATTATTGCTTTAAATGTTGCTCACGTGAGTTTTGATTATCTTTTATCTTCTAAGTATGAGTAATTTTGTCTCAGAGGTTTCTTGCCAGATTGTTTCAGATGACTAAAAATAGACACAAGTTAGACAAATGTTGAAAGAACAGAGTATTAAGCTATAAAATGAATGTACACAGCAGCTCAGACCATTTGTTCTTGCATTAATGTAAAGAAATCTTGATTTCTTGATTCTTGATTTCGAGTTCTTGGACTTTTTATGGCAGACCTATCTTGATAAATATGAGCACAGTGTGAGACATTGACATCTCTACTCAAAAATCTCTTCTTTAGGAATCATGTAAGAATACTAAAGTGTAAAATTTGAATTTGTAAATTTAAAAAATATATATTATTGAAGTACATTTTAGATTAAAATAAGCCTTTCAAATGTAACATTTCATGTTTGGTGCAATTATTTGACATTTCTTTTGTAATCATATGTGAAATTTGCTAACAATTTCTAAGTGAAAACTGTAAAGTAAATACTACACCATTTTTTCCCCCAGAAACTAAATACAGCTTAAATGTTTCTCACTGAAGACTTCAATACTGAAGTATCAACTTTGTCTCAGATGTTACTCCTCAGATTCCTTTAGATGGTGATACATTAGCAGCTCTGACAGTTTGTTTTTAGAAGAATATGATAAGAAATCTTTTAGCTCATATTGAGATTTTTGACTGTAATCTGAGCACAGTTCTGAAAGATCTTTAGGAAAGATTTTTAGGAATCACTAAAGATTTTTTGCCTTTATTATTTCCCAGAACCGCAAGTTTATAACTCACAATTCTGACTTTATTTCTCAGAATTGCAAGTTTATGTGTCACAATTCTGACTTTTTCTCGCAATTGCAAGTTTACATCTCGCAATTTTCGCAATTGTGGGATATAAACTAACTAAACTGGAAAATAAAGGCAATTCTGAGAACATATCAGTCTTTTTTTCCCCACAAAACTGCACTTTATAACTCTCAATTGCAAGTTTATATTGCACAATTCTAAGAAAAAGTCTGAATTGTGAGATACATACACATTTGTGAGAAAAAAGTGAGAAATGTGTTTATATCTTGCAATTCTGGGGCCAGTTGCATAAAAGGTTTAGACAGACTTAAAAGTTAGTCATTCATTTTTTTCTTTAAGACTGGTCAATTTTTTTTAAATTTGGTTACATAAAAACTTAGATTAGTCTAAGTTGGATCCAAAATATAAGACTGATTACCCCTTAGTTATCTGCTAGCTGGTCAAACGAGTTCTTAAGACACTGTCTTAACATAGAGACTAAGTTTATGCAACTGGCCCCTGTTTATGTCTCACAGTTCTGACTTTTTAACTCCCAATTGCGAGTTTATATCTAACAATTCTGAGAAAAATTGTGAATTGTGAATTTGTATTATGCAATTCTGAGAAAAGGAGTCAGACATGAGTTTATATCTTGCAATTCTGACTTTATTTCTCAGAATTGCCTTTTTTCTCAGAATTGCAAGTTTGTCTCACAATTCTGACTTTATTACTCACATCTGCAAGTTTATATCACGCAATTCTGACTTCATTTCTCACAATTCTGACTTTTATAACTTGCAATTCTGAGAAAAACATTTGAATTGCTAGTATATATCTTGCAATTCTGACTTTATTTCCCAGAATATTTTATGTCTCACAATTCTTACTTTATAAATCACAATTGCAAGTTGAGTAAGAATTGTGAGATATAAACTAGCAATTTTGAGAACATATCAGTAATTTTTATCAGCAATGGATTTTATAACTCTCAAATGCAAGTTTATATCACACAATTCTAAGAAAAAAGTCAAAATTGTGAGATATAAACTCATATTTGCGAAAAAGTCAGAATTTCGAGTTTGTATCACGTAATTCTAAGAGAAAAATTCTGCAATTCTGACTTTATATCTTGTCATTTTAATAAACTTGCAATTCTGAGAACATGTTAGTCTTTTTTCCCATCAAAACTGGACTTTAGAACTAATTGCGAGTTCTTATCGGACAATTCAGAGAAAAAAGTCAGAATTGTGAGATATAAACTTACATTTGCGAGAAAAGTCAGAAATGCGAGTTTATATCTTGTAATTCTGACCCTTCTTTTTTTTCCATTGTTCACCAGTGGGCGAATGTTTACTCGTCATTTTTCATTTTCAACCTCATGGGAAAATGTAATTATTTTTCAATATTGGTCAATTGGTATGATGAGTCATATGGAAACATACAGATTTTAGGAAAAAAAATCTAAGCATAAATGTCCACCTCAGTGGAACGTAAGCAGATCAAAGGAAAAAGTACAAAGTAGATTGTACTAATTCAATTCACCACCAATATGCCAAATCTTAACATAGTTACGAATTACAACAAGAGTATGTTGTTTCATAAGCGGGTGTTGTAACAGATTGACTTCTGGTAGCAAAGCTCATGGTGTCCTATCTCAGAGTTCTGCTGCAATGACCTCTCTCTTTGATTTTAAGCAGAGCGAAAGGAACTCAAGAGACTTGTTACAGACAGCAAGCTGTGGGGTCGTCCGAGCAGAAATTCAGGGATCTGCAAGGTGGAGCCCAGACTCAATCATATCAGGTATCTGGCAGAGATAAACCACACCTTTGGGTTTACCACAGCAGAAGAGCACTGGAGGGAAACAACCAAATCCACAGCTCAAACAAGGTCACCTCATGAGTACTGAAAGCACGAATGAACAGAACAAATGTGGGATTTAAGGATCTGATGTTAGATTGCACTGATCTTCTCACGAGGTGGTGTCAAAATAGAAAGAAAGCTAAAGGAACAGCACTTTATCATCTGACAGGAATTATATGCAAAGGAACTGGGTTTTTAAGTCAATCCCATTGCAATTTCAAAACCAGACTTTAGTTTTAGAAGAAAATGTGAGTGGGTCTTGCTCATGTAAAAACTGTTGTCACGACAATGGAGTGTTATGGAAGGTTTCCAGTGCTCTGCTGCAAGGCTTTTTGAGTAGTTTTAACATGTTGCTATGCGGTTGCTATACTAGCCTAAATCGGTCTGATATTCTAGTCTCTTCACTTTGCTGTAGAAACAATTGAACACATTAACAGAAATAAGAAATAGTATTTTCTTGTAAAACGTACTCCATCTTTAAAAAAAAATAAAAACTTTTTTACAGTTTAGAAAGCTGCAGGTCCCCTTTCAGTGTTGTTGATTTGGGTTTTCACACATTTATCAGGAAGAATGAGGAATGGTAGTATTTTAGGGCCATTTAGGGGCATTTAAAGACCTTTCTTTCACTAAAAAAACAATTTTCCCCCAACACATGCACTGTTTGAGGCCAGAAAGTGTTGTGTAGTAACTGGGGCTGTCACGATTCCTTGAATAAACTTGAGTACTCGATTATAAAAAGAACCATTGATTGCATTTCAGCTGTGTCAATTAACAGGCAAAATTGGTGCATTCCACAGTCAAGAATCCATGAAAAATGTTATTAGAACATTTTTCTAAGGCTGCACAAAATATTACAGGGTTTTTACGGATACTGTAAAGTCTCTGCAAAAGTTTTTCAAAATGGCAAAAATAAAGTGAAGCACAAGCAAAGTGTTACTACTAAAATGTTCTGAATTCCAGTCTGAATCAAATGATTCATGATCCACGCTCTGAAGTTCCGATCTAAATCAAATGATTCACAATATGCAAAGTTCCGACCTAAGTCAAATGATTTGCGATCCACGCTCCGAGTTCCGATCTGAAATGATGGTTCGCAAATCATTATTCAGATCAGAACTTCAAATCGTGTATCACAAATTATTTGGTTTGAATCATTCAATTCGCAAATTTCCAAAAGTCCCACTGACAAGAATCCATGAAAAGTATTATTAGACCATTTTCTTAGGCTGCATGAAACATTACAGGGTTTGTACGCATACTGTAAAATGAAATTACAGGACTTTCAAGGACTTTTCAAGCACTACTTTTTTGATTTTCAAGGACTTCAATCAGACACTTATCAAACAATGTCTTCTCTTTCAAAATACATATTTTCAATAAAAAAAATAAGAAAAAAGATTAGGAAAAGCACTCTGAAATCCTGATCTGAAAAAAAAAAAAAAAATACGATTCGCCATACATGCTCTGAAGTCCCAATCTGAATCAAATGATTTCCGATATGCTTAATTCCGATCTAAATCAAATAATTTGCGATACACAATTTGAGGTCCCGATCTGAAACAAATGATTCACGATATGCGATTTGAAGTCCTGATCTGAAACAAATGATTAATAATATGCGATTAGATTGGAGCGCTTCGAAACGGTAAATCATTTTGCGACACAATGGTTTAACTGTTTTGAAAAGCTGCGTTTCACCAATCACTACATGCTTTTTGCTCTTTTACATGCTCTTTTAATTTTATCTGGCTATTGAATCGCTTAAAATGAATGCTTGAAGTCACAAGTTTGAATCAATAAGAGCGAATCCAGCGTAAATGACTCAATTGATTTGGTTCATCAGTCTTCAGCCATGTTTATGTTGTCAGTACTACTTCCTAAGCTCGCTAGTTTTATGACATTAAAGGAATAGTTCACCCAAAAATGAAAATTTGATGTTTATCTGCTTACCCCGAGGGCATCCAAGATGTAGGTGACTTTGTTTCTTCAGTAGAACACAAACAAAGATTTTTAACTCAAACCGTTGCAGTCTCTCAGTCATATAATGGCAGTCAATGGGACCCACGAATGTGCTCAGGGCAGCTGGACATTGCAGTGGATCAGAGGTAAAAAAAAAAAAATGATATAAATGCTATTCAGTTTCTTCCACAGACTAATTGTTTTGTGTGTTAAGACCTCAATGTATCGTCACAAGCCGCAGGGTTCAATATGGTTTTGTCTGTGTTTGTTTTTTTGACTCTCAAAGCCCTGGGTCCCATTGACTGCCATTATATGACTGACAGACTGCAACGGTTTGAGTTAAAAATATTTGTTTGTGTTCTACTGAAGAAACAAAGTCACCTACATCTTGGATGCCCTGGGGGTGAGCAGATAAACATCAAATTTTCATTTTTGGGTGAACTATCCCTTTAACTGAATGAGAGGGAAAAGTATCATGTATATAATATAATGTAAAAGTATAATGGTTTTCAAGTATTTCATAGATCATGATATTCGGTAATTCAAGCACTTTTCAAGTACCTCCTCAGGAATATTGCTGCCGAAAATGGTCAATTATTGTCATTATACAGGATTTCCAGGGCAAGAATCTTAACAACATTCATGTTTGTTGTTATCATTTCTGGTCAGGTAGGTGAAATTTTAGGCTAATATCTTAATACTGCTCATACGTTTCTTTACCACCTATTAACTTTAGTTTGTCAAAATGTTGCTCCCTTTCCTGCTTATTAAGTCCTTCTCTATATGGTTTAGCAACTTCCACACATTTTTTCCATGGTTTAGACTGCATAAATTAGCAGAACAATGTATTCAGTAGTCAATAACTGTGCAGTCCATGCTGTTGTTTACATTCGAGTATCGCCAGTATGGCCGCACATCTGGGTATCTGACCAAACCGTGACGCAAGTGCAAACCCTCTATTGTGAATTCTCGAATGCAACAATTACATAAATAAATGTGCTTTAATTATAAATACTGAATGTGAGCCGCTTATAACATTCATCTGTTTAATCGTAATGTATAATTGACCCATTACTCGATTACCAAAATAATCGTTAGTCACTCTTGTATTTCAAATCAGAAACAAAAATACCATTTTCATGATATAACCCCCAAAACAAAGCATTGTTTTTAATGCTGGTGCATTCATGGTGGGGAACGACCATTGGCATTCAGCTTCATGCTAGTCATGTGCATCCAAGCACTGCTGTCAGTTGCGATAGAACGAACTCGTCCTGATTGGTGGGATTCCCTCCGTGGGGCCAAAGTCCAGCCAGTCAAGCAAGTAAATTGGTGTGTGGAACAGAGGGGGGTTGGTCAGCTGTCACGTTGGATTTGTGGTAGTGGACGCTTCTTTCATAGTAAAACACAGAGCCTATGACCTAATGAAGGTTACTGTGAGTGCTTTTGGTTCTTCTCCTGATCAGAGCAGGTTAGAGAAATGACTTCCGTGCCATTGTTGAACACATGCTGATTTCAGCATTTGGTTTCTTAAAGAAACACAAATTCAGTGTGTTGAGTTGTGCCAAGACAACTAGGTTAATAAAGTCAGTGGTGCTTCACACAGTATGATCACTAAGTCAGAACCAGAGGTGGATTCTGGCATAGAGTTGATGTAGATGAGGATGGCACTGCTCTCTTTACTTCTTTATGGCTCCTCCTCAAGTTTCACTAGATTGCACCAGCTCTCTTGTGAACCTCTTATTGAAAATGAATTGTGATCTAGCAGGTAACTTTTTCCAAGCAGCTCCCTGTGCTATAATTTTCGCCCCCTCTCACTTCTGTTGCTGTCTGTCTGCTCATGGTTAAAGTCACGACATACATGTGCAATTTTTCTTGGTCTACAGTATACAAAAAAAGGGAAATATATTTATTTAATGTCATTTTTTCCACTTATTTGTTTTAATTTTAATTGCATTTATTTACTTAATTTATTGTAATAATTTTAATAGTTTTAGAACTTTGATTTTTATTTTTTAATTGACTTAAATACTTTACCACTAACATACAGTTATGTTTGTGTTCTACTGAAGAAACAAAGTCACCTACATCTTGGATGCCCTGGGGGTAAGCAGATAAACATGAAATTTTCATTTTTGGGTGAACTATCACAGTTTTTTCATATGTTTTATTTTTTTAATTAAATTTAATTACAATTTTGTGTTTTTTTTTTTCTCTTTTTTTGTCCATTTTAAATGTTTAGAATGATTACAAATTCTATATATTTTTTCCTTTTCTAACAAATCACTTTAACTGCCATCTGTCTATTCATGGTAAAAGCCACTGATATACAGATGAATAAAAAA
>NC_133383.1:8061585-8086585 GCF_049309525.1 Garra rufa | reverse complement strand
TACCAAAATATAATTAAAAAGCTACGTGTTACTTCCATAACACATGTACTGCTTATACAAACGTTGATCACACTACAAACAAGACAAAACTATAATGCTATTAGAAACAGAAAAGATTAATTCATTGTTTACCTGGGTCTTCAGTCTATGATTAGCTGTCGGGGTTCGTTCATCACGTGACAGCCCCATAATCTTAACCTATGCTGCCTGAGCCGGAAACAGAATTGATTAGTTCATCTCTCGAGTCTTTCGGGTTTGAGTCGTTCGTTCATAGTTGCGCAATTGCGCATGCGCGACTGAACGAATCACTCCCAGAGACGACTCGTTCTTCCCGAGTCACAGTAAAGATTCGTTCAAAATGAACGAATCGTTCAAGAACGACCCATCACTAATACCAAGTTTGGTCAGAATCCACCAAAGCATTGCGAAGATCTTATGGTTCAAAAGTTATTAGCAGAAATATAAGTGCAAATTTGGCCTTTAGGTGGCACTAGTGAGTTTGAGTTAGAGACTCGAAATTTGCTGTAGTTAATGATGAGACTGTTCTCTCTCTGTGTGCCAAATTTCATAATTTCTTTGCAAGCGCTTCTGTAAGATTTATAAAATGCATTATACGTTAAAGCAGTCATAAAATACAGCATTTTACTACAAAATTTAAAAAGGTCCATGCTCAAAATAGCTGACGTATGAAAATTGGGTATCATTTGATTTGGTATGCCACTCCAAATCTAACAATATCAGTATTATGATTTTTAGTCAAACTGTTTAGAAATCCTAAACAAAAATGTCAAATTTGTATATCTTTTGACCAGTATACGGCGCTGTGCCTTAACTACTCATGTGCCCTCAGGGTCATGCTTGGTATAACACATACCAAGTTTGGTCAGAATCCGCCAAAGCATTGTGAAGATCTTATGGTTCAAAAGTTATTAGCAGAAATATAAGTGCAAATTTGGCCTTTAGGTGGCGCTAGTGAGTTTGAGTTAGAGACTCGAAATTTGCTGTAGTTAATGATGAGACTGTCCTCTCTCTGTGTGCCAAATTTCATAATTTCTTTGCAAGCGCTTCTGTAAGATTCATAAAATGTATTATACGTTAAAGCATTTGTAAAATACAGCATTTTACTACAAAATTTAAAAAGGTCCATGCTCAAAATAGCTGACGTATGAAAATTGGGTATCATTTAATTTGGTATGCCACTCCGAA
This sequence comes from Garra rufa, assembly GCF_049309525.1. Taxonomy (NCBI): domain Eukaryota; kingdom Metazoa; phylum Chordata; class Actinopteri; order Cypriniformes; family Cyprinidae; genus Garra; species Garra rufa. The sequence continues at coordinate 8,085,379 of NC_133383.1, read as the reverse complement.
TCTAACGAGATCAGTATTATGATTTTTAATCAAATGGTTTAAAAACACCAAGTTTGGTTAGAATTCGCTAAAGTGTTGCAAAGATCTTTCAGTTCAAAAGTTATTAGCAGAAATATGAGTGAAAATTTCACCTTTTGGTGGCGCTTGAGAGTTTAAAATAGAGACTTCAAATTTGCTGTAGTTAATGATGAGACTGTTCTCTCTCTGTGTGCTAAAATTCATAACTTTCTCGCACACGGTTCTATAGTTTGCCATGAAGATTAATAATAACGGATATAATGGGTGCTATTATCAATTATTATAGTTATCTTTAAATGTATCATTCTTGGTGTGAACAAGCTGTAAGTTAACTTATCGTATATTTTTTTTCAGTTACATTACACTGTATTAATTGATTGAATTGACAACAACAAAACCATTGTATCGAACCAAACCATTACACCCCTAGTAAAAACTAAACTATATAAATTACTATATTGTTGGTGAAAAACTCTAAACTGTACTAAAATGACATTCAGTTTCTAATTTTGTTTCTTCTCATATTTGTTATCTATAAATGCACATTAAGATGTTTTGTGTTACATTTTTTATATTTATAAGCCTATAGGCTCTAATCAGAAGAATTTACAAAATCTAAATCTAATTTACAATAAAAAATGAATGTCCTTTGTTGGCAACTATGGTTCTATGAAGAACCTATGAAGAAAATTTCCAGTCCACAAAAGGTTTTTTTATTGTGGAAAAAAAATCTTCAGATTATTAAAATATTCTCCACACTAAGAAAAAAAGGTTTATGGATTTTAAGAACTATTCACAAAAAGGTTCTTTGGGGAACTAAAATAGTTCTTCTATTGCATCTCTAGAAAAACCTCCTTTTGGAAACTTTTTTAAAAGTGTATGAAAAATTGAACTTAGTCTCCAAAAACCAATATTGCAACTCAAAAAAAATATACATTTTTGATATGAAGAATATTCTTGATGCCAATAAACAACCTTCTTAGGCAAACTCTTAATAAAGCTGAACTTAAAGACACATATCACTCGATATATTTTAAAATGTGGTTTTAAAAGAAGAAATTACAAGACATTAAATCACAAATCTAAACGGACAGTAAAAAAGTGCCTTAAAAACTTACAGGAAACACTTTCATCAGCCGGTGTACTAGGACAGTCCGCACCGTTCTCACATGGAACCGGTTCACATACTTCACCTACAAAACATAAAGAGATATAAACAGGAAATGAGCAGAGATCCTTTCCCAAAGACAAGTCCTCTACAAATTGGAAAAAATGTGTGGCGGAGTGATGAACGTGAGTTTGCGATGCTATATCCTCAGCCATGCTGTCAAATCGCCCTGAATTATTCAGCCACAGGAATCTGGAGAGTAACTTTGACTGTTTACACAGGTGTCCATGTCTGCTAAACTTTGGAAAACAGTTGCCGATTCTTAAAGATGCAGCGCAGATGTTTGGCGATGACAGAATGGCAGTGCTTCAGAAGTGCGTAAAGCTAAGTGAGGTGGAAGATTAGAGAAAATCTTTTGTGTTGGGAAAGAAACACGGCTGACGGAGCTGTCTTGTTTCACACTGATCCGACACAACCTGAGGGCATGAAACTCACAGTGGATTACAGTAGCACGCTAGACATTGCCTTGTGCTTTCCAGTACAATAGATTTCACACTGCCAGAATGTTTGTTGCGTTACTTGGATTGTAACAAAAACACTGGCAATGGAAACCTGCAGCAATTTGATTATGAATAACACCGTGAATCAAGAAGCAAAGGAATGACTCCTCAAAGCTTAACATTTTAATGAAAAATGGTAATTCAGTTTCCACCAAAAAGTAGTTATTGCTTCTGGGATAAAACCGTACTTTAACTTCAATAAGAAAAAAGTAAAAAGGTGTTGCTCCGAGTATCATAGTTTGAAGTGGACTACAATTTAAAAGTTTGGGGTCTGTAAGATTTTCAGTTCTTTTAACAAAATTAATAGTTTTATTCAGCAAGGATTCATTAAATTGATCAAAATTGACAGTAAAGACATTTATAATGTTACAAAAGATTTCTATTTCAAATAAATCCTGTTCTTTTGAACATTCTATTCATGAAAGATTCTATATATGTGACCCTGGACCACAAAACCAGTCTTAAGTCACTGGGGTATATTTAAGGAAATTAAGTAAAGATCATGTTCCATGAAGATTTTTTGTAAAATTCCTACTGTAAACCTATCAAAATGTAATTTTTGATTAGTAATATGCATTGTTAAGAACTTAATTTGGACAACTTTAAAGGTGATTTTCTCAGTATTTAGATTTTTTGCACCCTTAGATTTCAGATTTTCAAATAGATGTATCTCGGCCAAATATTGTCCTATCCTAACAAACCATACATCAATAGAAAGCTTATTTATTGAGCTTTCATATGATGTATATATCTCAGTTTTGTAAAATTTAACCTTATGACTGGTTTTGTGGTCCAGGGTCACATATGTATCAAATGTATCAGTTCCCACAAAATATTAAGCAGCACAGCTGTTTTTAAACTGATAATAATAAAAATTAGCATATTAGAATGATTTAGAATGAAGGATCATGTGACACTGAAGACTGAGTAATGATGCTGAAAATTCAGCTTTGTGTCACAGGAATAAATTACATTTGAAAATATATTTAAATAGAAAACATTTTAAATTGTAAAAATATTTCACTTTTTTCACAGTTTTTCCATATTTTTGATCAAATAAATGCAGCCTTGGTACGCATATGAAAAATCTTAACCCCAAACTTTTGAACAGTAATTTACCTCAGAGAACAATGTAAATACAATTGCAACTATTCAGTACCGTGGTATATGATACAGTTTGTATGAAATATCCTACATTTTACTGTAAAAACTCTAGTAAGTATTATATTTTGGTGAAAACTAAGTACTGTTTTCTAAACATAACAACAACAATAATCATTTTAATAAATTACTGGCATGTAAGAACAACAGGTTTCAAGCTAAAACAGCTCTAACAACACTAACCCATGCAGGTGTTTCCTAATTCTAAACTCAGTGACAGTCCAAACTGAGTCATTCTATCTAAAGGTCAGTCAGGGATGCACAGTGTGACATTTAACATAATCACATTGGGTTCCGCTATTAAAAACGCATGGAGATGTTGCAGGCTCGCAGATGATAACAGTGTTTTGATGGTGCAGATGACCTCTGGATCACCTTAAAGTAACATCAAACAAATCTCCTAGCCCATAACAGCACTGTAACCTGCACAAGCAGGCGCTTTAACTATTCATTGGCATCTTTATGTGTCAAGCAGCTGTGCTTGCGTTAATGTCATATTTAATTGAACGTCTGTTAGAGGGCGCTGATAAAATCACATGCCCGAAATAACCCGACATCTCATTATCATCTCCCTCATGAATTATATCTGAGGGCATTTGAATAAAAACACTGAAGTGATGTCCGAGCTGTGAATAAACGCACCAAACGTTGCCTGGAAGTTCTGCGGCGTGTTATAAACTTAGCCTAGGTTTGTTCTGTGTAAATGTGAGGTGTGAATGTTAAACATACGGAGTTGTGTTCAGTGAACTCACCCGCGGATGTCGGATGTGGGATGGACGCGCCAATGCGGACGACCAGGAACAAAAATAAAGGCACCATCGCGGGGAAACTTGTGTATGTCCGCTGGTTCTCCTGTGCAGCCTCGATCCGTCCCGTGTTTCGGCTGTGATGCAGATATAATGGCAGAGAGACTCGCAGTGAGGATGTCCGGTGATGCTGAGACTCCGAGCAGTGATGCTGCTGCTGCTGCTGCTTCTTACTGCAGTGATGAAGATGATGATGGAGACTCGACACTGGCAGGATTCACAGCATCAGTGTAGACGCACCCTCTGATCCATTCATCCTCAGAAAAATAGAACTTTCATTTTAGTGCATTTAAATGCAACTACTTTTACAGAGTAAAACAAAACCATCAAAAAAAGGAAAATAACAAAAGAAAAAATGATTAAAAAATAGGGTCCCTTATTTAATTAGACTTCCAGTGCCCCTGACGGACAGATGCAACTGTAAAATGTTTTAATGTCTCATACACGCATGATAATATTATATTTAATTTTTGCTTTTTAAGATTTTACTGTATTACCTGAAAAACAAATCACGTCTTAAATCGTAGATAATCATGTTTTCCCTCTGGTTTGCTCTTAATTTTTACAAAAAGGCGTATTACACATATATCAACTTCATATAGCATGTTCATATATCTACAGTAGCCTATAGATTGAGCATGACTTAAAAGTTGTGTGTGTGTGTGTGTCTGTCGCCCTCTGTAGGCCCACAAGAGGAAGTAACAACATTTCGACAACAATGTTTATGCGTCTTCGAATTAATTATCATTGTTAACCCTATTAATATGCATACATTGCCTCTAATAGTAGAACTTGTTATAGAACTGAGAAAACAATTTCTGGAAAATATAAAAAATATAATATTTTAACAAAATTTCTACAGTTATTGATGCATTAGGAGCCTACTGCAAATCTGTGGTAGGCTATTTTGCATAAATAGCCTTTAATGCTAAGTCAAATGGCTATTCCGATTATCCATGTATAATTATACTCATCTTTAATGATTAAAAAAGTACACTACCAGTTGAAGTTTTTAAACATTAAGATATTACATTTTGTGCATTTATTTGATTGAAAATACAGCAAAATCAGCAATATTGTGAAACATTTTTACTATTTAAAATAACTGCTGTCTATCTGAATATATTTTAAAATGTACTTTATTTCTGTGATCAAAGCTAAATTTTCAGCATCATTATTCCAGTCTTCAGTGTCACATGATCCTTCAGAAATCATTCAAATGTGATTTGCTGTTCAAGAAACATTTATTATTATTATTATATTATTAACACACATTATTATTATCAATATTTAAAACAGTTGAGTAAATATTTCTCAGGATTTTTTTGATGAATAGAAAGATCCAAAGATCAGATTTACCTTATACATGATGCCACCGCTGCCTTTAAAAATAAATTAATTATATTTAAATACAAATAATTAAATTTAAAATAAACTCTCATATCCTTAATTTATTATGATGATTTTGCTGTAACAACAATAACTGTAGGTGACAATTTGGTAGAAACTTGTTACTATGGTCGTTTTTTGTGAAGAGTGGCAGGGCACGAGCACGCACCTCACAAGCAGTCAGGAAGGCGGCGGGCGCGCTCACGCAAGGTGGGAGTGTTTGAGGGGCGCAAGGGCTGCGCGAGACTTCACAACACAACTCTCAACATGAAACTAGCCAAAGTGAGTGAAACAAAAGTAACGCAAAACTTCCTTAACATCATCTTTAACATCTCTTCCCCACTTTTTAACACTCCTGCCTCACTGTAAACAAGCCGAAGCGCTCAACTAACCTCAAACGCCGGACTTTTGTGGTGTCAAACTTGGCCAGACCCAAACTAAGCTAACGAGCTAACGCACATAGCCGTCATTTGTATGCAGAGTCAATTTTATTCTGTTTTTGTTTAATCTTTTTCGAACTGAAAACGCAGTTCCTCATAATATATTTGATGTTCAATCCCGGATAAATAAGATTGTTTTGTGATCACAAAGGCAAAAATGCGCTAGCATCATGTGTAAACAATGATACTGATAAGGCATTTTACAGTATCATTGTTTTTCTAACTGTGTCCGTCTTTATTTTCAGATTAGGAGAAAATCAAACAATGAAGACCTGAAGCTGTCCCTCTTGTGTTAGACCCAAACCACCAAACTGAATTAGAGAAAACTCTCCTAAAAGAAATAAAGCTGTAGTTGTGGGTTTCAGGAGGGGAGACCCTCCTGAACTTTCTCAGCTTTTATTGTCAGCTTCCAGGGTGACAATGATGGCAACCCAGGGTGGAAGCGAGGAGCCTGATCCCTTTTCAGTGGTGACCCGGATGCCTGGGGCAGGAGCGAACAGGACCACCCATTTACCAGCCTGTCATGGTCAGGGGATACAAATCTCAGACCTGGGCTCAGCTTTGTCCATCCATACAACGGTTTTACCACCTAAACAGCCTCCTGGGGTCACATATTCTGTATTTGGCAAGGATCCAAGACCTGGAACAGTCATGTTTGCCTCAAAGGGAGGTGGTATTAGTGCTGGACATGTCATATTGGGATCTTTTTCAGGAGTTGGGAGGGGGATGTCAGATCCTCCGCATGAAGGTGCTGTCGGTCGGATGCCATCTGCATCAATGAGTCCGGAGGTATGTCTGGCAGCCCCTACGTTTCTTCCGCTGGGCATCGTTGAAGAAGGTGATTCTCTGGATGTGCAGGAAATTGGGGAGGATGAGGAAGTTGTTTTAACCCTCACCGCGCCACCTCCGAATCAGTAAGTCGTGTAATATGACATTAAGCATCCCATGAGTGTTTAAAGAGACAGTTCAACCAAAAATAAAATTTTAAAAAAGCTGAAAATTAGTTCACCCTCAGACCATCCAAGATCAGATTTGGAAAAGTTTAGCATTACTTGGATCATCTGCAGTAAATGGGTACCGTCAGAATGAGAGTCCAGACAGCTGATTAAAAACATCACAGTAATCCACAAGTAATTTGTAAGAGTGTTTGTAAGAAACAAATCCATCTTTAAACAGTTTTACATTTTTAAATGTTGCTTTTTTCCAAAATGTAAGTTTATAATTCATAATAATGCTTTGTCTGGTGTAAAAAGACCATCCTCTGTCGTTTTCTCACATCAAATTCCACCAACATATTTGTTTAGAACTATTTTAGGCTGTTTTCGATTGTGTGTGCTTGATCTGTGCATATTTCTCTCCTGATTGAGACCAGATTACTTTTTTACTGGAGAAAGCAATATTATAGATAGAGTATGTGTTAAAAATGTCTAAATGATGGATTTGTCACAAGATTGATTTGATGGACTAGAGATTTGTGGATTACTTTGATTATTGTGGAGTTTTTATCAGCAGTTTGGACTCTTATTCTGCCGGCACCCATTCACTAGAAGATCCATTGGTGAGAAAGTGATGTAATGTAACGTAAATGTGTAAATTTCTCCAGATCTGTTTTAATAGTGAAACTCATGTACATCTTAGATGGCCTGAGTGTGAGTCAGTTTTTAGTAAATTTTCATTTTTGAGTGTTCCTTTAACTTTGAACTGTAATGAAAATAGTAATCTGTGTCAAATCAACCAGAGCTCAAATTTTTGATTTTACTAATATTTATTCTGAAGAAAGGTAGACATGTATAGTGATGAATGCTAAAAATATTAGATGTCATGGATGAATAATTACTGAGTAATCCACTATTTTGTAGAGGGAGGTCAAAATGGCCATTTTCAACTTCAAGAGTCAAGTTACAGGGGGTTAAAAATTACTTCAGAAAGATGGCAGAATCATTCTTATTTTTGGTTTTGGTAGTTATATTAGTAAAATATGTTGACTTTAGCAATCTTTGTTGCATTATGTGCCAATGGTGGCCATTCAAAAATGTGAAAACGGCAGTTTTCAAGTTTTTCTCCAAAGTTTGCATGCCTGTAACTCAAAAGTATTAAAGATATTTTAATGCCCTTTTAGATGTTGGGTCTTAACAAACTTTCCTTTTGGCATCTTTATTTTTAATGCCTTATGAGACTTAGTTCCAGAGATATTGGTACTTCAATATGGCTCCAGGAGTAAATCGTTAAAATGTACACATTTTCATTGGTCAAAAACCAAATGTGGATCAGTTTAAAAAAATACAATACTTCTTTTATTTTAAAGAGGAATGTCTGAAGAACAAATAATGTTAAAACTGGAGATGTATCTTGTTTCTTTCTGTCAAGACAACTGTATTGAACATACCAGTCTGAGTGCCACAAGTATTCTTTTTCCAAAGTTTGCGCGCCTATAACTCAAGGAGTGTTAAAGATATTGCAATATGTTTTTAGATTCTAGTTGTTAATAAACTTTTCTTTTCTTTTGAAATATTAATATGAGGATGTCAATGAGGCTTGAAATTCCAATATCTCTGAAACCAAATCTCATAGGGCATTAAAAATAAAGATGCCAAAAGGAAAGTTTATTAAGACCCAATATCTAAAAAGGCATTCAAATATCTTTAATACTACTTGAGTTACAGGCATGCAAACTTTGGAGAAAAACTTAAAGTGCTGTTTCCCCAATTTTGAATGGTCACCATTGGCACATAATGCAACAAAGATTGCTAAAGTCAACAGAATTGACTAATTTACTAATAATTGCCATTTTGACCTCCCTCTACAAAATAGTGGATTACTCAGTAATTATTCATGCATGACATCTAATATTTTAGCTTTCCTCACTATACATGTCTATCTTTCCTCAGAATAAATATTAGCAAAATCTAAAATTTGAGCCTGGGAAGTTTTTGAAATTTGGTTGACCCTAAAAGATTTGGCGAATGCATAATGGAGTTTGTGACTCGACAGGTGGTATCATGGGAAGCTGGACCGGATGATCGCAGAGGAGCGTTTGCTTCAGGCCCGGACGGCTGGCAGCTACCTTATCAGGGAGAGCGACCGCCGACCCGGCTCATTTGTGTTGTCTTTCCTTAGCATGACCAACACCGTCAGTCATTTCAGGTGTTTGTTTATCTGTTATCTTTCTCTGCAGCTTGAGAATTGTATTGAACTATCTTGAATGATCTTTATTTGCACTGTGTGTACATTTGAATCTAAAAGGTTTTGTGTTTAGATAATGAGATGGTGTCTGTGACCTGAGTCATGATTATTCGCAGGATCATCGCCATGTGTGGAGACTACTACATTGGAGGCCGTCGCTTCTCCTCTCTGTCGGATCTGATTGGTTATTACAGTTACATGTCCTGTCTGCTGAAAGGAGAGAAGTTGATATCACCAGTCGCCCCTCCAGAGGTAGACATGCAGTGTCATTTTGTAGTATGTATTAAGAGAAAAATTGACTAATTTTTACAATATATTAATAAAAACAATGTTTTTTCTTGTAAGCCTGTTGAAGACCGCAGGAGGGTGCGAGCAATTCTTCCATACACCAAAGTGCCTGAAACTGATGAGATCAGGTCATCTGATTTTATTATGCATTATTTTCAAATATACGGGCCATTCCAAAGAGTTGGTGCAAACTGCTGTTCCACAACCAAAAAACCAAAAAACATTTAAGTTCCTTCTATTAGCAATTGAAACCCACAATAATATTTGAAATATTAGTAAGCTTAATATATAAAATCATAATTTATTGGGTACTTTCAATTGGGAGGTGGCTGTCTCAATATATTTTCTTTGTAAATAATGAAGCTTTGTGTAAAAAAAATGTGTCCCGCATTTTTATGATCAACTTTTTGCCTTTTACAAAGAAAGCCCTGCTGAAAAAAACAGCTAAAACCAGCCTAGGCTGGTTGGCTGGTCTTAGCTGGTTTAAGTTGAAAGTAGCTAGTTTTAGCTGGTCACCCAGCCTGGCCAGGCTGGTTTTAGCTGGTGGTCTGGGAAAGTGGCCAAAACCCCTCTAAAACCAGCCTGCTGACCAGCTAAAACCTAGGCTGCTTTTTCAGCAGGGAAATCGGATTCAAAATACAACAAATCTCATAAATTACACTTGAAATATTGTAAAAACTACCGTGACAGTGTATGTTTTAGTCTATTGGCCGAGAATGATTTTAACTAAACTAGTTTTTGGTTCAATGTATATTCAAACTAATGAATCCTTAACTTTGAAATCAGTATGAGCAACTTTTAGCCTTTTACAAAGAACAATTGAATTCAAAATACAACAAATTTAATAAATTACACTTGAAATATTGTAAATACTACCAAAACAATGTATTTAGTCTATTGGCTGAGAATTTTAACTAAACATGATCAGGAAATATTCCTGTGTCCCTCTCTCTCTCATAGCTACAAGGTGTGAGTAGATAGGTCTCATCATTTTGATGTAAATGTGTTCAAAAATCAGAAAAATCTATATGTAAGTTTAAGGAATGTCACTACCGAACACCTTTTTTCTGCTATTAAGCACACTTTTTTGGGAGTTATTCCATAACATTTAGTTTTTATATGTGTACCACTGTTCAGAACTGTGCTAGCTAACCATGTGCTGATTGTGCTCAGCTATGTTCAAAATTACCTAAAATTGTCACTACCGAAACAGTCACGACCAAAACATTTGGAGGCGTTTCGGTAGTGACATCTTTGTTTTTTGGGTGTTGTCCCGTAGAATTGTCACTACTGAAACTGGAAAAGGGAACACATAATCTTCATATTTAGGGGAAATAAACAAAATTTTAGTACAATTATGCATTTACTATGTGAGTTAAAATTCTGTAATGTGCTACCAAAGCATTACTGTCACTACCAAAACATGGGATGTTTTGTCAAAAATAAAGTATACTGAATTATCAACTAAGATGTTATGATAGTTTTTGGTTCAAAACGAATGAATCTTTAACTTTGAAATCAGTATGATCAACTTTTTGCCTTTTACAAAGAAAAATTGGATTAAAAATACAACAAATTATCAACATAAATTACGCTTGAAATATTGTAAAAAAATTTAATTGTTATAAATTTGTCTCTAAAAAAAAAAAAGTTAATAAAATAGCAAAGAAAAAATTTACAATCTAGATGTATACAAAATCTTAACAGGTCAATGTAACCCTGCTAATTATTATTACTGCGTTTCGGTAGTAACACATTTGGGGAGAGGACAAATATTTTAAAACTTTCTGAAAATACAAAATGAGAGTTAACAGCACAACTGCACAAAAAAGAAATGTGTATCTTGAATATTATACAATTTGCGTAACAAATGTTTTTGGCAAAAGACACATTTTTTACAAGACTTTTCCAACTCTGACTTTGGACCAATTCTGTAGAATGGCCCATATACACTAAAGTTTGGGGTCAATAGAATTTTTTTTACAGAAATTAATACTTTTATTCAGCAGGGACACTTTGTATTGATAAATCACATTATAAATGTCTATACTGTCACTGTGTATGTTTAAATGAATGCCTTTCTTTTGAACTTTCTATTCATAAAAGAATCCTGAAAAGCAATGTATAATGGTTTTCACAAAAATATTAAACAAGAATGATTTCTAAAGGATCATGTGGCACTGAAGACTAGAGTAATGATGCTGAAAATTCAGCTTTGTCATTACAGGAATACATTACATTTTAAAGTATATTCAGAAAGTTTACTTAATTAGACTTCTTGGGCTCACAGTTTCTTCAAAGGTGATACGTTTATAGTTCATAATGAACTGGAGGACGGCTGGTTGTGGGTGACAAATGTCCGAACAGATGAGCAGGGACTTATAGTCCAAGACCTGGTGAAGGAAGTGGTGAGTAGAAACACTGTTTAGATTCAAAAATAAACATGTCTGTCCATAAAGAGAAATATATGCAGTATTATGACTGTGTGTTCTATATTAACATTCACAGGGGCGCGAAGAAGACCCACATGAGGGGAAAGCGTGAGTTTGATTATTTTGTTTCGATTGCTAGTTGAGTGGTGTTTGTTTCCAGTAGTAATACACAAATTTTATACTGCATAAAATTAATAGAAATGTGTGACCCTGGACCACAAAACCAGCCATAAGGGTCAATTTTATCATCTGAAAGTTGAATAAATAAGCTTTTCATTGATGTATGGTTTGTTAGAATAGGACAACATTTGGCCGAGAGACAACTGGAAAATCTCTGAAAATCTGGAATCTGAGGGTGCAAAAAATTACAATTTTGCGAAAACCGCTTTTAAAGTTGTCTAAATTAAGTCCTTAGCAATGCATATTATTTTTCTCAGAGTATTTCTCAGAATTGCAAGTTTGTATCTCGCAATTGCGTGTTATAAAGTCACAATTGTGATTTATTTTTCGACTTTATTTCTCAGAATTGCATGTTTATATTTATTTTGTCATCTCAAAGCTGAATAAATAAGCTTTTTATTGATGTCTGGTTTTTAGATAAAACTATTTAAAAATCTGGAATCTGAGGGTGCAAAAAATAAAAAATATTCAGAAAATCGCTTTTAAAGTTGTCCAAATGAAGTCCTTAGCAATGCATATTATTTCTCAGAATTGCAAGCTTATGTCTCGCAATTCTGACTTTATAACTCACAATTCCGAGTTTATTTACGTAAATTTAAATAAAAAGTCTGAATTGCAACTTATTATCTTACAATACTGACTTTTTAACTTGCAATTGCAAGTTTATATCACGCAATTTTCTTCTCAAAATTGCGTGATAAACTCATAATTGCAAGAAATAAAGTCAGAATTGTGATAACTCACAATTATGACTTTATTTCTCAGAATTTCAAGTTTATATCTCGCAATTGCGTGTTATAAAGTCACAATTGTGATTTGTTTTCTGACTTTATTTCTCAGAATTGCATGTTTATATTTATTTTGTCATCTCAAAGCTGAATAAATAAGCTTTTTATTGATGTCTGGTTTGTTAGAATGACAACATTTGGCCGACATACAACTATTTGAAAATCTGGAATCTAAGGGTGCAATAAAATAAAAATATTCAGAAAATCGTCTTTAAAGTTGTCCAAATGAAGTCCTTAGCTATGCATATTATTTTTCTTAGAGTATTACTCAGAATTGCAAGCTTATGTCTCGCAATTCTGACTTTATAACTCACAATTCCGAGTTTATTTACGCAAATTTAAGTAAAAAGTCAGAATTGCAAGTTATTATCTCACAATACTGACTTTTTAACTTCCAATTGCAAGTTTATATCACGCAATTCTGGCTTTTCTTCTCTAAATTGCGTGATAAACTCACAATTGCAAGAAATAAAGTCAGAATTGTGATAACTCACAATTATGACTTTATTTATCAGAATTGCAAGTTTATATTTATTTTGTCATCTCAAAGCTGAATAAATAAGCTTTTTATTGATGTCTGGTTTGTTAGAATGACAACATTTGGCCGAGATATAACTATTTGAAAATCTGGAATCTGAGGGTGCAATAAAATTAAAATATTGAGAAAATCACCTGAAAAGTTGTCCAAATGAAGTCCTTATCAATGCATATTATCAATCAAAAATTAAGATTACAGAAGAAATTTACCAAATATATTCATGGAACATGATCTTTACATAATATCCTAAAGGTTGTTGGCATAAAAGAAGAATCAATAATTTTGACCCATACAATGTATTTTTGGCTATTGCTACAAATATACACATACTACTTAAGACTAGTTTTGTCCACAAAACCAGTCTTAAGTCGCTGGGGTATATTTGTAGCAATAGCCAAAAATACATTGCATGGGTCAAAATTTTAGATTTTTCTTTTATGCCAAAAATCATTAAGAAATTAAGTAAAGTTCATGTTCCATGAAGATTTTTTGTAAAATTCCTACTGTAAACATATCAAAATGTAATTTTTGATTTGTAATATGCATTGTTAAAAACTTAATTTGGACAACTTTAAAGGTGATTTTCTCAGTCTTTTTGATTTTTTTGCATCCTCAGATTTCTGATTTCAAATAGATGTATCTCAGTCAAATATTGTCCTATCCTAACAAACCATACATCAATAGAAAGCTTATTTATTGAGCTTTCATATGATGTATAAATCTCAGTTTTGTCAAATTTAAACTTATGACTGGTTTTGTGGTCCAGGGTCACATATGATCATATTCATGCATCATCTCTTATGATCTGCTCAACATCTGTCTTTTTTAGCTGGTTTCATGGCAAGATCAACAAGCAAGAGGCTTACAACCTGCTGATGACAGGTGAGTCAAAATAAAAAAAATAAAAAAAGCAATAAATAGAAGGTTTACACCTGCTTAACTCCTGGAATTGCTCTTCCCAGTTGGGCAGGTGGGCAGTTTCTTAGTGCGCCCGTCTGACAGCACACCTGGGGACTATTCGCTGTATTTCCGCACCACTGAGACCATCCAGCGCTTTAAAATTAGCCCCACACCCAGCAACCAGTTCATGATGGGAGGTCGTTACTACAACAGGTAACTGCGATTTATCAGCGTTTAGTGATTTGGAATGTATAAAATTGAGTTTCATGGCACATGTTGTTTGTTTTCTTGTTTTGCTTTACAGTATTGATGACATCATTGAACACTACAGGAAGGAACAGATAGTTGAAGGCCACAACCTTAAAGATGCTCTATCTGTGCAAGTATGTGCAACAGCCACTTTTAATAAACTCTTGATTTATTTTTATTGATGTTATTGTGTGAAATGATTTGAAACGTGTGATTTCATCAGGAGCAGGTGCTTACTGACACCGTCGAAGGCAAAGAAATCTACAACACCATCCGTAGAAAGACCAAGGACGCTTTCTATAAAAACATTGTGAAGAAAGGATATGTCTTGTTCAATAAAGGTATTGTGTAATTTTACGTTGAAGGTATTATCAAAATCGTTTTACTAAGATATTTGGCCTTGTGTTTTAATAGGAAAAGGAAAAAGATGGAAAAATCTGTACTTCATCCTTGAGGGGAATGATTCTCAGCTGATCTACTTTGAGAGTGAGAAACGAGCAACTAAACCAAAGGGTTTAATCGACTTGAGTGTGTGTTCTGTGTACGAGGTCCATGACAGCATGTTTGGCAGGTTTGTTTCTCACTGTATTATGCACTGACAATTATGGAAACCCGTTTCAGCCACTGAATTAAAAAAAAAAGGTAATTGCAACATTCACAATTCTGGCTTTTTTTCTCGCAATTGTAAGTTTACATGTCGCAATTCTGACACTTTTTCTCAGAATTGTGAAATATAAACTCACAATTATGAGTTATAAAGTCAGAATTGCAAGTTTTTATCTCAAAAAGTTTTTCTCAAAGTATTTTTAAGAATTGCAGGCTTATGTCTCACAATTTTAACTTTATAACTCAGAATTCCGAGTTTATATTACACAATTCTAAGTAAAAAGTCTGAATTGCAAGTTAAAATCTCATAATACTGACTTTTTAATTCGCAATTGTGAGTATCACGCAATTCTGAAAAGAAGTTTATATCTCACAATTCTGCCTTTTTTCTCGCAATTGCAAGTTTATATCTTACAATTGCATGTTATAAGGTCAGAATTGTGGGATAAAAACTCACAATTCTGAGAAAAAACATCACAATTTCAATATAAACTCGCAATTTTGAGGAAATATTTATTTATATTGTGATTCTGATATTATTTCTCAGAATTTCAATTTTATTTCTCGCAATTCTGACTTTTTCCTTGCAATTGCAAGTTTATATCTCACAATTGCCTGTTATAAAGTCAGAATTGCGAGATATAGACTTGCAATTCTGAGAAAAAACATCACAATTGAGTCAGAATTATAAGTTTATATTGCGACTGACTTTATTTCTCAGAATTGGAAGTTTATATCTCAAAATTCAGACTTTTTTGTTGCAATTGTAATTTTCTTTCTCGCAATTGCATGTTATAAAGTCGAAATTGTGAGATATAAACTTGCAATTCTGAGAAAAAGTCAATAATAAAGTCAGAATTGCAAGATATAAACTTGCAATTCTAAAAAAAAGTCAAGGTTTGTGAGATATAAATTTGCAATTCTGAGAATAGTTTATATCGCAATTCTGACTTTATTTCTCAGAATTGGAAGTTTATATCTCACAATCCTGACTTTTTTTTATATCTCATATTCTGACTTTATAACTTGTGATTGTGAATTTATATCACTCAATTCTGAGACTTTTTTTTCTCAGAATTGCAAGTTCATGTCCCGCAATTCTGACTTAGTTTAGCGAAAGTTTTTTGTCTCACAATTTTATATTTGTCACGCAATTCTGAGAAAAAAAAAGCAAGTTTGTATCACACAAAGAGGAAAAAAAAGTCAGAATTATCAGACAAAAAGTCACATTACCATTTTACATTTTTTATTCAGTGGCAGAAACATTCTTCCATTGATGATTGTTCATCTTTAGCTTTGATTGAAATGCATTTAGGTATTTTTTGTTTATTTTTCTGCAGGCCAAACTGTTTCCAGATAGTTGTACAGCACTTTAGCGAGGAGCAGTGTATCTTTTATTTTGCTGGAGAGACCCCGGAACAAGCTCAGGTACTGATGCCTTTATTAGCAATGCTGGGTAATACACTTTCATCAGCGTAAGAGTGTCCAAGTGTTAGTTCACACACAGATTTTTTGACATGAGTTTAATATGAGAAATACTGCATTTGTCAGTCATATAGTTTTAGTCCCAAACCAAAATTTTGTATAGTTTATTCTTGCTTACTTCTTACACTCTTCAACTGTGTAGGACTGGATGAAATGTCTGCAGACCTTTTGTAGTAACCTTAAGAAACCCAGCCAGCCCTGCTCAAACAAACGCCTGCGTCAGGTAAACTTCCAGTTGCTTCTTGTTGTCTCATGTCTAATGAATAACAGTGGTGTTATTCCTCTTGTGTTACTCATATGTATCTTTACAGGTCAGCAGTTTATTTCTAAATGTCGAGGAGGCTCACAAACTTCCTAGTAAACATTTCACAAACGCCTACTGCAACATTTACCTGAACAGCATTCAGGTAGCAAAGACCCATCCGCGGGAGGGCCAGAACCCTGTGTGGACAGAGGAGTTCATTTTTGAGTAAGCCGCCGCCTCAGATATTGATATTAATTGTATACAATTGAACGTTCTTATCATTTTTTCCTCATATTCCTGCAGTGACTTGTCCAGTGAAATCAACAGATTTGAGATCAGCCTGAGCAACAAGACGAAAAAGAGCAAAGAGAATGATATTTGTACGTTCCTTCTTGGTACTTCATGCTCAGACTTTGAAAACTGTTTTTGTATAAGGAGTCACGTGTGCTTTTCTCCCGCAGTGTTCATGTGCTGCCCACTGTGTCGGCTACAAAGGGGTCAGATGATTGACGAATGGTTTCCCCTGAGTTCCCACGTGCCTCTGAAGAACGTGGCACCCAGCTCACTTCGCCTAAGAGTGCGCTACTCTGTGGAGAAGATCATGCCCGTGGAGGTGTACAATGAGTTAAAAGAGGTAGGGAACATACATGACAACTAGAGGATGGATACCCGAGCCGAGCCCGACGGTACCCGACGGAACCCGACGGGCCGGGCCGGGTTCGGACAGATATTTAGAAAGGATGCTCGGGTTCGGGTCGGGCTCGGTTACATCAG
This sequence comes from Garra rufa, assembly GCF_049309525.1. NCBI lineage: Eukaryota > Metazoa > Chordata > Actinopteri > Cypriniformes > Cyprinidae > Garra > Garra rufa. The sequence continues at coordinate 8,068,230 of NC_133383.1, read as the reverse complement.
CGCGATAGTGCGCCTGTGTTATAACAGCGCTTTTTGCCCCGTGTGCACTGATGCGCTCATCTGTTGACATTTCCGAACGCCTTCCTACAGTTGCTTAATAAAAGCGGGCTTTCCACACAAAAAACTGCACGTGTCATTAGTATGAGAAAAAAAAAAGATTTTAACTGTGTCGGGCTGGGATCGGGCTCGGACATAAATATCTTAATGCCTGTCGGGTTCGGGTCGGGCTCGGTTACTGCTCTGTCGGACGCGGGCCGGGCTCGGACAGAAAAATGCGGCCCGATCCGCACTCTAATGACAACTAAAATTAAGTAACTGTCTTAGAAATTACAACATATAGCATTTCAGTAGCATTATAAGAACATTAGTCTGACCCCTTCTGATGAAAGTGCAGTTATTTTTATTGACAAAAATTACAATTTCTGATACAAGAAACTGAGGAATCAGTGCGATAAAAATTTCATGCAAGTTGAAGGTTTTTCACCCACTTTGTCTGCCATTTAAAAGCCAGTTGAAAGTCAATTACTTAGAAAAGCTGTAGCACACCTCTATCTTTAAAAAAGCAAACACATGATTTAAAATGATTTATCTCACAATTCTGACTTTACTCTCACAATTCTAAGAAATAATAATAATAAAAACAGACTAACAAGATACACTTTAAAATCAGAATTGCAAATTAACATTATTGTGAAATATAAACTTGCATATGCAAGAAAAAAAATTATTTATTTTTTATAAAAAGAGCCACAGTTACTTTTTTATATTTATATATTTTTATAGTATTTTATTTAATAGATTTAGAATTAGATTTTTTTTATATTTTCAAATTTCATTTGAGTTTTAGTTATTTTTTTTAGTATTATTTTGTGCTTTTTGTCATTTTTATTTATTTTTTCTTTAAATATTACTATTTAGTTTTTTTTCTTCAACTTTAGTTTGAATTTATTTTAAGTTTTTATTTATTTCCAGTTAGTTGTTTTAGTGCTTTAACTTAAAAAAAATTAAATGTTATCTTGACAACTAACAGAAATAAGTTCATGTAAGTATTTAATATCATTTGCAAGGACAAATGATCATATTTAGGTCATATTGAATAATTGAGTAATGGCCAGTGAAAAATAGTTTTTGCAGTTGAGACCATTGTTAATTGACCAAGTTAATTGTTAATTATTTATATATTGTTATTGTATTTTAATATTAGTTATATTATAGTTAGTTATAATATTAGTAAGTTTGCTGTGCTTTTGTCATTTTTATCTTGTTTTTTTATATTACTAATATAGACGTTTTTCCTGAACACAGAAGTAAGTCCAACTCTTAACTGAAAGAACGCTTTGCGGAACAGAAAAGCATTCAATCTGAGGTTAGAATTCGTAATGGCAGCGCTCATCGTTTACTCAGGAAAAGGTCTATAATGTTTTTATATTTGGGCTTTAGTTTTAGTTTAGTTTAAGTTTTTATTCATTTCTAGCTATTAATTTTAGTGCTTTAACTTAAACTAAAATTTGAAATGTTATCTTGACAACTAACAGAAATAAGTTTAAGTGTTTCATTTCATTTCATTCCATATGCAAGAAAAAAACAAGTTCATATTTAGGTCATATTCAGTTTATTTTTTTAGAAAAAAAAGCCTCAATTACCTTTTTATTTTTCTATTTTGTGGCCTAAATGAAGAAGAAATGTCCCCCTTGCCAGTTGTAAACTCAGAATTCTGAGAAATTTCTAATTTTGAAAATTTTAATTAATTTTTTGTAGTTGAGACCATTGTTATTTTAGTTAAATGTTTATTATTTATATATTGTTATGGTATTGTACTAAAAGTTTAAGAATTAGATTTTAATATTTTCAGACTTAATTTGAATTCAAAATTGTATCCTGTTTTTTGTGTAATATTACTAAGTTAATTAGCTTTTATTTTGGCTTTAGTTTAAGTTTTTATTTTATTTCATTACTTTTTATTTTAACTTATTTCTGTTAGTTGTCAAGATAACATTTAAAATTTTAGTTATGAGTATTTAATTTAATTCCATATACAAGGAAAAAAGGTAATTACGTCATATTTAATTTATTTTTATAAATATTTATTTATTTAGTTTTTTTTTGTGTGTGTGGCGTAAATGAAAAAATGTCACCCTTGCAAGATGTAATGGCCAGTGAGAAATATTTTTGGCAGTTGAGACCATTGCTATTTTTAGATTTTGAGTTTTAATTATTTTTTTTTTTAGTAGGTTTTTTGTGCTTTTGTCATTTTTATTGTTTTTAATATTGCTATTTAGGTTAATTTATTTTTATTTTAACTTTAGTTTTAATTTATTTCAAGTTTTAATTTATTTCCAGTTAGTAGTTTTAGTGCTTTAACGTAACCTATTTCTGTTGGTTGTCAAGATAACATTTTCATTTAAGTATTAATATCATTCTATATGCAAGGAAAATAGGCCATGTTTAATTTATTTTTAAAGAAAAAGCCTCAATTTACTCTTGCAAGATGTAAACTCAAAGCAAATTTTATTTATGAAAATACAGAGTAATGACCAGAGAGAAATATTTTTTGCAGTTAAGATCATTGTTGTTTTAGCTCATTATTAAGATATTGTTACGGTATTTCGTTAATAATTGAAGAATCATATTAGTTATTTTGCTGTGCTTTTTTCATTTTTATCTTATATATAATTTGCTTTTATTTCACTTTTAGGTAGTTTTTATTTATTTCCAGCTGGTTATTTTATTGCTTTAACTGAAACTTATTTCTGATAGTTGTCAAGTTAACTTTTAAAATTTTAGTGTAAGTATCATTTCATTTTAGTTTAGTAGTCATTTAATTTAAGCTGTATTTTAATTAACCAAAAAAAGGTTTAAATAGTTTTAGTTAATGCTAATAACCAGTGTTGCCAAGTCTGCAGTTTTCTCATGGAATTGGGCTACTTTAATACTGTTGCTGTGTGATACCCCAATAACGTGACATTTAGCTCCTGGGATGGACAAAACGTGATTGGGCTCATTTTGAGTAGCAATTAAGCGGGCTCTGTCATGAAACGCTGGCAACCATGGTAGAGACAAATAATTATTAGTAATTTGTTGACATTGAAACAGGTAACTCATTCCAGCATATAATATTTGATCCTTTCCAGCTGGTTCTGTTGAAGGAGTTGCACGTGATCAGTGCTTTGGCCCACGTGTGTGGACAGGACCGCACTCTCCTTGCCAGCGTTCTTCTCAGGATATTCAGACACGAGAACCTTGAGGCCCAGCTGCTCAGAGAACTCAATGACCGTGAGATCAGCGCTGAAGGTACTTCTTTTATTCCTTGTTATGTTGCATGGCTGAATTTGTCAGAATTATTCACAGAGTTGCTTGTTTTGTCCAGATGAAGCTACGACTCTTTTTCGCGCCACCACTCTGGCCAGTACTTTGATGGAGCAGTACATGAAGGCCACAGCCACTCCGTTTGTTCACCATGCTCTTAAAGACACCATCCTCAAGATCATGGAGTCTAGACAGTCCTGTGAGGTACTGCTTAATTGCTTAACCTGTTTGCAATTCAAATTATGTTACCAAAAAGCTTCAAAAATGAATGAATCCTCTGAAGCTAATGGATCTTAGTTCAATTTTTTTATGCCTGGTAAACATACTTCGTTTCCACTGTAAATTAGCTCAATCCCTCTAAACTGGAGAAGAATGAGGACGTGAATGTGAATCTCCCTCATCTCCTGAGTATTGTGTCAGAACTGGTGGAGAAAATCTTCATGGCTGCTGAAATCCTTCCTCCGTGAGTCACTGATATGACTTTTAACAACTTCTGCCATTAAACCATTCAATCTGAACAAGGATATAATGTGAGAGAGTAAGATTTTGTACATTTTGATGACTTCTTTGCAGGACTCTCAGGTTCATTTATGGGTGTTTACAAAAAGCTGTACAACAGAAGTGGCCCAGAAACACAACAATGAGAACTAGAGTTGTAAGGTATGGACATTTCTGTTTTGTTGCAGGACATTTTGAACTCAAAATGAACTCAGAATCTGCAAAATGTAAATTGTTTTACCAAAATAAGAGGGATCGTACAAAATGCGTGTTAGTGTTTATTTAGTACTGACTTGAATAAAATATTTCACATAAAAGACATTTACATACAGTCGTGGCCAAAAGTTTTGAGAATGACACAAATATTAGTTTTCACAAAGTTTGCTGCTAAACTGCTTTTAGATCTTTGTTTCAGTTGTTTCTGTAATGTACTGAAATATAATTACAAGCACTGCATACGTTTCAAAGGCTTTTATCGACAATTACATGACATTTATGCAAAGAGTCAGTATTTGCAGTGTTGGCCCTTCTTTTTCACGACCTCTGCAATTCGACTGGGCATGCTCTCAATCAACTTCTTAGCCAAATCCTGACTGATAGCAACCCATTCTTTCATAATCACTTCTTGGAGTTTGTCAGAATTAGTGGGTTTTTGTTTGTCCACCTGCCTCTTGAGGATTGACCACAAGTTCTCAATGGGATTTAGATCTGGGGAGTTTCCAGGCCATGGACCCAAAATTTCAACGTTTTGGTCCCCGAGCCACTTAGTTATCACTTTTGCCTTATGGCACGGTGCTCCATCGTGCTGGAAAATGCATTGTTCTTCACCAAACTTTTGTTGGATTGTTGGAAGAAGTTGCTGATGGAGGGTGTTTTGGTACCATTCTTTATTCATGGCTGTGTTTTTGGGCAAAATTGTGAGTGAGCCACTCCCTTGGATGAGAAGCAACCCCACACATGAATGGTCTCAGGATGCTTTACTGTTGGCATGACACAGGACTGATGGTAGCGCTCACCTTTTCTTCTCCGGACAAGCCTTTTTCCAGATGCCCCAAACAATCGGAAAGAGGCTTCATCGGAGAATATGACTTTGCCCCAGTCCTCAGCAGTCCATTCACCATACTTTTTGCAGAAGATCAATCTGTCCCTGATGTTTTTTTTGGAGAGAAGTGGCTTCTTTGCTGCCCTTCTTGACACCAGGCCATCTTCCAAAAGTCTTGGCCTCACTGTGCGTGCCATTCCTGAGCAAGCTCTGCACTGATGGCACTCCGATCCCGCAGCTGAAGACGATCCTGGCGCTTGCTGGACTTTCTTGGACGCCCTGAAGCCTTCTTAACAAGAATTGAACCTCTTTCCTTGAAGTTCTTGATGATCCTATAAATTGTTGATTTAGGTGCAATCTTAGTAGCCACAATATCCTTGCCTGTGAAGCCATTTTTATGCAACGCAATGATGGCCGCACGCGTTTCTTTGCAGGTCACCATGGAATCAATGGAAGAACAATGATTTCAAGCATCACCCTCCTTTTAACATGTCAAGTCTGCCATTCTAACCCAATCAGCCTGACATAATGATCTCCAGCCTTGTGCTCATCAACATTCCCACCTGAGTTAACAAGACGATTACTGAAATGATCTCAGCAGGTCCTTTAATGAAAGCAATGAAATGCATTGGAAGGTTTTTTTCAGGATTAAGTTAATTTTCATGGCAAAGAAGGACTATGCAATTCATCTGATCACTCTTCATAACATTCTGGAGTATATGCAAATTGCTATTATAAAAACTTAAGCAGAAACTTTTCCAATTTCCAATATTTATGTAATTCTCAAAACTTTTGGCCACGACTGTATAGTCCACAAGAGAAAATAATAATTGAATTCATACAAATTACCCTGTTCAAAAGTTTACATACACTTGTTTCTTAATACTGTGTTGTTACCTGAATGATCCACAGCTGTTTTTTTTGTTTAGTGATAGTTGTTCATGAGGCCCTTGTTTGTTCTGAACAGTTAAACTGCCCGCTGTTCTTCAGAAAAATCCTTCAAGTTCCATAAATTCTTTGGTTTTTCAGCATTTTTGTTTATTTGAACCCTTTCCAAAAATGACTGTATGATTTTGAGACCCTGATCTTTAAATTCCAAAAGTTTTCACCCCTGGCTCTTAATGCATTGTGTTTTCTTTTTGGAGCATCAGTGAGTGTTTGAACCTTATGTAATAGTTGCATATTACAAGGGACACACAAACAAGGGACTCATAAACAACTATCACTAAACAAACAAAAAAAACAAACAGCTGTGGATCATTCAGGGAACAACACAGTATTAAGAATCAAGTGTATGTAAACAGGGCTTATGAACAGGGCCATTTTTATAAATTCAACTTATTTTCTCTTGTGGACTAGATGTAAATATCTTTTATGTGAAATATTTTATTCAGGTCAGTACTCAAAAAATATGCATTTAGCATATTATGCATGATCCCTCTTATTTTGGTAAAATAATTAACATTTAGCAGATTCTGCAAGGTATATGTAAACTTTTGACATCAACTGTATTAGTATTATATATATATATATACACACACACACATATACTCACCGGCCACTTTATTAGGTACACCTGTCCAACTGCTCGTTAACGCAAATTTCTAATCAGCCAATCACATGGCAGCAACTCAATGCATTTAGGCATGTAGACATGGTCAAGACGATCTGCTGCAGTTCAAACCGAGCATCAGAATGGGGAAGAAAGGTGATTTAAGTGACTTTGAACGTGGCATGGTTGTTGGTCTGAGTATTTCAGAAACTGCTGATCTACTGGGATTTTCACGCACAACCATCTC
>NC_133383.1:8011585-8059085 GCF_049309525.1 Garra rufa | reverse complement strand
CCCACAACACACTGCGCCGTGAACGAGGATTCGATTAGAACTACAAACACGCATAAAAAGTATTAAAAAACTACAAACATGGAGGATATATACGACCAACGGACAGGTAGAGAAAGGGGTTTGAGTGATAAATAATCAGTGTGTAACCTGATAAAAAATATTTTTTAAATGTTATCCGCGTTATATTCCATGTGCAGCAACATTTATAATGATAGGTTTGGTCATTAACGTTTAAATGCATAATTAAGCAAACACAAGAGCAGAGTTCTCGGCATGAAAGACTCGTTAAAGAACGTGCCTCTTAATTTCTCTCTTATACGGTAGGAAATTAAATTAAACAATGTAGATAATGTTAACTGTGATGATTGACAGGGCAGTGACAGGATTCAGGTAACTAAGCAACAGAGCGTCCGTTAAAGAAGCAGTTATGACGAAGTAGTATGTCCCAAAGCTTGCCTACTATTCTGCCACATACTCAAAAGTATGTACTTTTCTTCACAAAAAGAGTACATACTTATAGGGCATAGTATAAGTAGGCGAATTGGGACGCAGCAAAACAAACCAGTGAACATGGACAAAAAAGCTGATGGGACTGCTTTGGTTGGCCCTGTGGATGGGAAATTTTGTTACAAAAAACGAATGGATGGAAGTGTCGATAAGAGCATGGTTGTGTGCAAGCTATGCAACAAGGAATTTGCATCTCACCGCAGGACATCGAGCCTATTGCTACACTTAATGGCAATATTGCACTGGTCTGTTGGACTTGGTTGAACAAAAATAAACAATATTTTGTTGCTCAAGCTTATGTATTCAGTCATTATTTAATGGTATTCTAAAAATCCATATAAAAAAACTTACTTCTCACTGTTCTCAGGTTAAATATTTATATGCGATTTAAATGCGATTAATTTCGATTAATTAATTACAAAGCCTCTAATTAATTAGATTAAATTTTTTAATCGAGTCCCGGCCCTAATTTTTACACATACACATACATTTAACCACACATACATTTACACACATACGTTTACTTACACACATTTATACACACATACATTTACACACATATTTATACACACACACACTTATACCTATATTTATACACATTTACACGTTTATACACGTTTATACACATACATTTACTTACACATATTTATACACACATAATACACATTTACACATACATTTATACACACATTTACGCACACACACAAACACATTTATACACACATATTTATACACACATAATACACATTTACACACACACACACACACACACACACACTTACACATACATTTATATACGCATATTTATACACATTTACTTACACATACATTTACACACACACACACACTTACACATTTATACACATTTACACATATACATTTACTTACACACACATACATTTATACACATTTATTCACATACATTTACTTACACACATTTATACACACACACATTTATACACGTAAATGTGTATAAATATGTGTAAGTAAATGTATGTGTATAAATGTGTAAATGTGTATAAATATGTGTAAGTAAATGTATGTGTGTAAATGTATGTGTGTAAATGTGTATAAATGTAAGTAAATGTATGTGTTTAAATGTATGTGTAAATGTGTATAAGTATGTGTAAATGTGTATAAATATATTTATACACATACATTTACACACATTGATATACACACATTTACTTACACATATTTATACACATTTACACACATACATTTACTTACATTTTTTCACATACATTTACTTACACATTCACACACACGCACACACATTTATACACACATTTACTTACACACATTTGTGTGTGTGTGTGTGTGTGTGTAAATGTGTATAAATATGTGTAAGTAAATGTATGTGTATAAATGTATGTGTAAATGTGTATAAGGATGTGTATAAATATATTTATACACATACGTTTACTTACACATATTTACACATTTTTATACATTTACATATACACATTTACTTACACATTTTCACACACACACACACACACACACACACACACACACACACATTTATACACATTTACACACATATTTAGACATACTTATACATATATTTACACACATATTTATACATTTACTTACACACACACACACACACACACACATTTATACACATACACATTTATACACACACTTACACATAAATTTACTTATACATATATTTACACATTTACTTATACATTTATACACACACTTACACATATTTATACACACATTTACTTACACATACATTTATACACACTTACACACATTTACTTACACATATTTTTACACACACACACACACACACACACATTTATACACACATTTATACACACTTACACACATTTACTTACACATATTTTTACACACACACACACACACACACACACACACATTTATACACACTTACACATACATTTTTACACACATTTATACACACACACTTACATTTACTTGCACACATTTACTTACACATTTATACACACATTTTCACTCAATTCAATTCAAGTTTATTTGTATAGCGCTTTTTACAATACAGATTGTTGCAGAGCAGCTGCACAAAAGTTTTAGGCTACTACAATATATTTAGTAGCTTATTAGTGGTGAATACTGTATGTTGAGTCGATGTACATATGATATAAATATTAAATCAGTAACTGTGTAATTAACCATTGCAATTAGTGTTCATCATCTGTTTATGTGCTGTAATCAAACTTGTAGGAAAATTATGTAGTGCTGTATGTTGTTTCAAGGCTGGCATCATCTGCGGTCCTCTGAGGGGTTGGCATCATCTCTTCTTCTGAATCCAGACTGAATCTTGTGTAAATCCTAGTTACCACGGGATGGAAATCCCGTGGCAAAGACAGAGAAACAGAGAAATAATTAGCGTAGCTGCTGTTCCAACTTCCGACCAAACAAAAATGATGGTTTAGCCCAAGCTGAAGAATATTAATGTGCATTTGATCAGATGTAACTGAAATTACAACATTATGAGATACATTATGTGAATGCTTGGCTAAAGAGATGAGTCTTTAATCTAGATTTAAACATAGAGAGTGTGTCTGAACCCCGAACGTTATCAGGAAGGCTATTCCAGAGTTTGGGAGCCAAATGTGAAAAGGCTCTCCCTCCTTTAGTGGACTTTGCTATCCTAGGTACTACTAAAAGTCCAGAGTTTTGCGACCTTAGGGAGCGTGAGGGATTGTAGTGTAGTAGGAGACTAGTTAGGTATGCAGGAGCTAAACAATTAAGGGCCTTATAGGTAAGAAGTAATATTTTGTAAGTGATACGGAACCTAATAGGTAGCCAGTGTAGAGACTGTAAAATTGGGGTAATATGATCATATTTTCTTGACCTGGTAAGGACTCTAGCAGCTGCATTTTGGACTACCTGTAGCTTATTTATTGAAGAAGCCGGACAACCACCTAGTAGTGCATTACAATAGTCCAGTCTAGACGTCATGAATGCATGAACTAACTTTTCTGCATCAGAAACAGGTAACATGTTCCGTAGCTTAGCAATGTTTCGAAGATGAAAGAATGCTGTTTTTGTAACATAGGAAATATGATTTTCAAAAGACAGGTTGCTGTCTAATATAACACCTAGATTTTTGACTGTAGAGGAAATAACAGTACATCCGTCTAGTTGCAAGTTGCAGTTTAAGAGATTCTGTGTACTGTTTTTTGGTCCAATAAGTAATATCTCAGTCTTATCTGAATTTAACAGTAGAAAATTATTGGTCATCCAGTCTTTCACATTTTTAACACACTCTGTTAACTTTGCTAAGTTAGAAGTTTCATCTGGTCTTGTTGAAATATATAGTTGAGTGTCATCAGCATAACAATGGAAACTAATCCCATATTTCCTAATAATATTACCGAGGGGTAACATGTAAATTGAAAATAGTAGTGGACCTAGGACAGATCCTTGTGGCACTCCATACTTTACTGGTGTTAGCTGCGATGACTCCCCGTTTAAATAAACAAAGTGGTAGCGATCGGACAGGTATGATCTGAACCATCCTAAAGCCTGCCCTTGAATACCTGTATAGTTTTGTAATCGATCTATGAGTATTTCATGATCTATAGTGTCGAACGCAGCACTAAGATCAAGTAAAACTAGCAATGAGACGCAGCCTTGATCTGACGCAAGTAGCAAGTCGTTTGTGATTTTTACAAGTGCAGTTTCTGTGCTATGATGGGGCCTGAAACCTGACTGAAATTCTTCAAAGATATTATTATTTTGCAAGAAGGAGCACAATTGAGCAGACACAACTTTTTCTAGGATTTTAGACATAAATGGAAGATTAGAAATGGGTCTGTAATTTGCCAGTTCACTAGGGTCTAGCTGTGGTTTCTTAATTAGAGGTTTAATAACCGCTAGTTTGAATGGTTTTGGGACATGGCCTAAAGATAACGATGAGTTAACAATATTAAGAAGCGGTACTTCTGCTACAGGTAACAACTCTTTTAGTAATTTAGTGGGTACAGGATCTAATAGGCATGTTGTTGGTTTAGATGTGGTGATAAGTTTATTTAATTCTTTCTGTTCTATAGTTGTAAAGCACTGGAGTTTTTCTTTGGGTGTAATGACTAATGTTGAAGTATCAGTTGCTGTAGTATCTATATTAGTTATTGTATTTCTAATGTTGTCTATTTTATCAGTAAAGAAATTCATAAAGACGTTACTGTTAAACTGTGCAGGAATATTCAGGTCAGGAGGTGTTCGGTTATTTGTTAATCTAGCCACTGTGCTAAATAAAAACCTTGGATTGTTTTGGTTTTTTTCTATGAGTTGGTGGATATACTCGGCTTTAGCAGCTTTTAAAGCCCGTCTATAGCTGGACATACTGTTTTTCCATGCAATTTTAAAAACTTCTAAGTTAGTTTTTCTCCATTTACGCTCAAGATTACGAGTTTCTTTTTTGAGAGAATGGGTATTACTGTTGTACCATGGCGCAGTACGTTTTTCTCTAACCTTTTTTAGCTTGATTGGGGCAACAGCTTCTAATGTATTAGAGAAGATAGTGCCTATGTTACTAGTCATTTTGTCTAGTTCATGTTTATTTATGGGTGCACAGAGCAGCTGAGATAAATCAGGCAGGTTATTTGCGAATCTATCTTTGGTAGCAGGAACAATAGTTCTGCCCAGACGATAGCGCGGAGCTATATAGTTAACATCAGTGATACGCAGCATGCACGATACAAGGAAATGATCGGTAACATCATCGCTTTGAGGTACGATATCTATATCAGTAAGATCAAGTCCGTGCGATATAATTAGATCTAGTGTATGATTAAAACGATGAGTGGGCCCAGTGACGTTTTGTTTGACTCCAAAGAGTTTAACAGGTCATTAAACACACACACACACACACACACACACACACACACTTATACACGTTTACTTACATATTTATACACACATTTACTTACACATACATTTATACACACACATTTACTTACACATTTTTACACACACATTTATACACACTTACACATTTATACACACTTACACACATTTACACACACACACACACACACACACACACACACATTTATACACACTTACACATACATTTATACACACATTTATACACACTTACACATACATTTATACACACATTTATACACACTTACACATACATTTTTACACACACTTACACATTTACTAACACACACTTACATTTACTTACACATATTTTCACACACACACACACACACACACACACACACACACACACACACATTTATACACATATTTCTACATTTACTTACATTCACACATACATTTATACACATACGTTTACTTACACATATTTATACACACACACACACATACTTATACATGTAAATGTGTGAATGTAAGTAAATGTATGTGTATAAATATGTGTAAATGTGTGTGTGTGTGTGTGTGTGTGTGTGTGTGTGTGTGTGTGTGTGTGTGTGAGAGAGAGAATGTATGTGTAAGTACATGTATGTGTAAATATGTGTAAGTATGTATGTGTAAATAAATGTATGTGTATAAATATATTTATATACATTTACACACATATTTATGCATACAACTACACACACACGTTTGTAAATGTGTATAAAAATGTGTAAGTAAATGTATGTGTGTGTAAATGTGTGTATAAATGTATGTGTAAATAATGTTTAAATGTGTATAAATATGTGTATAAGTAAATGTATGTGTAAATGTGTGTAAATGTGTATAAATATTTATACACATACATTTACTTACATTTACACACACGCGCATACAAACACTTGTGTGTATGTGTGCATGTATGCGTGTTTATGTATGTATGTAGGTATGGTGTGTTTGTATGTAAATATGTATATGTGTGTATAAAAATGTGTGTGTAAATATGTATAAAAATGTATGCGTGTGCATGTATGTATGTATGTTTGTGTGTGTGTGTGCATGTATGTATGTGCAGTCAAGCCTGAAATTATTCATACCCCTGGCAAATTAGTTACTTTTACTCAACCAGCAAGGTTTTTTTGACCGGAAATGACACAGGCTTCTCCCAAAAGATAATAAGACGATGTACAAGCGGCATCATTGTGGGAAAAATATATTTCTCAGCTTTTATTTATATTTGAACAAAAAGTGGCAAATCCAAAATTATTCATACCCTTTGCAAACTGTCACAGTCTATGGGATCCAAATCCAAAGTTCTATACCATTCCAAATAGTCCAAACTATTCTAAAGCATCCCAATTACCCTGATTCATTGGGAACAGCTGTTTTAATCAACTCAACAGGTGAAAAACAGAAGTTCTCTGCTGTTGGTTTGTGGACAGTCATGGTAAGACAAAGGAGCTCATTGAGGTCCTGCGGCTGCGCATTATGGCTGCTCACAAGTGAGGAAAGGGCTATAAGACCATATCTAAATGTTCCAGTGGCTACAGTGCAAAGTGTTATTAAAAAAATAGAAGACGTTCCGCACTGTGAAAAATCTCAAGAGGACGTGGTCTGAAGCCAAAAGTGACACCTGTGCTGGCCAGAAGGATAGTGAGAGAAGTATTAAAAAAAAAAAAAAAAAAAAAAAAAAGACTCACCACCAAGGCCATCCTGATGAACCTGGGGTCTGCTGGTGGCAACATTTCAAGGCAGACAGTCCACAGACACTGCACACTGCTTGGTTCCACGGACGTAGACCAAGGAGGACACCACTTCTCCAGATAAGGCACACAAAAGCCCGCTTGGCCTTTGCAAATGCTCATCTGGACAAAGAAGAGGATGATGTAGCATTCATTTGGTGTAAAAAAAGGAGAAGCCTTCAACCCTAAGAACACCATCCCCACTGTCAAACATGGTGGTGGGAACCTAATGTTTTGGGGGTGTTTTTCAGCCGGTGGACCAGGGAACCTAATCACAGTAAACGGCACCATGAAAAAGCAGCATCAAAATTCTCAGCAACAACAACATCATGCAGTCTGCAGAGAAACCTTGGGCACTAGTGGACATTTCAGCACAACAATGACCCAAAACACACAGGAAAAGTGGTGAAGAAATGGTTAGCAGACAAAAACATTTTGCAGTGGCCCAGCCAGAGTCCTGACTTAAATCCAATTGAGAATCTGTGGAGGGAGCTAAATATCAGGGTGATGGTAAGGAGACCCTCCAATCTGAAAGAGTTGGAGCTCATTGCTAAAGATGAATGGGCAGAAATACCAGTGGAGACATGCAAAAAACTGGTCAGCAATTATAGGAAGCATTAGATTGCTGTAACAGCCAATAAAGGCTTTTCTATTGATTATTGAGAGGGGTAATAAAATAATTTTGGACATGCCACTTTTTGTTCAAATGTAAATAAAAGAGGAGTAATAATTTTTTCCACAATGATGCCTCTTGTACATTGTCTTATAATCTTCTTGGAGACGTCTGTGTCATTTCTAATCTAAAAAAACTTGCTGGTTGAATAAAAGCAATTTTAAGTCAGAATTTGCCATATATACATACGTACTGTATATATATATATATATATATATATACACACACACAGTCAGTGCACAGCAAAAATGAGTACACACCCTTTTAAAACTTAACAAATTGAGCAATTACTCTTCACTTGAAAGACATATTAGGATTCTTTGGAGATATAATGTTCCAACGGGCCTGCTTGATCAATTACCAAAGAAGAACGCCAAAATTATTTAGCAAATTAAGATTTTCCTATCAAAGTGATAAAATGTTGTGTTGCAAAAATGAGTACACCCTCCTGAATGTTATTAAATAAAACTAAAAAAAAAAAAAAAAAAAAAAGTGTTGGTTTAAAGCTATTTTTGATCAACCAGTAAGTATACTGAACCAAAACTTTTAAAGACAAGTAATTTCCTGACAGTTAAAGGTGTTTTATAGCCTACTGAATCATACACAGACTTAATGCTGTCAACAATGAAACCACTTGGGAGAGAACTGCCAGGTGACTTATTTCTTAGCAGAAAAGAGGACAGTGGTACAAGAGGAACACCAAATTATTGTTTTAAGTGTGAAAATATAGCAGAAGTAGCACTGACATTCAAAAACAATAGACTGGTGACAAGGCTCCTGAAACAACCAGGTCTTCACTTTAAGTTTTCATTTAATGATAAGTGAATTTTTGCTACAAAATGAGGCGGAGAAATACCATGTAAGAGTATCAGAGCCAGCAAAAGCTATGAAAAGAGTGACACTTTATCTCACAGAGTCCGAAGCAGTCTGCAGAAGTGACATGCATGGTTATTGTCACCACTAGAATTACCTACTGTAGCCAAAGCACAGTAAACTCATTTAACCTCTTCCAAGGCCCATATTTACAAAATATAGACTTCTGGGAATCCATACTCTGGTGTCAAGAGACCAAGTCAATCATTTCGAATCCAAAAGCATCCAAAATGTTCTGGTGTTGCTACAGGAGGAGTACAGCGAGAAGTGCCTGGTACCTACAGTGATGTTCAGTGGTAGTAAAGCTCTTCTACAGGGATGTATGAGTGCTGAAGGTGTGAGGGAGCTGTGCTTTATCAGTGCTGTCATGAATTCACACAATACTGTGTGATGTAATACAAAAAAACTGAAACTGCAGATGCTACCCTCCCCTCATTCCCTGCATTATTGGGCATTTTTTCAGCATGACAATGAGGATATTTATTCTCCCAAGGTTAAAATCCTTCAGTGGACACGTGTATTTCACTCAGCAGCTGTGGGGGATTCTGTAGAGACAAGCTAAGCAAAACTCCCCATTAAAGACCAGGGCGTTTAAAGAGGTCGTCCTCCAAGAGTTAAACAGGACAGATGTGAAAATTTGCCATGAACTTGTACACTCAGTGCCAAGAAGGGTCAGAGCAGTATACTTAATGTTCTGGAGGACATATTAAGTACTAGAATATTATGCATTTGCTGAATTAGGGTGTACTCATTTCTGCAATCCATTATTTAAACAGAATTGGCTAATTTACTCATATTACAGGAAATATTGGCATATATTTAGTTGTTTTTATTAAGTATATGTTTAATACATTTAAATATTGCCATCTTTCCATGAATTATATTAGTGATCATTAAGAAAATACATCTTTTATATATATTAAGAGGGGGTGTACTCATTTATGCTGTGCACTATATATATATATATATATATATATATATATATATATATATATATATATATTTATATATTTCTTAAATACATACATGTATGTTATATTTAAGATATGTTTAAGGTATATTTAAACAGACATGTAAACAACTATTTGACAGCACTAAAATAAATGTATTTAATTTAAAAATAATTAAATTTGTTAAATTCATTAAATACTATTTCAACAAGTAAAAAATATTGTACTATTCGTATAATAATGAATATTTACATATTGTAAAAATAATGTTTGTTTTTTTCCCGTCTCTTCTAGTGGATTTGTCTTCCTCAGATTGATCTGTCCTGCTATTGTCAACCCAAGAATTTTTAACATCATTGCTGGTGAGTGCAGATAGATGCATGTATTTATGTGTTTATTTGTTTGTGAGCTGTGAATTACCAATTGAAATTGAAATAAATAACAAATAAACTTTAAAAAATACTTAATAAACAAAAAAATTACATGTCTATTTCTGCAGACCCACCTTCCCCAATCGCATCCCGGACACTCACCCTAGTAGCCAAAGCGGTCCAGAATCTGGCCAACCTGGTGGAATTTGGTGCCAAAGTAAAACACTATAAATGGATTTTAGTCACTGATCTATATAATGTTCTCTATTATAGATCAGTGATTTTAGTAGATTTTATAGACCTGCCAAGTTCCATAATTGTTACTTTCTTTAAATATTTATATTTGTCTCTTCTCAGGAGCCGTACATGGAAGGAGTAAATCCATTCATCAAGAGCAACAAACACAGAATGATCACATTTTTGGATGAACTTGGGGTTTGTCAAGCTTACTCATAATTAAAGGAGAAGTTCACTTCCAGAACAAAAAATTACAGATAATATAGTAACCCCTTTGTCATCCAAGATATATTCATGTCTGTCTTTCTTCAGTCGTAAAGAAATTGTTTTTTGAGGAAGACATCTTAGGATTTTTCTTCAAATAGTGGACTTTAATAGTGCCCCGAATTTGAACTTCCAAAATGCAATTTAAATGCAGCTTCAAACGATCCCAAATGTGGTTGTAAATGATCCCAGACAAAGAAGGGTCTTATCTAGCAAAACGACCGGTTGTTTTCATTAAAAAAAAAAAAATACAATTTATATACTTTTTAAATTCAAACACTCTTGTCTTGCTCTGCCTGAACTCTGTTTTTTTCCAGTTCAAGATAGTTAGGGTATGTTAAAAAACTCCCATCTCATGTTCTCCCTCACTTCAAAATCGCTGTTTTACCTTTTTTGTTAAGGGTGTTTGATTTTTTTTTGCATGTTCACTTTGCAAAGACTGAGTCGGTACTTCTGTAGCGATGTAGGATGATTTTAAAATGATTTCTGAAGTCAAGGGAGAAAATACGATGGGAGTTTTTTCAACATATCCTAACTGTCTTAACCCAGAATACACAGAGGTCAGAGAGAGCAAGACAAGATGAGCATGTGAGGTTAAAAAGTATATATATTGTATTTTATTAATGAAAACAACCAAGCATTTCGCTAGATAAGACCCTTGTTCCTCAGCTGGGATCGTTGAAAGCCAGATTTAAACAGCATTTTGGAAGTTTAAAATCGGGGCACCAGTGAAGTCCACTATATGAAGAAAAATCGTAAAATGTCTTCCTCAAAAAGGAAAATTTCTTTATGACTGAAGACAGACAGACATGAATATCTTGGATGACAAGGGGGAACATTATCTGTAATTATCTGTCATTAAATTCTCCTTTAAATTGCACAGGTATTTACAAAGTAATACACTGAATTAAACAAGACATTTAAAAAAAAAATTTTTTAAGTCTAAAAAATGAGAATGTCCTCCAGGGGGCGCAAATGCTTCATGATCCACATTTTTCAACATGGAAATATTCATGTATTTTTTTTCTCCAGATAACTACACTAATATTTACATGCCCTGTGCCTAATGTCTAGTCTGTCTTTACTATTTGAATGCGTTTGCTCTTTTCAGAACATCCCAGAGCTGCCTGAACCCACCGAGCACTTTAACACTGACCTGGCCCGTGACCTCGCTGCTCTACACCAGCTCTGTGTCACACACTTAGATGAGCTGAGGATACTCAGTAATGAGAGAGGCGCGCAGCAGGTACCATTATATCTTATGAAATGTTTTACAATGATTGTCATTAATTACGGTCTTATGATGAATGAAATTGTTCTGTTTCTCTCAGCACATCTTGAAAAAACTCTTGGCAGTCACTGAACTTCTGCAGCAGACTCAAACTCAGTATGCCGTGACCAACAGCAGCCGATAGAGATTGTGGGAGTTCACTGCGCTACATACTTTAAAAGCTTTTACGTGTTTGTTCTGTGACATTATAAACCACTTTTGATCACAGACGTCACATGAGACAGACAAGGCAGTGAGTGAATGTTTGTTTACCTGCACTCCCTTATGTACAGGACGTGTTTTCATAAAAAGAAACGTTCCACAGTTGTCATGAAAAGCACAGTGATGTTTTCCAGGTGACAGAAGTGATGTTGTCCAGGTTTATAACTACTGTTTGCGTTCTGCAGTGTCAAACACCATTACAGTTTTTGCTCTGAAAACAAACTAAAACCACATTTTACTAAAAAATGTGTGATGCTTGACAAGTGGAGACGGAAAAAAAAAGCTGAAAAGCATGCCTAAAAAAAGACCAAATATGCTTTATGAATTTACACTCTGACTGGTTTGTTTTCTTTTTAAATGTTGTGCTTGAGCAGGCGATCAAGAGAAAACATTCTTTATATCTGATTTTATATATATCCAAGAAGTGCAAAAGAAGGTATTTTGTATCAAAACTATTTTCATACTTGGAATCACAGAATTGAAAATAATGCTTTTCGCTTTTGAGTTTTTCATAAATGATTTCCTGACAATATGCATAAAGATGTGACTGAGATTACACTATCAGGTATGCATGCACTCATTTAATACGCTTTGTAAAAATACAGTGATAATGTTTTCTAATATATATGCAAATAAATCAACAAAATCTAGTCAAAAATCAAAGTGTTCTGAAATCGCATCAAAATACAACATGTCTGATATCCTGTGTGATGCTTGACAAGTGGAGAAGAAAAAAAAAAGCTGAAAAGCATGCCTATAAAAAGACCAAATATGCTTTATGAATTTACACACTGGTTTGTTTTCTTTTTCAATGTTGTGCTTGAGCAGGCGATCAAGAGAAAACATTCTTTATATCTGATTTTATATATATCCAAGTAGTATTTTGAATCAAAACTATTTTCATACTTGGAATCACAGAATTGATAATAATGCTTTTCGCTTTTTAGTTTTTCTGATATAATCAGTCTAAAGCTTAAAAAGAACTCTGATTTTCTGTAAAAATCTGACATCGCAAAATCTTCTGCAGATTGGCCTTGAATCTTGTGTATTCCAGCCTTACCCTTATGAAAATTAACCATGGTTCTACTACACATAAAACCAAAAAAACATGGTTCCTATACTGTAGTTACACCATGGTAACCACAAATTAACCATGGTCTTGCTACACTAACCACAGTTTAACCATGGTATTTGAAGTAAACCTAAAAATACACCAAAAACCTTGGTTACTACACTTTTACTATAATAAAAACATGAATAATTTTCGTGAAGGTAAGATCACAAAATAGATATTTTAGGTAAATACATCACATTACAAATATTTAAAAAAAAAAATGATCTTATTGTATTCACCAAAAAAAGCCACAGTTTTACCTCTAGATGGCATCATTGTACTTCATTGACAGAATCGACGATCTGTCGAAAACGACTCCTCTATGCCTTACAAGGAATTCAAAGCTGTGCTGTGATGTGAATTCCTCTTTTATTAAACGTTAATTATAGAATATAAGCACATCATTGAAATTTAATATACAAACTAATTTTCAAAAACAGAAACTGTACAAGTGCGATCCTTCCGCTGTAAGATATAGTTCCGGACGTTGACGTTAATAGTAAACATCAATGAGCGCAGTGATACACACCGTAACTATATGACTATTTTGGGTGTTTTAACGTGACTAAACTGTAACTATTCGTTTTAAAAATCTGGTTAGGTGTAGATAAACGCATTTATTCACACAGACTTCAATGGTCTTAGTTTTCATTCTGTAATCACGATATCTCTCCGCGTCCAAACCCACAGGCCCTGCGTTAGCAGCCTGACAGAGCTGCAGGACTCCGGTGGAGTGATTTAATTGTCCTGTGACGAGGCACAATAGAGATTACAAGCACCCACAGACAGCACAGTTGGTCAGCAGAAGGGACTCTATGCTTCGTATTCCTGCCTCAGTTTTCTCTTTATTTTGCTCTTTCAAAAGGCCCAAATAGAGCCCAGCAGGTTCGAGTAAAGAGACCTGAAAGAACGTGTTCCTGCTAATATTTCAGCCAGGAACGAACAATTAACATTCGTCTTTTCCGAGCAATGAATAAATCGATGTCAGCAGCACAACGAAAACCAAACGAAAAGAGCAGAAAATGATCGTCAACAGTGTTTTGACAATATAAATTACACTAGAAGACGTTATGAGACACGTTATCCATGGATCAAATGGGAAATTTTACATTTCCATTGGATAGGAAGGTAAGTTGATAATGTAGATGCATTTACACTCTTTCTGTCAAAGTATGAAAACCGCAGAAAAGAAAACGTGATCAATAACTAATCATGATTGATGGAATGTGGAAATGCAACATGTCTATAAATATCTTTAGCCCATGACCTCGTGCCCAGTGGACTTCATATGTCAGACCCCATGCCCTTAACCACTCTACCGGTTTTGTGAACTAAAGGAGGACAAGGTCTATTTTCAATTATGGGTTTCGGCCCCTCTGACACAAACCATTTAACCCCTGACCTCCCTTAGGGCAGCCGGACTGCCTACCGCTGGGCCGAGCGTTACTGCCACCTTGTAATCCATACGCTCTGAATGACCAAAGTACCGTGAGCAGCTGCCCTCTCACTCCACGCACTAACAGCCTGCCTAATCCATTGAAGTCAAAACCAACAGACCTGCCCTCCACTTCAGGGGACTAGTTATTGAACCCTTCCCGAGTTTACAACGTCCCGCTGGCTGTGCCTACGTTTTTCACAAAGGACTACAGAACTGATTTAATTATGGACTGCTTGTTTTATTACGAAGAAAAAAAAACATACTATTTTTTCATAATATGTGACACTGGAGCACAAAACCAGTCTTAATGGTCTTTTTTTTTTTTTTTTGAGATTTATACATCATCTGAAAAGCTGATGATTGGTATTTTTGAAGGGTGCAAAAAAATCTAAAACTTTAAAGTTGTCCAAATTAAGTCCTTAGCAATGCATATTACTAATCAAAAATTAAGTTTTGATATATTTTTGATATATTAATGGTAGGAAATGTAAAAAAAAAAATCTTCATGGAACATGATCTTTACTTAATATCCTAATGATTTTTGGCATAAAAGACAAATTGATCATTTTGACCCAAATAATGTATTGTTGGCTATTGCTACAGATATACCCATGCTAGTTACAACTGGTTTTGTGGTCCAGGGTCACATATATTGACAAGCTAACAAACTATTTTTAAGTAACATTTTATATGTGGGCAATTTAACAATGATAAATGGTGGTCAAAATGGATTGATTCTGGGTAAAGCGGTGCATTGTGGTTAATTTTGAGAGCATCCTTCCCACAAGAGCTGGAATTACCTTAGAACAAGCAGGATTTTAAGACTCTGGGAACATAATGGTGACACTAGACATCAGCCATTCAATTGCCATTCAATGCATAATTATTGCTCACAGATGGTTTTAACAATATGTTAAAATTTGCATTTTAGGGAGACAGCCATGGGAGACACTCATTTCTCACAGTCACACATTTATTGTCTGTAATTCTTGCTGACATTAAACTATTTTTTAAGACTAGTTAGCAAATTATTTTTATTCAGTTTAAAAGTTATAACCTTAGTTCTGTAATTGATTAAATCACATTCAATTTTGAATGAAAAAAAATTTTTTTTTTATAAAATAAATTCTTCTAAGGAATTTAACATTTTAACAAATAATATTTGGCAAAATAAAATGCTTGTTTGTTTATTTCAATGTTGTTACTCTAACTGGACTTAAATGTGGAAATAAATGTGCACATATTGCAAATAAACTTACAGATTTGGAATGATATAAAAACAGATATGAAACTTTTAAAATATTTACAGTCAAACCAAAAATTATTCAGACACTAGATATAATTTTTTATATTGTTTACTAGTAGGTGCAGGATGCTATAGTTCATTTATGTAAGTGAAGATAGCTAAATAGAGTAAACTGTGATATATTATACAAAAAAAAAAAAATCTTAATACACTGAACTTCCAGTAAAACTGATACAAAATTTGGGACCAAAAATTGTTCAGACACTTTGACCTGACCATGTTTGCTCAAATGTTTATTGCTAATGCGAGCTTTTTACACCACAGACTGAACTAAATTAAACATTGCTTGGTAATTGGTCAATTGGTCAACTGGTCTAACAGTTGTCTGAATTTTTTGACTGCATATTACCATTGCATTATTTTAACCTTATTATTAGTTTTTAGTAATTGCAGTAAGCAGGAGGAAGTTATGTGATGCGACGTGTGTCGTGGTCAAGAACAAGGCTGTTTGGTCAGCAGGTCAAACCAATTGTTGACCAAGTGGATTTCAGTGACTCTCTGTGAGCTGTGGTCACTTCACTTTTGTGTTCTACTGGTGCCCTGGACCTTCAAAATAAAGACACTCACCAGACCTCACTTGACCTGCTTCATTGTCTGTCCATATGGACATGGCAAAAGCATGTTGTCCTGGGGTCAGAGGGGAAGTGGACAACACATTTATAGCCCCCTGTAGACTTATATGACATTAAATGATTGGTACTTGAAATCTAAAGGGCAGATGTGAATTTACTTTGGTTGGAACATAAAACCGTGACTCAAAGACATTTCAAAATGTCTTTAAACGCCAAATGTTTATCACAAAAAAAAATTCTATAAATGTTCATAATGTGTGTGTGTGTATGTTTGTGTGTTGGCGACTGTGCGCCAGACAGCAACAGAAACCGCCCCTGAGTGATGAATATAGTTGTAAAAGAAAGGCTTTGTCTCAAACGGGCCCTGTTGGGATGAAGCATTGTCGCTGGCTGACCTTTTGGGTCAGTGCGAGCTCTCCCAGTACCAGGAAGCTGACGGACTACTTTTTTCCCATGCGTTGTAAAGCTCTTTGTCCCATGCAGAGAGCTGCCATTAACGTTTGAACCTTCTCTTTTGGGCTGCTGCAGTCGGCCACTGGGTCGCAGGGCATCTCCCCGGTACGTTAGATAAAAACCCACCAATAGCTCCCTTGGAAACGTGGATAATAAGGATCAGCTAAGCTAACTGTGACAGCGTGGGCCAATTTTCCGGCCTGCTGAGTCTGTAAGGGGTTTTTCTGGAACACACGACTGGAGCCGAGGAGTTTTCAATGGACTGTTTGTGTGAGAGGGAAAGACGCACAGAGTTCAGAGCGAGAGTTTGGAAGAAAGAAAAAAACGAGGGATAGATAGATAACTACAGAACGACAGATCGAATGACAGAATATAAAAGTGTGAGAGATGAAACGATAGAGATTAATAAAACAGATGAAAAAAAATGAGTAATATATAAAACAATAGAGATGATAAAACGATCAATAGATAGATGGATAGACTGTGACAGAATGAAAGAGTGAGATATAAACCAATAGAAACGATCGATAGATTGATAGACTGTGAAAGAATGAATTAGTGAGATAAACCGGTGGACGGATGGATGGATGGACGGACGGACGGACGGACTAAAATAAAAGTAATAGACAAACTAATAGAGATGATGAAACGATCAATAGTTAGATAGACTGTGATAGAATGAAACCAATAGAAACTAATGATAGATAGATAGATAGATAGATAGATAGATAGATAGATAGATAGATAGATAGATAGATAGATAGATAGATAGATAGATAGATAGATAGATACACTGTGAAAGAATGAAAGATTGAGATGGATGGATGGATGGATGGACGGATAGAATAAAATGAAAGTAACAGACAAACTAATAGAGATGATGAAATGATCAATAGTTAGACTGTGATAGAATGAAACCAATAGATAGATAGATAGATAGATAGATAGATAGATAGATAGATAGATAGATAGATAGATAGATAGATAGATAGATAGATAGATAGATAGATAGATATTTAGACAATGAAAAAGAAAAAACTAGTGATGACTGATAAAATGAAAAAAATGAGAGATACACCGATAGAGATAACACAATGGATAGATAATCAGAAAGATAGATAGAACGACAGACTGAACAATACAATGAAAGAGTAATAGATAAACCAATAGAGATGATGAAACGATCAATAGATAGATGGACAGACTGCAATAGAATGAAAGAGTGAGATAGATAGATAGATAGATAGATAGATAGATAGATAGATAGATAGATAGATAGATAGATAGATAGATAGATAGATAGATTTAAAGACAGAATGAAAAGGAAAAAAACTAGTGATGATAGATAAAATAAAAAATGAGAGATAAACCGATAGAGATTATAAAAACATGGATAATCAGATAGATAAAATGACAGACTGAACCATAAAATGAAAGAGTAATAGATAAACTAATAGAGATGATTAAAACGATCAATAGATAGATGGATAGACTGTGATAGAATGAATAAGAGATAAACTAATAGAGATGAAACGATAGATCAATTTTGATTCCACATTGTTTATTTTAGGCCCTGATGCATCTGCTACTCACATAAATGAACATCCCTTACATTCTTATCTCTCTCTTCGCCTGCAACGTTTCATGTATCAGAAGGAGATGCGACCGAGAGAGGGAGCAAAGCGTTCGCTCTTGTCTCCTCTGTCAGCTTCTGCAAGGCTACAGCAGAACATAATGGCGGAAGTGGAGTCTCTCAGACAGGAAGCACGCTGCCTTTTAATCAGAGACCGAGCGCGAGAAAAAAGCCGGACGCTGCCATACAAACCTCCATAATGCTAATCACCCTTCGGCTCAGGGTGCTAATGGAGGACCTGGCTCGTTAGCCGAGCGCTAATTAGCGTGCGCGCCGGGGTGGGGGCCGTGAATCGCAGTGTGATGTGAATGTCTAATGTGCGAAGCCTCAGCCTTTTTAAAGCCTCTTACATAGGGCTAATGCATTAGAGATCCGTGTAACGCACTCTCTTGTACACACATTAGTACAGTTATACCGCCACACAAGCTTTTTCCTGCCTCTTTGTCCTCCTCGCCGGCCGAGACGAGAGGCCAGCGCATTAATTTCCAAAGACAGCCTTTATACCTCCAACCGTACCTTGTCTAGCTCATGCCAGGAGTCACGCTGTGGGATGCCAGACGGGGAAAGATAGTTTTGGCCCTCGTACCCTGGCAACTGTCCTCTGAGACAGCGGGTTGACGGCTACAGACTCCCTTTTCCTGGGCAGAGGCTGTGCTGGAGCCCAGACGTGCCTCTGATGAATGAGGCCTGGGTGAAATTAGCAGGCCCTTGATGTTTGAAATAAATCTGACAGGCTTTTCTAGCAAAGTCCCAGCCTGGTTTTCATCTGTCTCTGCCGTCAGATCCTTTCGTTATATATTATGACAGTTGCACCATGTAGCCGCATGGCTGCTGATGTCATAATTTACAATCATGCATTGTGTTGCATGAAAAACACCCAGGCTTAAAAACACCCAAGTGTTAAATGCCGTCTCGAACACACAAAAAACCTTTAGGTTTTGCACAGCTGGAGGGATGAGGCCATTTTTTGTGTTTTTTACAGTATAATGCAGAAAGATCTGGTAATCCTATGGATTTATGTTGAAAAAAAAAAAGTTTCATTTCTGCACATTAGTCATGTTACTCTACACAAGACCAAAAATGACAGTAAAGACTTTGAAATGGTTCCAAAATATTATTATTTCAAATAAATGCTTTTCTTTTAAACTATTAATTAAAAATATACAAAAATGTCAACCTTGATGACTATAATAAATATTTCTTACGCACTAAATCAGCGTATTAGAATGATTTCTGAAGGATCACATGAGACTGAAGACTGGAGTAATGATGCTGAACATTCAGCTTTACATCATAAGAATAAATAACACTTTCAAATATATACTGAAATCGAAAACAGCTCATTTAAATTAGAAAAAATATTTTACAATTATTGATATAATAATATATGTGACCCTGGACCACAAAACCAGTCATAAGGTTAAATTTGACAAAACTGAGATGTATACATCACATGAAAGCTCAATAAATAAGCTTTCTATTGATATATGGTTTGTTAGGATAGCACAATATTTGGCCGAGATACATCTATTTGAAAATCTGGAATCTGAGGGTGCAAAAAAAATCAAAATACTGAGAAAATCACCTTTAAAGTTCTCCAAATTAAGTTCTTAACAATGCATATTACTAATCAAAAATTACATTTTGATATATTTATAGTAGGAATTTTACAAAAAATCTTCACGGAACATGATCTTTACTTAATTTCCTAATGATTTTTGGCATAAAAGAAAAATCAATAATTTTGACCCATACAATGTATTTTTGGCTATTGCTACAAATATACCCCAGCGACTTAAGACTGGTTTTGTGGTCCAGGGTCACATATTATTGATAAATGAATTCAAAACAAATTATTATATAATTAAATAAATGCATCTTCGGTACGCATAAGTACAACGCTATTTTAGTGCCATGTTTGTATGTTAAGAGAATAAAGTTGAAATGTTTTTTTTGAGAATAAAGTCGAAATGACAAGAATAAAGTCAAAATGTTTCGAGAATAAAATCGAAGTGTTTAGTGAATAAAGTCGAAATGTTCAGAGAAACGTCGAAATGTTTCGAGAATAAATTTGAAATTATGAGAATAAAGTACAAATGTTGAGAATAAAGTACAAATGTTTCAAGAATAAAGTTGAAATGATAAGAATAAAGTAGAAATTATGAGAATAAATTCTAAATGTTTTGAGAATAAAGTCAAGTTATGAAAATAAAGTCGAAATGTTTTGAGAATAATGTCAATGTTTGTAGAATAAAGTCGAAATTACAAGAATAAAGTTGAATTTATGACAATAAAGTTGAAATGTTGAGAATACAGTATAAATTTCGAGAATAAAGACTAAATGTTTTGAGAAAAAGTAGAAATATTTTCCAAAATAAAGTTGACATTACAAGAATAAAGTCGAAATTATGAAAATAAAATCGAAATTACAAGAATAAAATCGAAATATTTCAATAAAGTCGAAATTACGAGAATAAAATCTAAATATTTCAAGAATAAAGTTGAAATTACGAGAATAAAAGAAGAAATATTTCAAGAATGAAGTTGAAATTACGACAATAAATTCGAAATGTTTCAAGAATAAAGACAAAATTACGAGATTAAAGTCGAAATATTTCAAGTATAAAGTTGAAATTACGAGAATAAAATCCAAATAACGAGAATAAAGTCTAAATGTTTAAAGAATAAAGTCAAATTTATGACAATAAAGTCTAAATATTTCAAGAATAAAATCGAAATTACGAAAATAAAATTAAATATTTCAAGAATAAAGTTGAAATTACAAGAATAAAGTCGAAATTATGAGAATAAAGTCGAAATATTTCAAGAATAAAATCGAAATTATGAGAATAAAATTAAATATTTCAAGAATAAAGTTGAAATTACGAGAATAAAGTCGAAATGTTTCAAGAATGAAGATTAAATGTTTCAAGAATAAATACGAAATTATGAGATTAAGGTTGAAATATTTCAAGAATAAAGTCGAAATTATGAGAAAAGTCGAAATGTTTCAAGAATAAAGATGAAATGTTTCAAGAATAAAGACAAAATTACGAGATTAAGGTTGATATATTTTAAGAATAAAGTCGAAATGTTTAGAGAATAAAGTTGAAATGTTTAAAGAATAAAGTCGAAATTATGAGAAAAGTCGAAATGTTTCAAGAATAAAGATGAAATGTTTCAAGAATAAAGACAAAATTACGAGATTAAGGTTGATATATTTTAAGAATAAAGTCGAAATGTTTAGAGAATAAAGTTGAAATGTTTAAAGAATAAAGTCGAAATTATGAGAATAAAGTCGAAATATTTCAAGAATAAAATCAAAATGTTTAGAGAATAAAGACAAAATTACGAGAATAAAGTCGAAATTTTTCAAGAATAAAGACGAAATTACAGGATTAAAGTCGAAATATTTCAAGAATAAAGATGAAATACGAGAATAAAATCTAAATATTTCAAGAATAAAGTTGAAATTACGAGAATAAAAGAAGAAATATTTCAAGAATGAAGTTGAAATTACGACAATAAATTCGAAATGTTTCAAGAATAAAGACAAAATTACGAGATTAAAGTCGAAATATTTCAAGTATAAAATTGAAATTACGAGAATAAAATCCAAATAACGAGAATAAAGTCTAAATGTTTAAAGAATAAAGTCAAATTTATGACAATAAAGTCTAAATATTTCAAGAATAAAATCGAAATTACGAA
The DNA here is from genome assembly GCF_049309525.1 of Garra rufa. Classification (NCBI taxonomy): domain Eukaryota; kingdom Metazoa; phylum Chordata; class Actinopteri; order Cypriniformes; family Cyprinidae; genus Garra; species Garra rufa. Next base: position 8,036,883 of record NC_133383.1, on the reverse strand, counting down.
AATAAAATTAAATATTTCAAGAATAAAGTTGAAATTACAAGAATAAAGTCGAAATTATGAGAATAAAGTCGAAATATTTCAAGAATAAAATCGAAATTATGAGAATAAAATTAAATATTTCAAGAATAAAGTTGAAATTACGAGAATAAAGTCGAAATGTTTCAAGAATGAAGATTAAATGTTTCAAGAATAAATACGAAATTATGAGATTAAGGTTGAAATATTTCAAGAATAAAGTCGAAATTATGAGAAAAGTCGAAATGTTTCAAGAATAAAGATGAAATGTTTCAAGAATAAAGACAAAATTACGAGATTAAGGTTGATATATTTTAAGAATAAAGTCGAAATGTTTAGAGAATAAAGTTGAAATGTTTAAAGAATAAAGTCGAAATTATGAGAAAAGTCGAAATGTTTCAAGAATAAAGATGAAATGTTTCAAGAATAAAGACAAAATTACGAGATTAAGGTTGATATATTTTAAGAATAAAGTCGAAATGTTTAGAGAATAAAGTTGAAATGTTTAAAGAATAAAGTCGAAATTATGAGAAAAGTCGAAATGTTTCAAGAATAAAGATGAAATGTTTCAAGAATAAAGACAAAATTACGAGATTAAGGTTGATATATTTTAAGAATAAAGTCGAAATGTTTAGAGAATAAAGTTGAAATGTTTAAAGAATAAAGTCGAAATTATGAGAATAAAGTCGAAATATTTCAAGAATAAAATCAAAATGTTTAGAGAATAAAGACAAAATTACGAGAATAAAGTCGAAATTTTTCAAGAATAAAGACGAAATTACAGGATTAAAGTCGAAATATTTCAAGAATAAAGACGAAATTACAGGATTAAAGTCGAAATATTTCAAGAATAAAGATGAAATACGAGAATAAAATCTAAATGTTTTAAGAATAAAGTCAAAATTATGAAAATAAAATCGAAATGTTTTGAGAAAAAAGTACAGTCGAAAGTTGAAATTACGAGAATAAAGTTAAAATGTTTAGAGAAAAAAAAAATCTAAATGTTTCAAGAATAAAGTCGAAATAAAGAGAATTGAAAGTATTTCACGTCTTCGATATGCATTCATTAGGCCAAAACGCCGTCGTACATAAGAGACTTCTAAAAGCATTTATAAATCAGCATTTATATTACAAACTCCAAACTTTTGAAAGGTGCAGTTCTCAACTGGACAAAAAAACAAAAAAAAACACAAAATTGAAAAGTACAAACTAACCATACTGTCACAGATAGTTAGGACAGTAATATAACTATGCTTAACCTTTGCAGAGGGAGAAGAAAATGCTTTCTACATCTTTTGTTTTAGACAAAGGCTGTGTTCATTTAAACTTTCCAACATTTTGCAGCAGTCACTTGGTACAAATGAATAAAACAATGCAAAGCAAAAGAACATTCAACCAAGACTGTGTTAAATACAGGTTCATATGCAAAATTCCAAGCACATTGTGTTTTGTGAACTGACTTATCGACCACTGAGAGCATGAAACTATTAATCAGGAAACTCGGGCCTGTAGAGTTCGTACTAATATTAATAAATGCCTATATTTGAACTTGATTAACATTTGTACAACAAAAATGTCAGTGTTGTGTTGGGTCACCACTTGATGTGCTGTAGATTTTGCTGCAGTGATTACCGGGCACCGGTGAGAGTCGGCTCGCCGCTCAAGGCAATTAGGTCTGTAGAGCTGCTGCGGAGGTCTTTTGTGAAGCAGCACTTTGAGTGAATGTGCACAAGCTGTCAGAAACCGCCCTCCGGATCCAGACCTGTTACCTCCCGCGGGGAGATCAGTGACACCAGTGGCACATGGGCTACAAATTCATACCTGAAATCAAAGTTTGGAAAAGTTTAAGAATAACTTAAGGCATAGCTGCGTTTATCCATTGGTAAAATATAGAGAAATTAAATACAGAATTGTTTAGCACTATTTAACCATGCTTAAATTCAGCGGTTGTTTCAAACTGGTTGGATTTACAATACATTTTTAAAAGTAAAGTAATCCATACCACTTTATCTTAAGTTCTCTTAAGTTTTTTCGTCACACATTCCACTGCCCCAAAAAAAAATAATAATAATAATAATTGAGATTTAATATTAAGAAAATCTCAAAATTTGTCCAAATGAAGTTCTTAGCAATGCATATTAATAATCAAAAATTAAGTTTTGATATATTTACAGTAGGAAATTTACAAAATATTATCATGGAACATTTACTTAATATACTAATGATTTTTTGCATAAAAGAAAAATCGATCATTTTGAGCCATACAGTGTATTTTTGGGTATTGCTACAAATATAGCCATGCTACTTAAGACTGGTTTTGTGCTCCAGGGTCACATATATATCTTATTTTCAAGTACAAATATCTAAAAAATTTCAAATTAAGATATTTACTTGAGAAGCAAAATAACACAAGTTTTGTTTTCTTAAAATGTATCAAAATAAGTGACCTTATGCTTAAAAACTTTAAAAAAAAATTTGTTTTACCCCACTGGCAGATATTTTTCCCTTGGTTTACGCAAAAAGTCACTTAATTTTGCAAAAAAATTTAAAATTACTTACATTGTTTCTTCATTTAATAATGTTTCGATATTTGCACTCAACAACAATAACAAATAATGAAAGAAAAAAATAATAATTTGTTGCAGCCTGGCTAAGCTTAAGCCATTATTATTTATTTTTAAGCCATTAATACATTTTTATTATTATTTTATTTATTTATTTATTTTGCTAATAGAAATTCTGGCTTATTTTCCCCACACATATCTCTCATTTAAGAACATTTGTATAATTTACATCTATTCATTCAGCAATGCTTTTATCCTAAGTGACTTAAATGAGAAACATAACAAGCAATCTGTCACACAGCCAACAGTAGTAAAGTATAAAGATAAAAAGATATTAAGATTAAATATATCTTAAGATCACAACAACATATGTGACCCTGGACCACAAAACTAGTCTTAAGTAGCACAGGTATATTTGTAGCAATGGCCAAAAATACGTTGTATGGGTCAAAATTATCTATTTTTCTTTTATGCCAAAAATCATTAGGATATTAAGTAAAGATCATGTTGTAATTTTTGATTAGTAATATGCGTTGCTAAGAACTTAATTTGGACAACTTTAAAGCCGATTTTCCTCAATAGTTTTGCACCCTCAGATTCCAGATTTTCAAACAGTTGTATCTCAGCTAAATCCTAACAAACCAAATCAATATCCAAAAATTGACCCTTATGATTGGTTTTGTGGTCCACCAAGGTCACATTACTTTTACATGATTCAAACATTTGAGTAACTACAATTAATAATGTTGTCTTTCCCTGTTAAAGAATAAGTTCACTTCGTGAATAAAATTTCCTGATAATTTACTCACCTCCCATGTTATTCAAGATGTTCATGTCTTTCTTTCTTCAGTCTATAAGAAATTAAGGTTTTTGAGGAAAACATTCCAGGATTTTTCTCCATATAGTGGACTACAATGGGAGCCAAAGGTCCAAATTGTTTGGTTTCACTAGACCCTTATTCCTATACATTCCTATATATTGTAGAGCCCCTTGAAGCTGCAGTGAAACTGCAATTTGGACCTTGAACCTTCACCATTGAAGTCCACTATATGGAGAAAATCCTGGATTGTTTTCCTCAAAATCCAAATTTCCAAAAAATTTCTTTGCAGCTGAATACTGAAAGCCATGAACATCTTGGATCACATGGGGGTGAGTAACCCCTTTGAAAATCATTGTAAGTCTCTCACTGTGATGAGAATCTTTAATCTAATAAAACCTTATTTTTTCCATTTTCCACAGATATTGAAACTTCAATAAAGCCAAAAAAATTCATCCCGACACCAAACTGACAAAACACCAATATATCTCTGAATACACCATCACAACCTCTGTTATTGTCTTCTCATTGTCCTAGCACCAAAAAATAGGCCATCATCTCTCATGTAACTTCCGCCGGGCGTCAAGCACCCTCAGATGCTTGAGTGTCCATTAGGTGTGATCGAGATCACAGAGGTAATGGCAACGTCTCGATACATTAGGGGAGTTAAGCGACTTGACTCTACTCACAGCTAATTTTAGCCTGCAAATTTCTTAGACACATCACCTCTCACCTCATCGAGCACTTGCTCATTCATCTGACCTGTGCCATCATATCATGTAGATCTATCTTTGACAGGACAAAATTGTTGATATTAAGTGATTACTTTGTTCCAAACTAATTTGGCTGGCGGGCAGTGCTGGGTGGGTTACTTAAAATGTATAATCGGATTACAAACAATTAGATTACTTTCAACCTAACTTGTTATACATTTACATTTTATTTGTTTACCTGCATGTTAACCAACGTCAGAGAACATGCAAATATGTTTTTAAACGATTGAAGTATTAACTTTGAATCTCAGGGGTCTTCAAGTAAATATTTTAGGTCTGACAGACAAAAAAGTTTGGGAATCCTTTCATCACATAAACAAACATCACATTAACACAACATAAAACAGCAATAACATGGCCAAACACTTTCAAAGTATTACACATTTTTGTCAGTTATACACTACCATTCAAAGTTTTTGAACAGTAAGATATTTAACGTTTTTTTTTAAAAGAAGTCTCTTCTGCTCACCAAGCCTTCACTGATTTGAAGTACAGCAAAAACAGTAAAATTTTGAAATATTTTTACTATTTAAAATGACAGATTTCTGTTTGAATACATTTTAAAATGTAATTTATTCCTGTGATTTTAAAGCTGAATTTTTAGCATCATTACTCCAGTCACATGATCCTTCAGAAACCATTTGATTAGTATGATTTGCTGCTCAAAAAAACATTTATTACTATTATGTTGAAAACAGCCAAGTAGATTTTTTCAAGTTTCTCTGATGAATAGAAAGATCAGAAGAACAGCATTTATCTGAAATATAAATCTTTTGTAAAATTACAAAATGTCTTTATCATCACTTTTGATCAATTTAAAGCATTCTTGCTAAATAAAAGAATTAATTTCTATAAAACTACACTGACTCCAAGCTTTTGAATCGTATAGTGTATAATGTTACAAAAGCTTTTTATTTCAGATAAATGCTGATCTTTGGATATTTCTATTCATCAAAGAATCAGAATTTTACATATTGATAATAATAAAAATAAATGTTTCTTGAACAGAAAATCAACATATTAGAATAATTTCTGAAGGATCATGTGACACTGAAGACTGGAGTAATGATGCTGAAAATGTAGCTTTGATCACAGGAATAAATTACATTTTAAAATATATTCAAAAAGAAAGCGATTATTTTATTTCACAACATTACAGCTTTTGCTGTATTTTGGATCAAATAAATGCAGTCTTGGTGAGCAGAAGAGACTTCTTTAAAAACATTAAAAATTTTACTGTTCAAAAACTGTTGACTGGTAGTGTACATCGGCCTTGTTTAGTAATAAATTCTAATCTCATTATATATATTCTAATTACAAGTACACTTTTGGAATCACACCGTTTGGACTTCCATGAAAGTTATTCTTCTCTGAAATCACATTGAACATGAGTACAAATAGGCTGCATTTTCTTTCTTTAATGTGTCACCAACTGGTTGGGCTTCAGCTAAACCAGTGGAAAAACTCTGATCCATGTGCTCTAATTGTGTTTCAGCTGTAGATTCGCTGCAGTGTTCTTGAGCTCATGGGGTATGAAGCTCTTGTTTGACGAGCTGATCACAGGCTCATTATATTGGCCCCAGGCTTGGGTTTAAGTCAGCGGGGGCCCAAGGGCCCCTTTTAAACAGTAAGAGATCCAGTTGTTGCTACGGAGATTGTAAACCATGTACTTATGCATGGCTAAACGGAACACACATCTTATTAAAGCAAGATCAACCTTATTTATGAGGTTGTTAACTCATGGCAATGTACTAGTGGAAACCATTTTACCACGGTAACCATTGTTACGTGCTTCATATAAATTAAAAACCAATAAAAATATAATTTACAAGAAAACAATCAAAATGAAAATTCTGTCATTAATTACTCTCCCTCATGTCATTCCAAACCTGTAGGACCTTTGTTCATCTTCAGAACACAAATTAAGCTATTTTTGATCAAATCCGAGAGCTTTCTGACCCTCCATAGATGCAGCAGACAGGATGAGGATGAGAAGAGTTGTTGAATAAAGTGATTTTTTAATTTTTTAATCAGTAAAATTACGGTTGAACAACTAATGTCAAATGGGCTATTTTACCAATGTTCTCACTACCTTTCTGGGCCTTGAACATGGTAGGACCCTTGCTGTCTATGGAGGGTCAGAAAGCTCTAAGATTTCATTAAAAATTAAAAATATCTTAATTTGCATTCCAAAGATGAACGAAGGCCTTACAGTATTGGAACAAAATGAGGGTGAGTAATTAATGACAGACTCTTCATTTTGGGTGAACTATTACTTAAAAAAAAAAAAGCCAGCATCAATTGTTAGGGTATAAAGTCTCATGATTTGCATTAATCCCATGATATTCATAGTTTTCACCAAAATACCACAGTAAAACTGCATTATCTTGAGATTAGTCATCATATGCATTAAAATATTCATTTATTATGGCTTTACAGTGGAGCAGTGGTGGACGAAGTACACAAAGCAAGTATTTGAGTAAAAGTATAGATATGTATATAAAACATTACTCCAGTGAAAGTACTCCTTTTTCAATTTTACTCGAGTAAAAGTACAAAAGTACTTGATTTTTTGTGTACTTAAGTAAAAAAGTACTGATAGATATATTTATTTTGCAATTTTATATAGACTACTTAATTTAATTTTATATTAGCACATACTTTTATAATCCTACTTCCCAAAATAACAACTATATGGAGTCAAGATATATTTTTGTTGTATATATGGACTACGTTGAAGACAGTGATGTAGTAATGGTCACTGTGAATCTTACACTGCGATGTAGCTTAGAGAAAACAGATTTGACCGTCTAATTTTCACCAGTAAGAAAAAAGTTTCTTAAAGGTTGTTGTTTTGCAGAACGTCAGTTATATATGACATGAGAATAAGGCCTGAAGTCAGGAAGAACATTTTAAAGTTAATATAATTAACGTTATATTTATATAATGATTTTTCTTTTCTCAGATGTAATCTATCTAGGTGGTTGGATAAAAATATTTGGACTTTATATCTAAAAATGACCTCAACTTACCACCAGCAAGCTTGTTAGCTAAACAGTTAGCATCCGCTAACAATATTTACTTATTTTCAGTATGGTTATAAATAAACATTCATACCTGTCGACCAAACAATATAAAAATGTATACTGTTGATAAACAATTTATAAAAACAGACGTCACAGCAGCGAGGAATATGACCATGGATGAGTTATTTTATTTAATCTGTGTTGTTTTAATGTTTCGTTTTTTGACTCCGTAAACAGAGACGCTAATGTTGATGTGCCTGCATTCAAGCATTTCAGTGGGCTTTAAATAGATCGCCCTTTACAGCAGATTTAGTTCACAAACAACGGACAGCTTTGACCTAAATATGATTTTCAGTTAAAATAATTAATCCTAAAATTCAACAATAGTAACTTACTTTTCGTAGCATCAGTCGCGCGCGCGCGCTCACAAGATCTTCCGCTTCCGCTTCAGTTTACTGGAGACTCGCTCTAAACGGCTCATTTGAATCGTTTGGTACGATTTGCGAACCGATTTAACAGGTTCACTGAAAGGAATCATAACTAATTGATTCTTTTTAATGAACCGCAAATCGCACCAAACGATTCATTCACGAATTGGAATGATCCGATTGCAGCTGTTCTCGGAGCACGTGATATTATGAGAAGTAATAAAATGTTTTATGAAATGTAGTTAAGTAAAAGTTACTCAAAATAAAACTACAGATACTTGAAAAATGTACTTAAGTACAGTATTGAAGTAAAACTACTTTACTACTTACGTTACTGTCCACCACTGGGTAACAGTTAGTGTAGAGCTGTATTTATGCAGAACTCTTCTCCATTACAGAAATCACCATGGTAAATGTATCACTTTACAACAAAGTACAGCACTTAAATGTATTTATAAGACAAAATTAGAGTTGGTATTTTTTAACTTAAAATAAAACAATTTAAATAAAATAATAAAGTTTAAGCCGAGGTAATTGCTAAAATTAAAACTTAAATAAATAAACATATACACACACATACATACATATGTGACCCTGAACTACAAAACCTCAAGTAGCACAGGTATTTTGTAGTAATACCCAAAAGTACATTGTATGGGTCAAAATTATTGTTGTTGTTTTTTTTATGCCAAAAATCATTAGGACATCAAGTAAAGATCATGTTCCATAAAGATATTTTGTAGATTTCTTGCTGTAAATATAACAAAACTTAAATTATGATTAGTAGTATGCATTGCTAAGAACTTCATCTGGACAACTTTAAAAGCGATTTTCTCAGTATTTAAGATTTTTTTGGCACCCTCAGATTGTAGTTTTTCAAACAATTGTATCTCAGCCAAATATTGTCCTATATCAATGAAATTATGTATGAAAAAAAACATGATCATGAAAGGCATTTAAAAATATGGATATTTTTCAGCATAGAAATAATATAACACTGCACATAACACTAACAAAAAAAATACCAAAGATGTACCATGGTCTTATAAATATGCATTTAGTACCATGGTTTTAGGCATGTACCATGGTATTCTTTAAGTATAATAGCAGAGTATACATATCGGAAAATATATACCAGGGTATTGCAGGCCATTACTGTACCACTGCTACATGTAAGAGAAAGCTTCGCTGCTTGTTTCATTTCATCAGAATCGTGAGTAAATTCTTGAACTTTTGATGTAATTCTGTTCTCCTTATTTCGTCTCCTTGGCGAGATAAAATAATGTAAGGGTGGCAATAGATCTGCCCCCACAGGTCAAGCACGTCTGCTTAACCTGTCATCTGAGAAAGGCCACCTCACAAAGAGCTACAGGAAAATGATCTTGTCATTACCATGGTAACAGGCGGTTGGATACCAATCAGACTTGAGAGGGGGAGGATGTATTCAAAGTGCTACATAAATCTGAAATTGCTGCGCAATTTTCTCTGGCAATTATCCCAAAAGAGAGAGAGAGAGGAGAAAGTAAGAAGAAATAGGGGGGGAACTAACACCCCGTCTACACTGAGAGCGAGCGAATAGGACAAACTAAGACCAACTCCCATTATGAATGGTTTAGTTTTAATTGTTATATATTAAATGACTTCTACCAGTTACATCAAAAATGCCACTAACTTGCTGATTTAAATCATTTTTCTAAACAAATGTATGAATAGTTCACCCAAAAATGAACATTTGCTAAAAATGTTGATGAGTTTGTTTCTTCATCAGATTCTGAGAAATTTAGCATTACATCACTATCTTACCAATGGATCTGCAGTGAATGAGTGCCGTCAGAATGAGAGTCCAAACAGCTGATAACAACATCACAATAATTCACAAGTAATCCAGACAACACCAATCCATCAAATGACATCTTGTGAAGTGAAAAACTGTTTTTAAGTAAATGGGTGCCATCAGAATGAGAGTCCAAACAGCTGATAAAAACATCACAATAATCTACAAGTAATCTAAATGACATTAATCCATCAAATAACATCTTGTGAAGTGAAAAACAGTTTTTAAGTAAATGGGTGCCATCAGAATGAGAGCCCAAACAGCTGATAAAAACATCACAATAATCTACAAATAATCTAAATGACATTAATTCATCAAATAACATCTTGTGAAGTGAAAAACTGTTTTTAGGTTAATGAGTGCCATCAGAATGAGAGTCCAAACAACTGATAAAAACATCACAATAATTCACAAGTAACCCATACGACACCAATCCATCAAATCAGTGTTGTTTTCGTCAACGATGACGATGACGAAATCATTTCGTTGACGCCACTTTTTTTCATGACGATAACGAGACGATGACGAGATAAAAATGGCTCGTTGACGAGACGTGTGTGAGTTTTCGTTGACGAGACGAGAATAGACGAAAATGTTAGTGGGTGGTCCGTCAGACGTTTAAAATGCATGACATTTCCGCTTATTGTGCATGCCAATTAAAACTTAAAAAGTATCTGACGCTATGGCAAGCCGTTTTAGCATTAAATACTCTTTGCTATACTAGTATGGCAAGCCGTTTTAGCATTCCATCCTTGTTTGTCTTTTATGTTCTAAAACATTCCTTCATTATTGTAATTATTGGTGAAAATTGTCGATCCGGAAGCTCACATTGTGTTGAACTATAGATCTGCTATTTTCAGAACTTATAAGTGACACTACCCAACAGCAAAATACTTACTGACCTACATTAATTTGTTAAAAGACTACCTTTTTCCCTTTTTTTGACTAAAACTAGACTAAAACCTTTTTGACTTTTCGTCGACTAAAATTGGACTAAAACTATCACATATAGACATGGGCGACATTAGGGGGGGGCAAGGGGGGGCAGTTGCCCCCCCTGTGGTTAGTTATGGAATCCTCGACAGCCCCGCTGCAACTGCTTTAGCTAAGCTTAGGCTCGGTTGTACTTGGGAACTACGGTGCTATATAACCCTCAAACGAAAGCAAAGCAATTGAAGATCTGGCAAACTATCCAACGTGTTTTTGCAGCGTTGAGCCAATCACAGACATATCTGTTGTTTCCGAACAATTAGAAACACTTGTCAGAATTCACTCACTGCTGAAAGCGCCTGATCAGTTTTTATTAAGTGCCGTTTTGTGCGCTCGTGAATCATCTTATGAGTGTAGAAGCGATGTAAATAAAATATTAATTGTGTAGTTTAGAGAGCTTTATTAATTATAACGGAATTTTGTGAGATCTCTATGAACTTTTAGTGATAATAAGGGGAGCGTGCTTTGCACTTTCCAGGCTATAATCCATTTAGAATTTGTATGAAACTTTCGTTTTTCGGCACATGCAAGCTGATATGTTTTGGGAGTGACATTTGCATATTTACGCTGGGTTTATTCTCGAAATAACGGTGAAGCAATAGACGGGATAAAAATATATATTTTCCCCTTCTCCCAAAACAACTTACTGTTTCAGCTATAAAATAGTTCAGTTTTGTATGTAATGGCAAAATGTTTATATTTAGTTTCGTTTTTTTATTTAGCTTATTTAGAAAAACGCTTGGAGCATTTTTTATTCGTTATATATATATATATATATATATATATATATATATATATATATATATATATATATATATATATATATTTACTGAACAGCGCCCAGCGGAAGACTGATCATAGTCTGTTTGATCAGTTTGCCTTCTCAAATCATCATGACTTGCCTAAAATAAAATCTATAGATATAAAACAGTTCAAGTATAAAACAATGGTAGTTTAAACGTTACAGATAAATGTGCGCTATATGCGCATAGTTTGTACAGAAAGTGGAAGCTAAAGCTTGCAGGACATCGAGGAACCAGCACGATCACTTGCATTTTTTTCATTGGAAGCAATTTAAAATTATCCGTCATTTTTGCTCACAAAGTACGAGTAATACATCGAAAAAAACGTTACAGCATTTTTATAAAATAAAGAAAACAAAAATTATGTGCTTTCTGCCGTCTGGTTCTTGAACAGGAGTGCTTAACAAAATGAAGCGAAATGCATGCCTCACAGACATAATAAATACATTTATAGAAAGCTTTAAGTTATTACTTAACGAAATAAAACAAATCAAAAGCACAAACTCTTTCATGTAATCCGTAAAGATGAATTTCTCTCTAAAGGCGCGTCCAAAAAGGAGATTGCGAGTCAGGATCTTTGCGACACTAACTCAGAATACACAAATTAATTAATAAATAATTCATTTATGTCCGTACTCTTTCCTCGACACATTCATTGTTATTTATTTTTGCCGGTGCTTGGGGCGAGTTTTAGCCTATTGTGTGCGCCTGAACGCGGATTCAGCTGCGCTAAAGCACACTAAACGTGTATGCGTCGGTCTCAAAAGTGAAAGCGAAAGTGAAGTTTCGTGTTGTTTCCACCAGCGCGGCATTTTTTTTCTTCACCATAATTGATGGATGTCTAAATTATGAAAATAAGGAGAAGCCTAAAACAGGCCCGATGCCGGCCCGGGTCTAAACTATGACGTGAAAATTGGCCCGAAGCCATAGCCCTGGGGTGTAAAAAAAAAAAAAAAAGGGCCCATCGGCCCGGGCTGAAGTGCAGCGCTTTAATTGACTGCTTTGATGTGCTGCAATACCGTAGGGCACTGCTTACATCTGATTTTTTTTCTTGCCCCCCCTGACTCAAGAGTCAAATGTCGCCCATGCATATAGAAGTGACTAAAATTTGACTAAAACTAAGAAGCATTTTAGTCCAAAAGACTAAGACTAAGACTAAATCTAAGATGGTTGTCAAAAACAACACTGCATCAAATAACATCTTGTGAAGTGAAAAACTGTTTTTATGTAAATGGGTGCCATCAGAATGACAGTCCAAACATCTGATAAAAACATCACAATAATCCACAAGTAACCCATACTACACCAATCCATCAAATAACATCTTGTGAAGTAAAAAACAGTTTTTAAGTAAATGGGTGCCATCAGAATGAGAGTCCAAACAACTGATAAAAACATCACAATAATCCACAAGTAATCCAAACGACACCAATCAATTAAAAAACATATTGTGGAGTATAAAAACAGTTTTTAAGTAAATGGGTGCCATCACAATGAGAGTCCTACAACTGATAAAAACATCACAATAATCTACAAGTAATCTAAATGACATTAATTCATCAAGTAACATCTTGTGAAGTGAAAAACTGTTTTAGGTTAATGAGTGCCATCAGAATGAGAGTCCAAACAACTGATAAAAACATCACAATAATACACAAGTAATCCAAATGACTTCAGTCCATCAGTTAATGTCTTGTGAAGCGAAAAACTGTTTGTAAGTGAATGGGTGCCATCAGAATGACAGTCCAAACAGCTGATAAAAGCGTCACAATAACCCACATGTAATCCATATCGCTCCATACATCAATTAATAGCTTGGAATGTGAAAGATACATGTTTGTAAGACTTTCTCTTGATGATTTTAAGTTCTTAAACCTCTTAATGATGGGTTTGTTTCTTACAAACATGCAGCTTTTGGCTTCACAAGTCATTAATTGATGGACTGGAGTGGTATGGATTACTTGTCAATTACTGTAATGTTTTTATCAGCAGTTTGGACTCTCATTCTGACGGCACCCATTCACCGGTGAATTGGTGAGTACGTGATGTATAGCTGAATAAGTAAGCTTTCTATTGATGTATGGTTTGTCAGGATATGACAATATTTGGCAGAGATATAACAATTTGAAAATCTGGAATCTGAGGTGCAAAAAAAAAATCTAAATATTGAGAAAATCGCCTTTAAAGTTGTCCAAAAAGTTCTTAGCAATGCATATTACTAATCAAAAATAAAGTTTTGGTATATTTATGGTAAGAAATTTACAAAATATCTTTATGGAACATGCTATTTACTTGACATAAATGCAAAATCGATTATTTTGACCCACACAATGTATTTTTGGCTATTGCTACAAATATGCTACTTAAGATTGGTTTTGTGCTCCAGGGTCACATATAGGGGCTGCCCATCTCCTTGACTTGGTCCATAGCTGACACTGATGTCCACCTTCTGCTATCAATTAATGTCTCACAAATGAGACCCAAGAGAGACATAATCCACTGCACATCATAAAGGGTCATTGATTATCACTGAATGTGACCTGTGAGGGCGAGTCATGTTGACCTGCATTTAAACAATGGTTGACCCATCATTTACTTGTAGTGTGGAGCGGCTCTATGATTCCCCAAGGATGCATAACAGTTCCCAGTGGACTAAGAATCCTTGAACGTTCAGCATTACATCTATTTGCTTTTAAAACAAATTATACAACCATAATTTGTGAGTGTTTCTTCAACTACGCGCACTGTGGACCTTAAAATAAAACATTCTTTTCATACTCTTTAATTGTTTATTCTGTCTGCTAACATTGTCCAACTGTGTGTGTCTCTGTGAGCTATATATGCACCACAAGAGAAATATACAATTTTCTCAATTATGTTTTGTATGCAACAGCATTCTGTGGTGGAAACTAGATTTTAAAAAAAAAATTCTTGCTTAGGCTAATTTCATGACTAGCATTTTGTGCTTCTTAAATAAACACAATTAAACAATATATTCATGATTTTTGCATAATTAAATAATGAAAAATAACTAACATTTTTATGATGGATTTTCTGAATCTACTGACAAACTGAGTTTGGGACTAGAGTAAAACTATAAAATGTATATATAAAATGCACTTGAAAAATAGGAAAATTTAATGATAAAGGCAAAAAGTTTTCAAGACAATTTTGGAATTGAGAAAATAATAAAATCTATTAGTTTGAATAGAAGTCAGAATTGTGAAATATAATTTCTAAATTTAGAATTTGTTTTTAAATTCAGAATTTTTTTCTACAATTCTGAGTTTTACATCTTGACTTTTTCTTAGAATTCTAAGTTTACATCATCATCATTACATCATCGTCTGTTTAGAAAGTCTGTCTGAAAGAAAATTTCTACATTTCGATTTTTTTCTTTCGTACAATTCTGAGTTTTACATCTTGACTTTTTCTCAGAATTCTAAGTTTACATCAAACAATGCAATTGTTTACTATCAATTCTGAGATTGTATCAAGCAATTCTGACTTTTTCACAGAATTCTGAATTTGCATCTTGCAATTTTTATTTATTCATTTAAATTTGTGTTTTGTAAACGGAATCCTGTTTTCTAAAATACAAACTCAGAATTGTGAAATATAATTTCTAAATGTAGAATGTTTTTTCATACAATTCTGAGGTTTAACCTCTTGACATTTTCTCAGTATTCTAAGTTTACGTCACGCAATGCACATATTTTTTTACTATCAATTCTGCGAGACTTTTTTCTCGTAATTGCAAGTTTTACAGATATAAACGTGCAATTCTAAGAACTGAGTCAGAATTGCGAATTTATATATAGCCATTCTAAGGTTACTTCATATCTCTTTCTCTTTGTCTTTATATCTCACAATTCTGACTCAGAATGACCAATTTGGAGATACAAACTCAGAACCGAGAGAAAAAATTCTGAATTTTGAGATAAAAAGTCACAATTACTTTATTTTTTTACCCCATAGTGGAAACAAGCTTCAATATTTTCAAGCATGCAAAAATGCAAATGTAATTTGCGACAAAAAAAAGTTACTAGTCATCACATTACTACTGAAATTTAGTAGTCAACCCTCGAAGTCGTTTTCTGTCCCATGGATGGAGGTAGTAATTTTTAAAGTGGCCTCGGAGCAGACGGACCCGCGGTATTGGGGGAGGAGGTGGTGTGGACGACGAACTCGCTGAAAGTTCTCAAGGAATCATTTCTATTTCACACTCCACTTGGCTGCTGATTTGAGATTGTGTGTTAGCATAACAAAGCCGCAGAGCCTGTGAACTTGGGGGACCTTTCGACCCCGCCGCTCTGGCGGTGAATAGGCTTTGGCTCTGCCAATAGAACCCCTCCCTGTCTCTCCTGTTCGTGGCTAAATTGTTAATCAGGGTAATTTAATATAGTTTTCAATATGCCTCATCTCTCTTTGGGAGGGCATTCACAGCTTCCCTCTCCGCCCCAACCGAAAAACACCCCGTTCTTTCATGCGGCCCCAGACGGGCAGCTGCAGTCTGGCCTCCTCTCCGGGCTGAAGTGAGCCGGTATCATGCATTGCTGCAGTGAAGTGGGGAGCGAGTTGAGGTGGACGTGAATGTGGAAACCTCTTAGCCTTGTCTGACTCTAAGAATGGGGGAGAGACTCTAGTGGGGTTTGAGACCGTGGCGGGACAATAGTCTGTCCCCGAAGCGCTCTGCACACAAGCAGACAGCCCGTCCCACCCTCTGTCCATTGAGATGTCCAGCTTTAATGCTCTCTGGATATGTTAAGCCACAGTTTAGCTTCCCCCATAGCTCATGGGAAAATGTGAAATGTGTTGTAGTTGTTGTTTAGATAAATTATATACACTTGACAATTTAGCATAGAAATCGTATGCTCTTTTATTTCTCTTTTTTAAAAGGTTAATACACACCTTCCTGTCCAAACTCTCTTTTACGTATTTTAAATAACAAATGTGTTTATTTAAATCTCTTAAGACCCCATGCAATCAAAATTACAGTTTAGTCCAAGCCTGTTTTAAGGCAATATGAATGCAAGTGAACTGATTAAAGGAGTAGTCGACTTTCAGAACAAAAATTTACAGATAACGTACTCACCGCCTTGTCATCCAAGATGTTCATGTCTTTCTTCAGTCGCAAAGAAATTATGTTTTTTGAGGAAAACATTTCATGATTTCTCTCCATATAGTGGACTTCTATGGTGCCCCCGAGTTTGAACTTCCAAAATGCAGTTAAAATGCAAAGGGCTGTAAGCCGTGGAATAAGGGTCTTACCTAGCGAAACGTTCAGATATTTTTTTTTTAATTACAATTTATATACTTTTTAACTTCAACCTCAACCTGTCTAGCTCTGCGTGAACTCTGTGTATTCCAGTTCATGACAGTTAGGGTATGTCGAAAAACTCCCATCTCATTTTCTCTTCCAACTTAAAAATCGTCCTACATGCAGAAGTACCAACCCAGTGTTTACAAAGTGAACATGTAAAGAAGGTCAAACACCCTTTATAAAAAAAAAATGGTAAAACTGCAGTGTAGGACGATTTTGAAGCTGGAGGAGAAAATGAGATAGGTGTTTTTCGATATACCCTAACTGTCATGAACTGGAATACACAGAGTTCACGTTTGGTTTTGCCAGTATGTGACAATTTATACATTTTATATATACATTTAAACATCATAAAAACACTGTGATTCATATGTTTTACTTAGGTATGCTTAGGTTTTTAGAAACAAAATGTAGAAATTACCTTATATATACTGTATATATATATATATATATATATATATATATATATATAATTATATATGGGCCGTTGTATAGAATTGGTTCAAAGTCAGAGTTGGAAACATCTTAAAAAAAAAAACTTTTCCACAAATTTTGTACGTATGCAAATTGTATAATATCCAAGGTACACATTTCTTGTCACGCTGGAGACGAGGAACGGACAAACAACGACGTGAAGTCTTAAAGTCTTTAATAATCCACAGGGCAACACAGGGTGGCAACACAGGGTGGCAACACAGGGTGGCAACACAGGGTGGCAACACAGGGTGGCAACACAGGGTGGCAACACAGGGTGGCAACACAGGGTGGCAACACAGGGTGGCAACACAGGGTGGCAACACAGGGTGGCAACAACAACGTCCCACAAACAGTAGAGCACAGACACCAACTTATAAAGACATACTCATTAACAAAGACAGGTGTAGGGAATAATGCTGATGAAGGGAGGAACCAAAACACACAGAATAGCAGGGGGAGACACTGGGAGAAACCAACTAGAATAGTCCAGGGGTGTGACATTTCTAATTGTGCAGTTAATTCTCATATTGTATTTTCAGAAAGTTTTGGAATATTTGTCCTCTCCTCAAATTTGTCACTACTGAAACACAGTAATATATAATTTAATTAGAAGGGTTATATTGACCTATTAAGATTTTGCTGACATCTTCCTTGTAAATATATATATTTTTCAATTTTATTAAAAAGTTTTCAGAGGTAAATCAATGACAATTACAATTTTGACAATTTTTCAAATGTGATTTATGAGATTTGTTGTATTTTTAATCCATTTTTTCTTTGTAAAAGGCAAAAGTTGATCTTAAGGATTTGAATATATTTGAATATACATTGAACCAAACACTATCATAACATCTCAGTTGGTCATTCAGTATACTTTATTTTTGACAAAACATCCCATGTTTTGGTTGTGACAGCACATTTTTAGTTGTGACAGTATGCTTTGGTAACGACCACATCACATTACAGAATTTTAACCTACATAAACCACACTACTAAAACATACTGAAATACTAAAAATCTGCATAACTTTTGTATATTTTCCCCAAATAAAAGAAAACGTGTTCCCTTTTGTCACTACCAAAATAATGATGAAGTTTTGGTCGTGAGATGTCACTACTGAAACTTTACAAAATGTTTTGGTCGTGACTGTTACGGTAGTGGCAATTTTATGGGATAACATTTAAAAAAACAAAGACGTCACCAACAAAAATTTCACCAAATGTTTCGGTCATGACTGTTACGGTAGTGACAATTTTATGGGATAACACCCAAAAAAACAAAGATGTGACTACCGAAACCTCACCAAATGTTTCAGTCGTCATTGTTACGGTAGTGAAAATTTTATGGGATAACACCCAAAAACAAAGACGTCACTAGTGAAACATCACCAAATGTTTAGTTCGTGACTGTAGTGACCAAATGTTGTGACTGTTACGTCAGTGGCAATTTTATGGGATAACATTTAAAAAAACAAAGACGTCACCAACAAAAACCTCACCAAATGTTTCGGTCGTGACTGTTACGGTAGTGACAATTTTATAGGATAACACCCAAAAATCAAAGATGTAACTGCCGAAACTTCACCAAATGGAAAGTCACAAAGCATGCTGTGTAAAAAGGGTAGTGCTATAGTATGAAAATAATTATTTGGAACATTTCTTGAGCCTTTTTTAAACCTGAGGTGTGATTGTTCAGTGTCCATATAGAGGGGGTTTCATGCTTTAAATAGCCTACAGATTAGCCTAAATATAGGCATATTAACTGCTAACATTTGTAAGTTCATAGTCAGATATAAATAACCTATTACGTTTGGACTTCTTGAAATATAACAAATGTGTTTTAGAACTTTTAGCCAGATAAATATAAATATCAAAAATATAATTATTGAAGTAACGCAGAACGACAAAACATGCACACATTTCTCCTGAGAAGGCTAATGTGCCGCCCATGAGAGTTGTAAACTAATTACTAGAGGTGCATTGTTAACTTTTGCTGGATAATTGAACATTATTAGCTTGCTTAGAGTTTAATGAGAGTAAATATAAGCTTCACATACAGAAACACTGATCCGACAGGCGCAGTCTTTATAAAGAGACATGACGGGTCTCCTCACCTGCAGGCTGTAGAGTAGATTGTGAATCACGCTAATTCATTTCAGCAGCACCTTGTCTAACAAGGGCCTTCTGAGAGGATGAGAGGAGGCTGTTAACATGAGGACCAGCGTCCACTCACAACAACACACGCACTGACCAGACACTAGAGCGTGAGATACCCTCTCGACTCAATGATGCTGATATTGGCTAATCATTTATAATGGTGCGTTAATTGTATTTGGATTTTTCTCAATATAGTGGACTTCAATGGGGATCAATAGGTTGAAGGTCCAAATTGCAGTTTCACTGCAGCTTCAAAGGGCTCTACACGATCCCAGCTAAGGATTTAGGGGTCTTATCTAGTGAAACAATCTGTAATTTTCTTAAAAAATTACAATTTATATACGTTTTAACCACAAATGCTCTTCTTGCAGTAGCTTTGTGATGCGCATCTTATTTTCTCCTCCAACTTCAAAATCATCCAACATCGTTGTTTTACCTTTTTTTCCAAAGGGTGTTTGACTTTCTTTGCACCATCACTTTGTAAACCCTGGGTTGGCACTTGCGCCTACGTCACACGACGAGCATTTGTGGTAAAAAAATTTTATACATTTAAATTTTTTTATAGAAAATGACCAATCGTTTTGCAAGATAAGACCCTTATTCCTCGGCTGGGATCGTGTAGAGCCCTTTAAAGCTGCATTAAAACTGCAATATGGACCTTCAACCCATTGAATCCTATTAAAGTTCACTATGGAAATAAATCTTGGAATGTTTTCCTTATAAACCTTACATTTGTTTATGACTGAAGAAAGAAAGACATGAACATCTTGGACGACATGGGGGGTGAGTAAATTATCAGGAAAAAAAAAAATTCTGGAAGTGAACTAATCCTTAAGGATTAAGAACTCCAAAACATTTATGTATGCATGTATATATGCATTTAAAAAAAAAATGATTCTCTTCTCGGAAAATAGAGTGAATGGAATAAATATATATGGGTCAAAGACGTAAAGGATTTAAGCATAAAAACAAGTGTAATACTACTTTAAATTGTTGTGTTTCCACAAAAAGAAATTGAAACATTGTTCGTTTAATTTTATTGCATTTTTGTTTCAATTTTTCTGAGCAAAAAAGTTATATAAAAAAAAATGTATATCCTAAATTTTTTTTCCTAATTTATAGAAGACACCCTCTAAAATGTTCAGTCTAACAGTCTTGGTCAGGCATATTTACAACAAAAATCAATTTACGACATATTAAAAGACAAATTACTTTCACCCCAAATACAAATTAGTTGTAATTCTACATTTGTAAAATTTGCCATTATCCTAGGTTTTTACTTATTTAAAACACAATAGAATTAAATATGCTCCCTTATTCTTTTATATATTTTAATATGTACAAGTCAGAATAAGCATGTTGTTTGAATTTTTACATAAATATTGTGTTACACTGAATGACAATGTAACATTATTTCAACCAAATTTTGACATTTTGTCCTATAAAAACTTTAAGTAACCTTAAAGTAAGTAGACACTTTAGTTACATTTAATGTGCTTTCTATGGACATAAAACCACTTTTGTACATTTTGTAAAACGTGGACCTCTTAACGTCTTTGACCCACATATAAATTTTCATCCAATCAAACACTCTCTAGAATGAGAGTGCCCCTCCCCCTAAATAACCTGCACATTATAAGCAATACAAACCAGCAAAACATAATTTTACCTGCTAATTATTCAAACTAAAGGCTTTTGTTTCATTCACTTTCACTGGGTTTTGTAACACATCATGTGCACTGAAATTGTCAGGATTATGTCTTGTTCTGTTCTCCTAGTGTTTTTCCCCCTATGTTTCCAGTTCTAATGGTTTAGTCCTTGTCCTCCCCTCTAGTTTTGTTTCCATTTGGTTTGTTCATGCCCATATTTGTATTTCCCCCTCGTTATCCTGTTATCTTGTTTGTGACCACGCCCCCGTTTCAGTGCATTTAAGAGTCTGTGTTTGCACACCCCCTTTGTCGGTCAATGTTGATGTTACTTCTGTTTGTTTTGTTTCATGTGCTCATTTCCTGCTCCCGGTTTTGTTTATTTGTTCATTTTTGCAGTTTTTATTTTAATAAACTTTGTTTATTCATTTACTCCGGTTCTCCTCCTCCATCTCCACTCCTCAACCCAGCCAGACTGTGACAGAAATATGAAGGCTATATTAATATCAATCATTCATGCAAAATGACATGCTCTTGATCTAGGACATTTGGACCATTGAGCTGATAGACTGACACACACACACATCTGACAACAGAAACTTGGACATAATTTTTTTTAAAATAAATGTTTATTTAAAAATTTGTAAATATATCATCATAAAAATATACATGCATATATTAAACAATTAAAAACCAAAAAAATCAGCATATACATTTTATTAAATATAATGTACATTTGTCTGATCTCTGATTTTTGATAAATTTTACCTAAACATATATATATATATATATATATATATATATATATGTATACACACACACACACATACATATACACTACAGTTTTTTTTTCAAATAAAAATAAATTTTACCTAAAAAAAAAACAAAAAAAAAATTATATATATATATATATATATATATATAAAAATTTTATATATAATATATGTATATATATAATTTTTTTTTTTTTTTTTTTTAGGTAAAATTTATTTTTATTTGAAAAAAAAATATTGTAGTTTTATACCTATCACATTTATAGGGAATTTTTACTTCTATTCTGTATTTTACCATTTGTTTGAGCCAGCTTTAATTGATGTTACATTCACCGTCACCATCCAGATCAGATCCTTCCCATGATTCCTTTAGCATCCTTCATTTATCTGCTGACCCTAAAAAGACAAAAATAATGCACTATAACTGTAACGTACAAACAGTTTCAAAGTACATACATGTGGTGGCTCTAGTTAAAGACAGTATAATGTTCAAATTTGAGCGCCGTGTAATTAATGAACACACGGTTATTAGTTCAGGAGGAAGTTTGGAAGAGGAAACTGAATTCCTGATGTACTGCTATCCACTTCCACAAAAGATAAATCCTCATTTTCTACCATTCCTTTTGTCTTATTTTTTCTATTCTGAAAAATCATGTCCATTTGGCCTTTGGCTATGTTGAACTTGTCATTACATTAGACGTGGGAATGAGATGCGGAAATATTCATTTCTGAGTGGAATTAAACCATCGTTGATCATGATGAGAGATTTAATTCTTTAATTATGGTCATGATATAAATGTATCCTGCTTTTTCTTTTTTTTCTTTTTTTGTTCAATGGACCCCGTGTTGCGTCAGGTGGATGAAACGCCTCTGGACCACGACGGAGAAATATATTGCTTAACTGAAGCTGACATGAGAAGCTTTTACAGGTACAAATGCTATTTTAAGGGTTATGAATCTGAGAGTGTGCGTGCTCACAGAAGGAGTCAGTCTTGTTAACACATCGTGATTTCACACCTAACCACTGCCATCCTTTCAGTGAGCGAGTAATGTGTGTGTGTGTGTGTGTGTGTGTGTGTGTGTGTGTGTGTGTGAGTAAAATGCAATCTACTTGATGCTGTTAAAGTCACAAATATCTCTTAAATGTTATGAATATGAAGTGCTTATGGTCTCCTGATTCTTCTCAGATCATTGCATACTTGTCTGATGCATAACTCCTCTATGAAAATTGGAATTTATCTTATCTTTTTAAGAGGCATATGTACAATGTTTATTCCTAGTAATATATAACTCCTAATTTAGAAAAAGTTAGTATGAGGACATTTTTTAGAGAAGTCAGAAAAGTTGTTGCAGAGTTGCATTGAGATTATATAAATTATTTATTAAGGGTGAATTTATTTAATCATTTATTTAACAATGTTATTTTAGTATCATTGAGATACTACTATAGTTTTTATTAATATTTTGAATACGTTTTTATGTTTTCCATTTCCATTTTAATTTTAGTTACATTTTTTGTAATTTGGCTGTGTGTGTTTAAGTTTTAGTTATTGTAGTACAATAAACTAAAGTAAATTGAAAATTATAAAATGGTGATATATATATATATATATATATATATATTAGTATTTTAGTTTTTAATTTTAGTTAAGTTTTTAATAATTTGGCTGTGTGCGTTTTTTTTAAGTTTTAGTTATTTTAGTACATCAAATTAAACTAAATCAAAATAAAAAAATGGTAAAAAAAAAAAAGTTTAATATTATGTCATTAAATAGTTTTTTTTTTAAATTATTTTAGTTTTAGTAAACTATAAATAAAATTTTATGTGAACAATTTTTTAAAAACAAATTGCATTTAGTTACATTTTTAATAATTTTTCTTTTTTTTAAATCTTATTTTTAATGACATTTTTAGTAATTTGGATGTGCTTTTTTAGTTTTAGTTATTTTAGTACATTAAATTAAAATTAAATTAATTTAAATTAAAACAAGAAATGGTGAAATAAGTTTTTTATTTTAGTTTAGGCTTTTTTTAAGTTTTAGTTTTTGTACATCAAATTTAACAATTTTTTTTATTTAATATTATGCCAGTTAATATTTTTTTTTTTTTTAGTTATTTTAATTTGTTTAATTTTTTTTAGTTAACTATAACAAAAATTGTACGTAAATACAATTTAATTAATTTGTAAATGTTACATTTTTTGTAATTTGATTGTGTGTTTTTTTATTTAATTGAAATTTTAGTTACTTTTTAATCATTTGGCTGTGTGTTTAGATTTTAGTTACATTTTTAGTCATTTGGCTGTGTGTTTCTTTTTTTATTTTAGTAAAAATTGTCATTTGGCTGTGTTTTTTAAGTTTTAGTTATTTCAGTACATTACATTAAACTAAATTAAACCAAGAAATGGTGAAATAAAAGGTGTTTTTATTTAATATTATGTCATAGTTATTTTTAGTTATTAGTTACATTTTTAGTAATTAGGCTGTTTTCTTTTAGTTATTTTAGTGCATAAAATGAAACTAAATTAAAATAGAAAAAAGTTTATTTAATATTATGTCAGTTAAGTTATTTTTAGTTATTTTAGTTTTTAATTTTAGTTACATTTTTAGTAATTTGGCTGTGTTTTTTTAAGTTTCTGTTATTTTAGTACATCAAATTAAACTAAATTAAAATAAGAAATGATAAAAAAAAATTAAATTCATATTATGTTTATTATGTATACTTTTTGTTATTTTAGTTGTTTTAGTTTCAGTTAAGGCAAGACAAGTTTATTTATATAGCACATTTCATACACAATGGTAATTCAAAGAGGAATTAAAATAATCATGAAAGGAAAAATAATAATAATCAAAACAACAAAAACAGAATTTAAGAACATTTAAAATTATTTCAAAATAGATTTAAAATTAATTAAAACAGTTAAGAATAAAAATGATTATACATGAAATACAATGCAATCTGTTCAGACATAGTTAATAAAAAGTTAATAACCCTGAAAATGAACAAAATGTATAATTATTTAATATATAAATGTATAAATACTCTTAATGAGTTCTCTTTTTTATTTTTTAATATTAATATATATTTAATATCTTTTTTAATATTTGTGATGCATTTTTAGTTGGTTTTATTGTCTTATTACTTTATGGCCTTTTTGGTGTTTGTATTTAATTGATCATACATCAAACTGTGTTTTATATCTCTGTTATCCTCGAAATTCTTTATGTGCTTCTGTACGTCTCCCCTCCACAGCCCTGGACATTGTAAGACTCATTTAATGTATCAATTATTCTTATGCTAATTAGGGTACAGTTTCCCAAGGTTAGCATCACAGATGGCAACAAAACCTCACATGCATCTCGTCTCCTTTTACTCTGTCAAACTGTCTCACAAAGCCTGGAAGAACTGAGCAAACAATATTTGCATACTTTTGTCCACTCTAATCCAGCATATCGCATACAACACTGGTGTAGTGTAACACCACCACCCCCTCCGACGACACACACACACACACACACACCCCGAAACACACACATCTTTCTTTTCATTGTGCTTTGCTAGCTTATGTCATTTTCTCAAGTCTGAATCCTCCATGCAGGAGTCACAACGGAGGCAGCTTGAGAAAGTGATGTCATAATTATGTTTATCTCTCGGTTCATGCCAAACGCCAGCT
>NC_133383.1:7975856-8011085 GCF_049309525.1 Garra rufa | reverse complement strand
GCATATAATTCTATTTATGAGAAGTGTTTGTTTTCATAAATTAAAAAAATAAATATATTTTAAAACTAAATGATTATGCAGTGCACGTTATAATAAAGAATAAAAGTTTCCATCATTTTTAGCAGAATTTGATATTTTTCCTGCTACTGACACCTTTACTAAACAAAAGTGAATTAAAATAAATTAACCGATTATATCACAGGCACTTTTCACAATCCAATCAAATGTGATGTTTCGGGCCTTATGTAGTCTTTTACACTGCATTATGCAGGATCTAGCGAGACCCCTATAACCTCTGTCTGTACTCAAGGTTCAGCTAAGCTCGTGTGAACTCATTAGGGAACATTATCTGAGACCAACGAAGCTCAAAATATCTCCAACAATGGAGCTAATCACAAACCAGAGCGCCAAGTTCCCTTTCTCCGAGGCCTGTCCTGGTTTAATGGCTCGGGGTGGCAGATGCCAGTTCCTCTTTTCCCATTTCCCACACTAGCTGTATTTTATCCCCCACAAGAACGATGAGTCTTCGACCCAGTGTGCTTTCTGAGATAACAGAGATACCGCCGACCGAAGCAATGGCACGAAAGAGCGTCCATTTTCCCCACACACAAAATAGTACATAAATGGTTCGCAGCGCTCAGAAATTTCCCCAGATTCTAAAACGAACAAAAGACCCCCCATTTTCAGCACATACATACTCATTAAACACACATATAGAGGCCATGTCATGACTTAAGGAGAGATTTTATGCCTGCCGTGTCTTACTATTATGTAAAATTAGGTGGGGGAGAGAACAGGAAGATGAAAGGGTTTGGGGGGAAATTATCCTTGCGCCAAACTCATCCGCTGTCTAATTACAGTAACATGCTTTCTTCATGAGAGTGTGTTACATGAACCCCTCTCTCTCTTTCTCTCTGCCGAGTGCTTAGAATAGGAACTAGTGCATATGTGTGCCAGATTTGTCCATACAGAAGGATGAATCCATAATTCTCTGAATCAGGAGGTCACACAAACCAGACACACCATTAAAAAACCTCTTGTGTATAGCAAATATGAAAAAAAGACAAAGAAACAAAAAGACGGTAGCCAGATTTTTCTGTGACGTTTCCACGCAATTTAAGTGCTTATGGTTTTGTTAACAGCAGACCTTTAACTGGAATATTTGCACTAATTCATATGTTTCAGATTACCATAACGAGTCTTATGTAGCACAGGTATATTTGTAGCAATATCCAAAAATACAGTTGAGGTCAAAAGTTTACATCCCACTTTTGAAATTTGCTAAATGTTAATTGTTATACCAAAATAAGACGGATCATACAAAATGCATGTTATTGTTTATTTAGTACTGACCTGAATAATATATTTCACATAAAAGACGTTTACATTCAGTCCACAAGAGAAAATAATAAAGACCCTGTTCAAAAGTTTACATCCCCTTGATTCTTAATACTGTGGTGTTACTTAAATGATCCACAGCTGTTTTTTTGTTTAGTGATAGTTGTTTATGAGTCCCTTGTTTGTCCTGAACAGTTAAACTGCTCACTGTTCTTCGGGAAAACCCTTCAGTTCTTCAGTGTTTGGTTTTCCAGCATTTTTGTGCATTTGAACCCTTTCCAACAATGGCCGTATGATTTTGAGATCCATCTTTTCACACTGAGGGACTCTCATGTAACTATTACAAAAGGTTCAAACGCTCGATGAAAAAACATGCATTAAGAGTTGGGGGTGAAAACTTTTGAACAGAATGTAGATGTGTCGATTTTTCTTATTTTGCCTAAATACCATATTTTTTAATTTAGTACTACCCTTTAGAAACTACAGAAGATACTTACATGTTTCCCAGAAGACAAAATAAGTTACATTTACCCTGATCTTCAAATTCAAAAAGTTTTGACCTCCCCGGCTCTTAATACATTGTTTCCTTCTGGAACATCATTTGAACCTTCTGTAATAGTTGCATATGAATCCCTCAGTTGTCCTCAAAATCATACAGTCATTGTTGGAAAGAGTTCAAATACACAAAAATGCAGAAAAAACAAATAATTTCTGGGACAAACATAGGACACATGAACAACTATCACTAAACAAAAAAAAAAAACAGCTGTGGATCATTCAGGTAACAACACAGTATTAAGAATCAAGCGTATGTAAACTTCAAATGGGGTCATTTTTATAAATTCAACCATTATTATCTCTTGTGGACTATATGTAAACATCTTTTATGATGATGATGATGATGATGATGATATGTAACTCTCAATTTAAAGAAATTGACCCTTATGACAGGTTTTGTGGTCCAGGGTCACAAATATGAAGTATCCTGAGTTATGGAAAATCTTGAGGTAATACAAAACATGGCTTGGAAGACAAATTTTTAGCGTACTCACTCATAATGACATTTGCTATTTAACAAAAATAAATAGCCTAAATAACGTACATAGCGAAGCTTTAGGTTTTACTTAGCCGTTTTATTACTGCCACATTTAAAAAAAAATTTTGAATATACATAATTTTTACTTTTTTTTTTTTTTTTTTTTTTAGTTAAGAGCCTAACACATTTTATTGCTTTAATAAGGATATTTTCACCAGCCACAAAATGAAAATAGAATATATGTGACCCAGGACCACAAAACCAGTCGGGGTGATTTAAAAAAAAAAAAAGAGATTTATAAATCATCCAAAAGCTGAATAAATAAGCTTTCAATTGATGTATGGTTTGTCATGTCAATATATGGCCAAGATACAACCATTTAAAAATCTGGAACCTAAGGGTGCAAAAAAAAAAAAAAATCCAAATATTGAGAAAATCACCTTTAAAGTTGTCCAAATGAAGTTCTTAGCAATGCATATTACTAATCAAAAATTAAGTTTTAAAATATTTACGGTAGGAAATTTTCGAGATATCATAATGGAACATTATCTTTACTTAAAGTCCCCCTGAAATCAAAATTTAAGTTTTTTGGCTTTTTAGTATGAATATTTAGTATAATTTAGTAATATAGTAATATATTCAGTAATATAATTTAGTAATATATTCATAAAAATAATATTTAGTATAATATTAGCCTTAAGATTATCTATGAGCTAGTGTGCTTCAAAACAACGACAAAATTTGCGTTTACAAGATATGGGCATTCAAAACTTACAGTCTCGTCACTTCCGCCAATATGAATCAACGATTTTGACGATATCACTGTGCACTTCAGTTTCTCATCAAACGTTCTGTCCAATCAAATGCTCTCTAGAGTCCGTAGTGTCCCGCCCCCTACACAGAGACGCAATACACGGAGCAGATCATATGCGCTCATATGTGCGATCGGCATGTATTAAACTACACAGCCTCAGCATGATTATGATCACTATTTTATTTTAGCAAGAGTTTCATATTGAATCTGTGGGGTAATTTATTAGTCTGTGGCTGTCATAAGCTACAAATGCGGCTTTATCCAGCTTAACGGCTCTGGCCCGAGCAGATATAAATGGAACGCTATTGGCTATTCAAATTAAGTGGGCGGGGCTGGGCGATATGTTTTTGTTTCAGTTAAAAGTACGTCACCACGTAGAATAAGGCTGCGTGTTTCAAGGCACTTCAGTGGACCTTTAATATCCTAATGATTTTTGGCATAAAAGAAAAATGTATCATTTTGGCTATTGCTACAAATATACCCGTGCAACAGTACTTAAGACTGGTTTTGTGGTCCAGGGTCACATATTTCGTGTAGACACCATCTGGACTTAATTGATATTGGTTATAGATGACCATAACTCCCTTTCTAATTGATGTTCATCCTCTCCTGTTCTGAATTTCCCCCCACCCCCCCAGCCTTCCGTGAGATTTTGACGTGAAGATGTCATGACAAGCTTGGCCTTTCTCTCTTTCCTGCGGCTTGTGCGGCCCATGGCCAAAAGGTTTTGTGGCGGAGGGACTGTGAGAGGCCTGTTCCTCTCCCCCTCCGCTCGGCTTTACCCCTCTGGTTCCCATCCGCTTCCGAAGCTCTTAACAGCCCGAGCCGAGAGCTCGTAACCCCCAGCACACCCTAATGAGAGACCCGGGGACAATGCTGGCATTGTTTAGTACCTCAGCCCAAGAACAATGGATGTTTACCCAAGCAGTTGTCCGACCCAAACTCTACCGTTGATTACTGTTGGGTCTCCTGATTAACTCTGCTCCTCGCCCCAGCACAATGGACCCTTTGACTGGGCCACCGTAAGCCCCCTCCAATTTGTCCTCCCCTCCTTCACTCTTTCTCTCCATCGCCACTCTTAACACACAACTCCAACATGGGACCCGAGAGAGAGCAACGTCTCTCATAGGGCTGATATATTGCTGCTTAATCGCCACTCACTTCAGCAGAGAGACATTACGAGAGGAATGAAAACTGACTGGAAATAGACTAGTACGGATTTGAACCTGAATATTGTTAAAAAAAAAAAAAAAAAAAAAAGTGTCCTAAAATGATTTTGCATATCTAAAACAAGGCCTTCGTGCTTCGTCCTCTGTACATAAAAGGTTTTCTGAGACTATCAAGTGAAAATGCTTCTTAGTAATCTAATATACGTTTAGCAGTGTTTAAAAGCTGAAAATGGCTTCTCCTGTCGGAAGTCATAAGAGTCATTTTTTTTAAATTAACAATGAACAAATAAGCTTTCCATGGACAATATTTGGCTGAGATACAACTATTTGAAAATTTAGAATCTGAGGGTGCAAAAATATCAAAATATTGAGAAAATCGCCTTTAAAGCTGTCCAAATTAAGTTCTTGGGAATGCATATTACTAATCAAAAATTACGTTTTGATATATTTATGGTAGGAAATTTATAAAATATCTTAATGGAACATGATTTTTACTTAATATCCTAATGATTTTTGGCATAAAAGAAAAATTGATCATTTCGACCCATACAATGTATTGTTGGCTATTGGTACAAATATACCCATGCTACTTACGACTGGTTTTGTGGTCCAGGGTCTCATTGTGTGTGTGTGTGTGTGTGTGTGTGTGTGTGTGTGTTGACACATTGCATTACTTCTAATCAAATTTTACATATGTATATGCCATGTATAACACAATAGTAAATATGCATTAATATGCTTGATGCTAATATGAGCAACAAAAGTTTGAATATGTCTTCATGCATTAAATATAGCTGGACCTTTTCACTGATCATATAAGCTTGTAAAACTGCTGTTTGCCAATGCAAAAAGACATGTTCCATTGCTATACATAACATAAAAAAAAAATGAATAAAAGTTTGGGGTCTGAATTCTGTAGACAGTTCAAAAGAACATTTAATAAAAGTATTAATTTCTTTAAAAAAAAAATAAAAATGACTGACTAAATACTTTTGAACAGTATATTCAAATACTTGCATGTTATAGCTAGTTATACTGTTCCAGAACATACACAAAATGGTTTCTGTTTGCTTACACTTGTACATATGTGACCTTGGACCACAAAACCTTACGTCTTAAGTAGCTCGGTATATTTGTAACAATAGCCAAAAAGACATTATATGGGTTAAAATGATCGAAAATGATTCTTTTATGACAAAAATCATTAGGATATTCAGTAAAGATCATGTTCCATGAAGATATTTTGTAAATTTCCTATCAAAAATATATTAAAACTTAATTTTTGATTAGTAATATGCATTGCTAAGAACTTCATTTGAACAACTTTGAAGGTGATTTTCCTAATATTTAGATTTTTTTGCACTCTCAGATTCCAGATTTTCAAATAGTTGTATTTCAGCCAAATATGGTCCTATCCTAACAAACCATACATCAATTATTCAGCTTTCAGATGAAGTATAAATATCAATTTCAAAAAAATTGACCCTTATGACTGGTTTTGTGCTCCAGTGTCACATATATATATATTCATGCAGCACCAATAATTTGGATGCAAATTTTCACGCTTTCACATTTGAACACATTTCAGATGTAAATCCCTGTGTAAAATGGATTTAAAGTAATCCTGGTATTATAGAGCATGTAAATATAAGTTCCAAACCTTATGGAACGGTTCTTAAACTTTGTGCAAAATGCATTTAACACAGAAAAATAAAACATGAGATCTGCTGGGCTAATCTTCTAAAACAGATAACAAAGATGAATTCTTGCATCCAAACTCAATTTAATTTCTCATGCACATTGCATATCATCAAAAACACACTACAATTCATTAACGTGTCCATTGAATTAACAAATTACACTAAAAAAAACGCTCACTACATGAACTGAATTTCAAAAAACACTTCAGAGCCTGGTTGCCTTTTGAAATAACGTGCAGCTCTGCAGTGTGTGTTTCTATGGCCGTCAGCACTGCGACACACACACACACACACACACACACACACACCGCGCTGAACGTCTGCAGTCGGCCCATCTGCCCGGCAGAGCTGCTCAGCATCCAGGCTCCGATATATTCAGATGAGGCCCGCGCGCAGATTAATAAATCATTAAGACGGTGCTGTCTATAACGGCCCCCATTCACACGCTCTCCGGACACCGTGTCTGCTGCAAGCCCGGCATTAGACATGCAAGAATGTTAATGTCGACACGCATTATAAGAAGCTTGTGAGGCGTCTGTCTGCACGCTGGGCCTGTGCACATCTCACCATATTGTGTCTGAGAGAGAAGCCCCTCTCGTCTGGGCTAAGAAAAGCCACTTTTAATGTGGCAAAAGACAGACGTGCCGATAAACGTATAGAACGCGTGGCCTAAATACAAAGCATTTTGTGGCTAAACACAAATCTGGTCTAAGAACGTAATATTTATTTTTAAAAATAAATAAATAAATACAAATATGTGACCCTGTCATGTCTTATGTAGCCAAAAATACATTGTATAGGCCAAAATGATCGATTTTTCTTTTATGCCAAAAATCATTAGGATATTATGTAAAGATCATGTTCCATGAAGATATTTTGTAAATTTCCTACTGTAAATATATATATATAAAATATATGCATTGCTAAGAACTTAATTTGGACAACTTTAAAGGCAATTTTCTCAATATTTTAGATTTTTTTTGCACCCTCAGATTCCAGATTTTCAAATAGTTGCATCTCGGCCAAATATTGTCCTATCCTAACAAACCATGCATCAATGAAAATCTCAATTTAAAAAAATTTACCCTTAAGACTGCTTTTGTGGTCCAGGGTCACATGTATTAAAATATAAATATATAAATAAAAACAAGTATAAATCAGTGTTTAATAACACAGAGATTCTATTTTAGTTTTTATTAATTTTGTGAATGTTTTTATTGTTTTTAGTTTTAGTAATTGTCATGTTTTTGTCCATTTTCATTTCAGTTTTAGTACATAAAGTTAAATTTAAAATTTGAAATGTATCATATTCCAGTCAACATTTTATTTTAAGTAATGAAAATGTTGTTTTCATTTTAGTTTTTAGATGAGGTTAGTTATAGTTTTAACTAAACAGTTATAAAACTAAAATAGTTATAAATACACATGCACGAGTTATAGTTAACACCCTTAATATAAATATATGCATCTTCTTGTATAGCTTTTATTCTTTAAATTAGCTAAATATTTTCCACAAAAGGTGGATAATTTAATGTTTCTTCCTTTTTCTGTATTTTTCTTTTTTTTAAACGTAAAAACATTAGCGCACAGGAAAAGACACCTGTTTTTCTTTTTTGTTCTCTTTTCTGGTCCATTCAAAGCATTTTGTCTCCTGCTTAACCCAGCACTTTAAGTACACAGTGAGGGGGATGATTGCATCACAAAGGAAAGCACCAAGTCCATACCCCTATTTTGGCTTTGCAATTTGCATGCATTTGCATGATTTTATTATGCACATGCCTTTTGTTCCCTGGGTGGGAACCATGAAAAAAGAAAGAAAAAATAGATGAAGCCCGCGCAAATCCACCTCACACACATAAAATACACATTTACGGTTGGCTAGGACGATTTTGATGAAAGCTGGGCTGCTAATATTTACACAGCGGTGCACGTTTAGCAACAATCAACAAATTAGCAACAGAAAAAAATATGAATATATTTATTTGTGGATTGTTTTGTTGTTGCTTATTGATATTTGCATGCTGTTTTATTCTATTATTAATCCTATTTCTGTGCAAACACACAAAACCAAATGCTTTCGGCTTCATGCAGACAGACTGTTTCGTAATTATAATCTAAATATCACATCATTAGCGTCTGCTATCATGGAGAACTTCAATGGGAGTCTAATGTAACAGTCCAATTCGACCGACTTGATTTGAAGAAATAGGTCAGGGGTTTAATGTTGCCTTTGGCCTGGTTTTCTAAACCACCCTGATTCAGACACACACACACACACACATCTTCTGGCTCGATAAACATTTCTTCTGACCAAAGTAATTCTTGTAGCGCAAGTCTTTTTTCGAACACATCAATGGCATTAACACTGCAACATAACATTAATATTTACAGCCAGCCTCTTTCCACCAATATTATTTATGTTTATTTTTGGTCATTTGCATGCATATCTGTGCTTTTGGATTTGTATGCAATTGCAAAACAAATCTCAGATGTGCTACGAGCATCTTCAGCAAAGGCGCACATGTGCATGTGTCTATGAATGGTCCGCAGAGGATGTTCGCATCCCTTTTTCTGGCCTCTGGCTCTCCACTCACCTCACGTTGCATCAGCCTCATGAGGCAGCGCTGCTTCCACTTCGTCCTGCGGGCGACTCCGAGCTCCAGCTGCCTCTAACACACACAGAAACACAGAGATTTCACATTACACCCACAATAAAGGCACATACTATTCTGTTAGCTTTACTACATAATGGTGAGCTCAGTGTCTTGCATTTAGAGGTACATATAATGTCTAGATTTAGATTTGACATACATTTTTATCTGGATTCAAAGGAGACGTTGGGGAATCAAACCCATGACCTACTGTTTGAGCTATATTTTATTTATGCCATACAGGCGAAACCTATTCACGCTTAAACCACTGATGTGACTCTGAAAGTGATAAATTATTTTCTGGTATGAAATGCACGTGCACTGTTATGATATTTATGCACTTAAAATGAATTCAGGGTGGAATATAAAACTAGTTTGAAGCTAAAGAAGTTATAAAACATTTTAAGTTTTTACATGCAATGAGACTCTATATAATGGTGAACTCCATGTCTCGTATTAAGAAGTACATACATTTAATGTCTAGATTTGCATTTCCATACATTTTTTTCAAACTTAAATTGGATTCAAACACTACTTTTTTAGTTCATGCATACCTGGGGAATCAAACCCATGACCTG
The DNA here is from genome assembly GCF_049309525.1 of Garra rufa. Classification (NCBI taxonomy): domain Eukaryota; kingdom Metazoa; phylum Chordata; class Actinopteri; order Cypriniformes; family Cyprinidae; genus Garra; species Garra rufa. The sequence continues at coordinate 8,001,799 of NC_133383.1, read as the reverse complement.
CTGGTTAAGCTACATTTTATTTACACCATACATGCAATTTTGAATGCAAATTTATGCAATCACATTTAATGGACATTTGATTGTAGTTGAAAAAAAAAAAGGATGCTAGCAAAACCTATTCACGCTTAAACTACTGATGTGACTCTGAAAGTGATCAAAATTGTGTTGAACATGTGCACTGTTCTGATATTCATGCACTTAAAATGAATTTAGGGTGAAATATAAAACTAGTTTGAAGCTAAAGAAGTCATAAAACATTTGTTTTCACTGTAGAAAACTTCAATTTCATCCATATGGTCTTTTTAAGTGGTTTTTACATGCAATGAGACTCTATATAATAGTGAACTCAAAGTCTCATATTAAGAAGTACATATAATGTCTAGATTTGCATTTCCATACATTTTTATTCAAAGCAACTTTAACTGGATTCAAACAATACATTTTTTTCAGGTCATGCATACCTGGGGAATCAAACCCATGCCCTGTTGGTTAAGCATACATGCGATTTTGAATGCAAATTTACGCAATCACTTTTAATGGAAATTATTTGATTGTAGTGTAGTTGAAGGGGAAGAATAAAAGCCACTAGCAAAATGAAATGTGCACATCAAAAATTTGTGCACTGTTCTGATATTAATGCACTTAAAATTAATTTTGGTTGAAATATAAAACTAGTTTTTAAGCTAAAGAAGTGATAAAACACAGGGGGATCAAACCTATGACCTACTGTTTGAGCTACATTTGAATTTACACCATACTACATTTTGTAATGCCTTTTTATGCTATAACTTCTAATGGATAGTATTTAATTGCAGTCTGAAAGAAATAATAAAGGCCACTAGCAAAATCCGTTCATGCTTAAGCCACTGATATGATTCCTCTCAAATCACTGTACTATGAATTGTTGAGCATGGTTGATGTTTGACATAGAAAAAGATGTGCACTGTTCTGACATTTATGCACTTAAAATGAATTTTGGGTGAAACATTAAACAAACTTTTAAGCTAAAGAAGCCATAAAACACTTGTTTTTTGCTTAAAAAAAAGCAGAACTACATGGTCGTTTTAAGTTTTTTTTTTCATGCACTCACATATAGACTCTATATGATGGTGAACTCAATGTCTTATTTAGAAGTACATATAACGTCTAGATTTGCATTTTCCATACATTTGTATGCAAAGCAACCTAAATCGGATTCATTGGATTTTTTTAGATCATGCATACCTGGGAAATCGAACCTATGACCAACTGGTTGAGCTACATTTTCCATACAGTTGATTTGCCTGTTTTCTGCAGAAAAGCAAAACAAGACTCTTTATAATGGTGAGCTCAATGTCTTTTATTTAGAGGTACAATGTCTAGATTTGCATTTTCATCCAAAGCAACTTAAATTGAATTTTTTAGCTCATGCATACCTGGGGAATCGAACCAATGACCTACTGGTTAAGCTACGTTTTACTTACGCCATATCAGCCAACATTTGAATGCCATTTTATGTAATAACTTTTAATGGATAATTTTGAATTTAATAGTCAGAAAGAAAAAATAAAGACCACTAGCAAAATTTTGTTTATGATTAAGCCACTGATGTAACTCTTAAAGTGAAATGTGCATAAATGAAATATGAAACTAGTTAAAGTACTAGCTAAAGTCATAAACACTTGTTTTTTGCTTTTAAGCCACTTATGTGACTCTAAAGGTGATCAAAATTCCTTTTAGGTATCACTGTACTATCAAATGTTTTATATTGTTTTTATAGTGAATGAGTATCAACGGCACATATTATTGTATGAATATCTTAAATGTGTAAATTATTAACAGCGTTTCTCATGGCTGCCATCTATCTACACTCTTTCTGTTCATATTTCATGCATACCACTGATGTGACTCAAAAAATGATCAACATTTCTCTCTTTTGTATCACTGACTGTACTATGAAATGTTGAGCATGTTTAAAATGTGTGCACTGTTCTGATACTTATGCATTTAGGGTAAAATATAAAACTAGTGTTTAAACTACAGTCTTCTTTCATGAGGTTTATACATGCAACAAGACTATTTACATATAATGTCTAAATGTACTTTTTATTGAAAATGTGTGCTGTTCTGATACTTATGCATTTAGAATGAAATGTAAAACTAGTGTTTAAGCTATAAAACAAAAAGGCAAAAACCACATCTTTTAAGGTGGTTTATAATTGCTGCAAGACTATATGTAATGTCTGAGCATACTCAGAGGTATATATAATATCTACTTTACATATAATAATGTTTTTATCCATAGGAACTTAAATTGGATTCAAATTAGAATCGAACCCATGGCCTACAGTTTGAGTTACATTTTATTTACACCACACCAGGCAATTTTTGAAAGAATTATGCAATAACTTTTAATAGACAATTTTTGATTGTAGTGTAAAAGAGAGAATAAAGGCCACAAGCAAAATCTGTTCACGCTTAAGATTTGTCTCACAAGTGCATAAGTATCAACGGCACCTTTTATTGCATGAATATCGTAAATCTGAATAAATTATTAACAGAGTTTCTCATGTCTGCCATCTATCTGCACTCTTTCTGTTCATATTTAATGCATACCACTGATGTGACTGTAAAAATGATCAAAATTCCTCTCTTTTGAATCACTGTTTAAATGTTTAAAATGTGTGCACTGTTATGCATTTAAATGCACTTATGCATTTAAAATGCATTTAGGGTGAAATGTAAAACTAGTGTTTACGCTATAAAAACGAAAGAAAGGCAAAACCCACATCTTTTTAGGTGGTTTATAAATGCAACAAGACTATATGTAATGTCTGAGCATATTCAGAGGTATATATAATATCTACTTGACATATAATGTCTACATTTGTCATACTAATTGGAATCAAATCCTTGACCTACTGTTTCAGCTACATTTTATTTACGCCACACCAGGCAATTTTTAATAAAATTTTAATGCAATAACTTTTAACAGAAAGCATTTGATTGCCGTCTTAAAGAAAGAATAAAGGCCGCTAGCAAAATCTATTCATGCTTAAGATTTGTCTCACAAGTGCTTAAGTATCAACAGCATCTATTATTGCATGAATATCTTAAATCTGAATAAATTATAAACATTATTAACGTTTCTCACGTCTGCCATCTACCTGCACTTCTTCCGTTCATTTTTCATGCATGCCACTGACTCTAAAAATAATCTAAATTCCTCTCTTTGGTTAAACTGTACTGAAATGCTGAGCATTCAGCTGATATGTATGCAAATATAAAAGTAACATGTAAGCTAAAAAAGAAGTCATAAAACACATTTGTTTTACTGTAGAAAAGCAGAACTACAGCGTCTTCATCCATATGGTTGTTTTACTGTACACGCGACGCCGAATCAAAACACAGGATGCCAAACGTTCATCAAAAGCGGCTCTCCTGAGAATCTCCAGACAGTGTGATTACCACCAATCATGCGCTGGAGCTCAGGGTGCTAAACCAATGAAAATGGTGCTAATTAGAAAATTGGTATTCATGGTAACGGGCAGCCATTGTGCTGTGACATATGCAAAGCGTGCGACGTGTGTGTGTGTGTGTGTGTGTGTGTGTGTGTGTGTGTGTGTGTGTGTGTGTGTGTGTGTGTGCCAGCAGACATTTTAGGATTGCCCTCTCAGTCTCCACTGCCAAAGCCATAAGATGGTGGCAAACTGGAGGCATTGCTTTCACGGTGGACAATGACATGTTTGGAGATGCCCATGAACCGTTGACAGTTAATCAAAATTATGATTTGGAGATTACGATTTGCATTTATTGTTTTTCCTGCAGGATTTGATTCTCAAATGAATCTTGGTTTGTCAGAATACAGATATGCATTTTTTAATTGCAGTCCAAAGATTTCATCCTAGCACGGTTAATTCGGTTTTGCTGCCGTTTTGCCCTCAACTGAAGGAAAAGAGGCTCATTGTGTCTCTCCATCAAAATCCCAGAGTCTCTCAGCAAATTAGCAGTCTCGTTGTATTAATGAGCCGACTCAACGTTTATGAAGTACAAAGTCATTTGCAGATTGCAGATCAGCTGTTGTCGAAAACAGAAGATTTGTTCTAAATCACAGACGGAAACACAATTACAGGATAGCAGGATTTGAAATTTCCTCTCAGTGTATTTGTAGCCCATTCATTCATTCATTCATGAAAAATCATCTGATTTTTATGAACAACTGCTGTGGTTCAGTATTAATATCCTTCAGTGTTGATGACAGATTACGTTCTCATTATAAATCGCTCTCAGAAGATCTAAGATAGAAACAGTAACACGAGGTGATTCTCATTACACTTATTGCAGCTATAGACACACTGGCACCTCCGGCTCATATAGAGAGTCAGCTCGCCTCATCATCTCCATGGAAACTCCAATCAGCTCAAGAGTTCATCACACATGGCAGATTTGCCAAAAGTAGGCGGGCACATTATAACTGCAGGTTGATTAGCAGATATTCTTGTGATCTTTCACACTCTCTCTTTTTCACCACTAAATTATTAACAGTTTCTTTATTTAGTTGAGGTGCTGAAATAGAAAGTGGCATAATTTTCATTTTATATGTGACCACGGACGACATAACCAGTCTTAAGTAGTAGAGGTATATTTGTAGCAATAGTCAACAATACAGTGTATGGGTAAAAAATTATTGATTCTTCTTTTATGTTAGGATATTAAGTAAAGATCATGTTCCATTAAGATATTTTATAAACTCCCTACCGTAAATATATCAAAACTTAATTTTTGATTAGTAATATATATTGCTAAGAACTTCATTTGGCCAACTTTAAAGGTGATTTTCTTAATATTTTGTTTCAGATTTTAGATTTTCAAATAGTTGTATCTCGGCCAAATATTGTCCTATCCTAACAAACCATACATTAATGGAAAGTTTATTTATTCAGCTTTCAGATGGTCACATACTTCATTTTTTCATTTAAATATTCAACAAAAGTCATTTTATGTCCTCCCCAGCCCAAACAATGAATAATAAATCATTTAAATAATAATATTAATAATAAAATGCAATCTGTGTGATCTGAATAATGATTCAGATTATATATTTCAGATAATTCTTTTAGATTTTGTTCAGGCAAATGACTGTCCAAGACTATCCAAAGTGGCTCATTTTGTTTTCTTGTGAAGCAAACGTGTGTAAACATCCCTGAAAACGCTGTTTTTTTTTCCAAGTTCTATCTTTGTTTTTAGCTTGAGTCCTCAGTGTGACCTCAAGTGGTGACCTGTCTGACCTCTCTGATTCCTTTGGGACAGAGAGCATGAGTTCAGAGTTCAGCATGTGCTACATGGTCAAATTCAAGTTCAAGATGAAATTCAAGATCAAAACTGATTCTACATGCCAAAATACACATACAAATACACATGGCTAATATGATGTGAAACACTCAATATCATTGAACAGTGCCCAGAAACCCCAAGGACTATATCTATATCAGAACAGTGTTAGGGCACATAAAGGATTTGACTGAAAAATATTTTTATGAAAATTGTGCCCTTGATATTTTTATTATGTAGTTAAAAAAAATACTTAAAACATTAGCAGAAAACACTAGGATAACATAGATAAAAAGTAACTTTTTAAACAAAATCAAAAGAAATGTGATGGGTTGCACTGGAAATTTTGGGAATTCCCCTTTTTGCAGTAATTATGAATTATAAAGTGATTCATTCTTTTTAATTATGTTTTTAAACATTTTAAAATAAATTTCATATACATTTTCTACAAAAACTATATGGTAATTCATACTTACTACTTACAAAAACATTATTAACAATAAGTATATCACTTTGGTAAATTTAATATACTCCTAAAACTGTTAAATAGAAGCTAAATAAATAAATAGCCATTAATGTATGGTTTGTTAGGATAGGACTATATTTGGCTGAGATACAACAATTTGAAAAATGTGGAATCTGAGGGTGCCAAAAAAAATCTAAATATTTAGAAAAATCGCCCTTTAAAGTTATCTAAATGAAGTTCTTAGCAAAGCACATTATTAATCAAAAATTAAGTTTTTTTCAGTAGGAAATTTACTAAATATCTTCATAGAACATGATCTTTACTTAATATCCTAATGATTAATTTAAACGATAATTTTGATAATTTAAACATGAGAATATAATAATGCAATTGAAAATATTCGTATGCATATATATATATATATATATATATATATATATATATATATATATATATATATATATATATATTGATAGATAGAGAGAGAGAGAGAGAGAGAGAGAGAGAGAGAGAGAGAGAGATGCTAGAATTTCTACTGTATTAATGGGACCAAATGCCAATAAAGATCAAAGGCATTAAATTAATATAAAGAAGTCGGGTTTATGTTTAGGATTTGATGATAGAAAATATATACAACATAAAAAAAGAAAGAAAGTCAACTGAAAGTGAAAGAAAAACAAGTTAACAATTTTTGTCAACGATATTCCTAATGTACAGCCAGCTGCTTAATGATGTGTGAGAGAAAGCCTCTAAATCAGTTGTCAGCTCTTGGGGCCTCTACGTCGGCCTAGTCGTGGATAGTTTACGAGTCGCCCGTTGATTCGTGTGTGGATGTGTAAGTACAGCATCCCGTTACACATTCCCGTCACACACAGGCTCTCCAGCATCCTCCATTCACTCCATCCCCGCCGTTCCACCCTCCACAGAGATGCAGATGAGCAGGGCGCACTTGGGGCCCCCCCTCGCAGGGCTGTCTGTCATATTCTGCCCCAGACAAGACATTGCCCACTTGCCCTCGAGCGTGGGAATGGGGGTCCACGGGCGTTCACATCATCTCCCCCACGTGCGCTCGACCGCATCAATTAAGGATGATTTTCTATGCCAATTCCTTCCTCCATCCCATTATGTCCCAATTATTTCATTTGAGGAGCTTGAATAAGTCCAGAGTCAACGATACTCGGACGCACGTGGGTTCCAATAAGCTGACAACTACAACAAACTTACGCCTTTGTCTCCTACGTGCTTTATCCAAAAGCTTTAATTTTAGTCCTATATAACAAACAGACCATCCTGACGCGTTTACGCGTTCAACAATACATCTAACGCCGGTATATTTCACGCTCCACGCTGAGATGCTGATAGAAGCGGTTCTTACTTTCGGTTATCTAGCTTTATGACGACCAGCACACTCATACAGCTAGATAACCAAAGATAACAACACGCCTCCAACGTGATGTGTCACACCACAACAAGTGCAAAATGCCCCAATTACTCCAAGTCAGCAGATGCGAGTAATTAGCAGCAAGCAAAAAAATCGAAAGTTCCTCTAAATGAGGTCGATCCCATCCAACTTGGCTCCCGCGCGTAATTGTTGAACTTCTTAATTCTAGACTCGAGCGATTAAGCCAAACCTACAAGATGCGAGCCTGCTACATCCATCCATAGCAGCGAGGATGCTTTTATTCCAGTCGGAGCTCGGCTTGGCTGGATTTACAGTGCGGTACGCATGAAATCCTGCGTATCCAGGCAAGAGAATAAACGGGCACGCAGCAAAAAACGCAAGGCATAAAGACAGCATCGGGCACAGAGCGAAAGCCGGAGAGTAAACACATGCGTACTCGGGTTTGGGCTTCAAATATCGCTCTCGCATCATGCGTAAAATGCGCGCAGGTTTGATCCGGAGGCATTTTCGCTCCTCTTGCTCGGGGTAACATCATGACGTCCTTGTGGCACACGGATGACGTGCTCACGGATGACAAGGCTGACGCACTCAATGGGCTCCAGCTCTAGTGCCCAAAATGCGCACAAACCTCGTGAGGTCAGAGGTCTCGGGGTCGCGCCGGATTTAAATGTCCATTTGGAGAGACGCACGCGGCGACGCGCACCGGCTTGCCTCATTCTGCAGTGCAATTATGATTGTAGACCAGGATCAGAAATCAATTAACCAGGGCTAGTTGTGGTTTAAAAAAATGGTAGCCTACATGACGTGGTCCTTCTGCTTTTCTAACATTTAGAGGATATTGTAAACTACTCTTTTGAGTAGAAAATAAATATTGGTGCGCATAAAGATATCCAATGCCCTAAAAATTACCTTCAGATGCCAAACATTAATTGATTCATTTCTGATACTGTTAGAGACCTCGTCGTTAGCGTTCTAAATGTTTAGTTTTAGACAAGAGTGAAACTTCAAGTTCGTTCGTTCAACAAAGTTTCCAGAAACAGCTTGTGCGCACGCCTTTAAGGTTCTGCACTGTAATTATGAATTACAATCAACCAGATTTCATAAATACTTCACTCATCTGTTGCAATGTATGCAGGCCTGTAAACATTTTGAACGAGCATTTTCGTTCTTCGGTTTGGCTTATTAGATTCGTTTTTGCATTAGCAGGTGATCCCAAGTTCATTAATACAAACATAAAAATAAAGCTACATAAAATATTATAACCAGGAACGATGCACAAAATTACCTAACTAATATTTTACCACAAATTAATGCTTCTAAATACATTTTTCTCTTTGTACATATTTATTCAGTTAATCTTGGTCCACACATAATCAACATATACACGTTTTTCATATAAATGCTTACATGAAAGATTGCCTTAAACATCTAAATGAGATTAAATAAAGCAGCTGAGTGATGCAAATTACAGCAGAACAAAGGTTTAGCTTGATTTTATGACACAGAATAAAATAAAATATTTTGCAACGTAATTTTAAAGCAAAATACCGTTTTGTCTATTATCTTTAATAGCAGCTGTTAATTTAACCACCCTGAACCACTTAGGGTGTTCGGCGTGACGTCACACAGAGGACAATTAACACTTATTTATTTGTTATCGTTTGCTGAACAGCCAGATCAGTTAAGCATGCGTGTTAATAAACTATAAAGATTTTAAATCAGCCATGAGGGGGGTTTGGTAATGTTTTACAAAAAAAAAAAAAATTACACATAATAGGCTAAGCCTACTGATTCATAAGCAGAACGGTACATTAGCTAATAATTAAACATTATGAATGGATTTTAGAATTTGTTTATCAACCTTTTTTATTTTTCTGACAAGGACGGCCAAAGACAGGCTTTAGAGAAAGATTTTAAAAATGGTTATTTTTCCGTCTATGAAACTGCAGTCATTCTACACGACACTAAAGCTACAGATTTCACCTGGCCTATTTTTGCAAAATTAGAAACTGAAGTAGCTACTTACATTCTCCTCAGACTCCCTCATGGCACCGAAAACCCGCTCATCTGGATGTGAAACGGATAAACGAACATCCTCGGTTAGAAATCACACCCGCGAAATCCTTGTTTGCTAAAGAGGCATCGTCGTTTGAAAGCATCTTATTCCATCCACAGGATGAGAAGGTGTGAGGGAAGAGGAGCAGAACTTCATCACATAGCTGCCTGAGCTCGACAGCGAATGGAAAGTGCGGCGCGAACCCTGCAAGTTTGGGGGGGTTTGGGTGGGTTTAAGAGGGTGGGGGGCGATTTATGATCCACCCCTTCCACCTCTGCATTATACGTACGATGAAATTAATATTTGATTCAATTGCCCAAACTTGCTCAAATTTCGCTTTAGGAGTTCTCCTTGCACGAAGCCGTTTAGAGTACAAAATGTCCACATGATCATGATGTGACCAGGTGTGACTTACCTGCATCCTGATGAGTGAAAAGGCATGTGTGTTTCTACACCCAACCCAAGTGGGTCTTTCAATGCATTCTCAACAATGTTAGCCTATACATTTCACAAAGAGTTGCGTTTTTCTTTTAATAATTGTATTATTAGTTTTTACATTCTATTATTATTGATAATACCTAACCTATTATTTTAAGACTCATTTGATTCTCGACAGGAGGGGGTCACGTTCAATGACGTCGTCTTGTTTGTTACGTGCGGCCATATTTAGATACACCGAGCAAATTAGTGATGCTCAATATGCAAATCAAGCCATAATGACTACAACATTCAGACGAAACAATGTCTCGTGTAAAACCCCTAATTTTCTAGGAAGGATGTTTCTCTACGAGTTTCCTAAGCAATATTCTTGGACGTTGATGTCGGAAGAAGGAAATCATGGCACGAGCAAAATTAACGCCTGTAATAATCAGCTGCTTGATGTGTCTTTGTGTTTGTCACCAGGCAGAACAGCGTTCGTTTGCTTCACAGGAGCTCATCTGTATTCTTTGAGAATTTCAAAGCACCTCAAAGTTTTTTTCTCTCTCTTTCTCTTCAGCAGGTGAGTATTTTGATTTGTCTAGAGCTGTTCGTTAGAATATTAAAAAATCTGTTTTTCATTGTGAATCATTTCTCACAGAAACCAAAAGGATTTTTGTCTTGATTGAACAGTTTAGTTTTAGAAAGAGCAGTCGAGTTTTATTAAAACACATTGTGCATATGTTGCAACGTAAGGAACAATCGTTTGTGCATTTATGAATTAAGACTAAATGGAATTACTATTTAAATAAAAGATGTGTTCTAAATAACTAAGTAACAATAATCTCAAACTTACATTTGACTTTAAAAGCCATTGCTTCGAGTGAACATGAATCCGGCAGGAACAGCTCCTAGCGTCAGATGTGTGTTTGATTTCAGTCAGATGTCTTTTGAGTTCATGCTGATTGTCAGGGATGTTCTCACACGCTTTTCTCAGTCTACTCACCATAGGGACACAAGAGCAAGTCGCATGCATCTTTTATGCTGCTCATAATGCAAAATTATAATTATTGATAACATTGATGAGAATAATAAAAAAGATTATTTTGTGTCTGTAAATAATGTTTTTTAGGAATGCTTTTAAAATAAAATCTAAAAATCTGTATTTAACATGCAACCCAAAACATAACTAGATATGTACGACCTTTTAGAATGAGTTATTTATATTTTCAGTACGTTCATAAACATAAAAGAGAAAGGGAAAATAGCAGAACGACGACACACTCTCTCACACGCTCTCTCACACACACGTACACACACACTCATGATGGTTTTGTTCGGATTAAAATAAAAATAAAAATGACAGTGAAAATGTCTTCTTTAAAACGTAGACTGTAAGATATCCGCTATTTTTAAAGGTAAAGACCTTTGTAGATTTTTGATAAAGCCGAAAGAACATAATCTCGCTGTTCTTAATGCAAGAATTTTAGATGCGAAATCTGTGTGCTTAGCCTAATAATTTATTTTCAGTTTATTTTGAATTTTAAAATATATTTATGATTAGTTAGTGTATTTTAAGCTAGACTTTATCTCAGATTGGAGATTTATATTTCGACAGCTGTCTATTTTGTCAGAAACCCATGATTGTGTGTGTTTGTGTGAGGCAGGTTAACAAATCTGTTTGTTATTGCACTAAAGCGACACCTGGCGGCCGCTTCAGGCCAACAGCAGCTTTTTTTATCAGGAGTCTGAAAAAATGTATCGATTTATATGATCGTTGATATAGTCCTGTAATGCACCTTTTTCATTTAGCACAGTTTTCAAACAGAAATGCTTAATTTTCACCACAGATTAAAGAGCAGCTTGATATATTTTGAGCTGAACTTCTTCATTGCAAACACTGTATGCTTTTTCCACCAGCTGATCTATCTATCTATCTATCTATCTATCTATCTATCTATCTATCTATCTATCTATCTATCTATCTATCTATCTATCTATCCAGAGATCTCAAAAATAACGTGTTCGTACTTTATATCTCTATATCGGAGTATTCCCCAAATAAAGATGATTACAGAAGCAATTATTGGCACTTTTTAAGGAATTATTGTTATTTGGTTTGTCGTTTTGATGGCAATTTTAATGGCATAAACAAGGACCCATATTAAAAACGCATTAGGGTGAATTGACCTGATTAATATTTCCTTGTGTCGTCAATTGGACTAGGTTTCCTTGCTTTTATTTCTGCTCACACGTCCTAGGTGTGAAAACTAATTTCGTCGATTTTAATTTCACGGAAGATTTGTCAGTTTATTTTGCTCTTATGAATTAAGATGTCGATGTATTTCCAAACCCGACTGATATTTGTAGACTGAAAAAAAATATACTGATTCCAATTTAAACAAACGCGATATTTTACTGCTTCAGATACAAATATAAACATATTCTCTTCATTCAAACGGTTGTATTGCGAACTAGGAAGTCTGTCTTAATTTTTAGAGAGAACGAGTAATTCCGTCCGTCTCTTTTTTTATTTTATTTCCTGTCCTCATATACTGTGATGATGAATTGTCTGATTGTCACGACACATTAAATCATTAAAGGTGTTGAATGTCATTTCCAGTCTTGCAACAATAAAGATGTGTAAAACAACCATAAATGTTTTCGGAAATGGGTTTGTCTTTGCAAAATGATTTTAACTTCGTAAAAAAGAGCATTTGGCGTTTAAGGGAAGGAATTAGCTACTCCATCAAACCAAATACAGAATCACAGCTTAACCTACCACTGATTCCAGCGATAAGCCTGCATTTCATAAATGTTTTTTCTGTTAATATTTCATCAGCAGTTTACTGTAGACTTATGTTTTAAACATGAAGTTGAAGATCTCAGTTTAGGCTGTAAAATGCGAATGAACTCAAATCTGCCTTAACCATCATCTTTGAGCCGCTGAGTGTGTCAAGATGTGTAAATCAAGATTTATGCCTAATAGTTTTGACGCTGAAAGCTGCAAATGTTTTACCACAGTATTTTGATATTAAGCCACTTAACAGGAAACCTTCTCAGAACTTTGGTAAACGTTCTGGCAATGTTCTCTCTCAGTAATGTTAATAGAATGTTCGTTCGAAGTTTTCTGTTCTTTAACAATGCTTTCAAAACGTCTTTTATGCACCATTCTATTCTTTACTGCAACATTCTATTCGTGCTCTACTAACGGTTTTTACCTGTTTCAGAACGTTTGGGAGCATTTAAATGTAACGACCACCGGCACCTAAATGCAAAATGATTAAATGGAAGGTTCCCTTAATATTGTAAAATCAGGAAGAAGGAGGAAAAAAAAACGTTTTTAAAACATTAAACAAAACGGACATTTGAAACGTTCAGAAACAATGTTTGCGTAACTTAATAAGAACATTAGCCTACCAAAACGTACTTTGAAAATTTTTGTTAGTCAGTTTCGCAACATAATATGCCAAAACAGATGTCTGTGAATAAACATTACACAAATGATCTGCTATTACTTTAAATACTAATCAAAATCTAGCAATCTAATAAAAGTCCATAACTTGATGAATTAACAAAACAACAACTAAAGCTCTATCCAGCTTTTTCTTTACCTAAGAGTGGACACAGCCTTTTGTAAATTTTATGGGTCTGGCTTCAGCATCCGGCTGTTTTTAGCTGTACAAAAAGGCTTGTTATGCTGCTTGATATTGCAAATTGGTGTGTTTTACCATATTATTTTTATGTTCGCAATCTTAATAACCGTTTACTGCACGTTGTTATTCTTCTCATTATTTCCCTACAGCGGCTAATGAACTGGAAGTCTCACTTATAAGCTTACTTCCGCGTTGAGGATAAAGGTGGACAGAGCCTTAAGTAAATTGTTTGAAATTTGTATTCATCATAGAATCCTGAACCTTAATATTAAAAAGTTTCTTGAGCATAAGCACAAATCAGCATATTAGAATGATTTCTGAAGGATCATGTGACACTGAAGACTGGACGAGTGATGCTGAAAATTAAGCAGTGCATCACACTAATAAATTACATTTTAAAATATAAGAAACCAGTTATTTTAAATTGTAATAATATTTTTCAATTTTACAGTTTTTACTGTATTTTTACTCAAACATATTCAGCCTTGGTGAGAATAAAAGACACATGCAATTAAAGAAACCCAAGAGCAACCCCAAAAAAACAAAAGTGCAGAAAGCCTGACGTGAAATTGTTTATATGGCTTTATTTTTGGAGCTCACACTGCTTTACCTCTCTGTTCAACATCGGCAAAGCTTGAAATCACATTCTGACTCATGTGGTCAACAGGTAGCAACAAATGCTCTGCATTTTTATGAAAATATAAGCAAAATGTATTGTACATCTCTTCCACCGGGGATAGGCAATACATGGCCAGGAGAACTTTTAACGTTGTTAACACGGCTCTGAAATATCAACAACATTTACAAGAGAATTTGTGTATTTGGAACACTTCCCGAATCCATTTAGAACTCTAAACGGCGTACATTCCTCAGCCCCGGGCCCGTGTTAGTCTTCAAATGGTGCGTGATGGCTTTCTCTCTCACTCCGTTAATCGTAAACAAGCCTGCAAATCCTGGCAGGCGGATTTACCCAAAAGCCTCATTGTTCTCTATTTACATAAATACGTTGAACCTGCAACACGACAACGTCTGTGATAACATACATTTGCAAGTGAGCATTGACGGTGAGCGTAAAGGCCCCGGTCTGTACGGGAATATTACTTGTACGAGCCCTGAGACACGTCAATGCCTCTAATTAATAGTTTAATTATGCATAATATATTACTGAAACTAAAATGTAGCTTTACCAAACAAGAGTACCAGACTTCTCTTTTAAATCCTGTATGCTTGTATACACTGCATAAATTGCATGTATCATTTTTTTTTTTGTCGTTTTTTTTTTCCCCCACACGTGGCACAAGCGATGCATGTCCCATGCCCCCAACCCCAAATCACAAACACACCCACCCGCCCCGTTTATCATATATATATCAATTTTAATACTTGATGTAGCACTCACACTCCGCAGAAACAAATATAATAATACTAAAGTGAAATCTTTGCATAGAAAAGCCGTCCGCGATCACGAGGCCCAGCCCTCGGACAGACGCATGCGCTTGACGGACGGGCTCTGCCGCTCGTCCTGAGAGGGTCTCAGCAGTCCCATGGGTGAGTGGAAGTCGGTGCGGTGCTCCTCGCGGTCGCTGCCCTCGTATGAGCTGCCGCAGCTGCTCAGGCTGTCGACCGGAGAGCGGCCCGCGTCTTGCCGCAGATGACCCTGCTGAGATGCCTGCTGCGGCGGAGGAGGGGGCGGAGGCTGACCGTAGCCGCCCGGGGTGCCTCCGGCCCGATCTCGGGGAGGAGAGACGGGTTCGGATTTGATGTGCAGGCTCTGATTGGATGGCAGCGAGAGGGTGGCGCTCTGACATAACTGTGCGCTGGTGCAGTTCCTGCGGGCGGAGAGGAAAGACACAGTTAGAGGCTGACAGTAGTTACAAAATAGATATCGTTACAATACAGATTGTGACAGTCTGAGAATAGAATAGCAACTGGCAAAAGTGATGAGTTTCCCCACAGTTTAATAAAAACATTTTTCATCAGTGAAATTTTTATTTTATTTTAAGATGTATCATTGTATTATATTAGTTTGACATTTTTAATTAAAATATTTGCACTGTAATAAAAAAACTCCTATGTTCCAAAAGTTGAACTGAAAAAAATTACATGAAATTTCAGAATGTATTGTTTTACATAACATATTATATTATGATATATTATATTAGTTTAACTTTTTTTTTAATTAAAAATTGCATTGCAGTCTAATTAAAATACAATTTCAGATTCCCAACATGAATTTGAGATATTATATTATATTATTAGTTTGACATTTTGAATTAAAATATTTGCATTGTAATAAAACTCCTAAAACTTTCAAAAGTTAAACTGAAAAAAAAAATATTTCAAATTTCAGAATGTATTATATTATATTATATTATATTAATTGCATTGCAGTCAAGATTGCAGATTCCTACCATTAATTTGAGATTATATTATATTATATATTTGATATTTTTTTTCATTGTTAAAAAAACAACCCTCCTGGGTTCTAAAAGTTGAAAAAAAAAAAAAAATAACATGAATTTTAGAATGTATTATGTTATATAACACGATATATTATGTTATATTAGTTTGACTTTTGTTTTATTAAAATTGCATTGCAGTCTAATTTAATTTAACATGAATTTGAGATTATATTATGTTATATTATATTAGTTTGACATTTTTAAATTAAAATATTTGCATTGCAATAAAAAAAAAACTTGGCTTCCAAAAGCTGAACTGAAAAAAAATTGCATGAATTTTTAAGAATGTATTGTTATTTAACATGACATATTATATTAGTTTGACTTATTTAAAAAATATATATAATTTCAGATTCCCAATATGAATTTGATATTATATTAAAGTATATTATATTATATACAAGTTTACAAGAGTTTCAGAATGTATTATATATATTCCCAACAAAACAATTCATTGAAAAGTTAACATTAACATGTATTATATTATATTATTAAAAATATTTAAATATAATAGTTAATAAATTATTCAATCAATTATTTAAAAATTACATTATGATATGAGGCACTGCACATGCCCACAGTGATTTTTCTGTGGTTATAGTGAGCATTACAGCTGATATCCAGTGTGTTCGGGGTATAACGGGGTCAGGATGATTCTGCTCACCCTAGGTGTCCAAGACCAGAATGCTGCATGTTTTGCTGCCAGCCAGTCATCGAACCCAGATGAAGAGAAGCCGGACTGTTGAACCCAGACAAAGAGGACAAGTCTCCACTGCTGAGAGAATATTCTAGAAGGGGAGAGAAAGATCTCTGTTTAACACACTGCACTGAATCTTCAGAGTTACTGCAACAGCAAGATACTCAAAGAATATTGAATCAATGACGCCACCTGCTGGTGTAAACAAGTCTCTTCAGATAGATTAGATTAACCGAGGAATATAAAATTAATGTGAACGTCCATACAAAAATGATTATGATAGTAGTAAAAATAGGAAATAAAATTTATATAATCATTTCTAAAATTGTTTTAGAATAAAAAAAAATCAAATCAGCATATTAGAATGATTTCTGAAAGATCATGTGACACTGAAGACTGCTGAAAAAAAAAAACAGCTTTGCATCACAGGAATTAATTGCATTTTAAAATATATCCAAATAGAAAACAGTTATTATAAACTGTCATATTATTTCACAATATTACTGTTTTTATTGTATTTTTTATCAAATAAATTCAGCCAAAGTACTTAATATTAGCGTATAAATTATATTATATTACGTTAACATAAAATAATATAATATATTCAAAAAACTTCTACGTTCCAAAAGTTCAACTAAGAAAAAATTACATGACATTTCAGAATGTACATTGTTACATAACATATTATTTAATATTATATTATGACATATAATATTAGTTGAACTTTTTTTCAATTAAAACTTGCAGTCTAATTAAAATACAATTTCAGATTCCCAACATGAATTTGAGATGATATATTATATTATATTATTAGTTTGACATTTTGAATTAAAATTGTAAAACTCCTAGGTTCCAAAAGTTAAACTGAAAATAAAAAAATAGCATGAATTTCAGAATATATTATATCATATTATATTATATATTAGCTTGACATTTTTTAATTAATAATAAACAAAAAACTCCTGGGTTCCAAAAGTTAAACTGAAAAAAAAAAATTGCATGAATTTTAGAATGTATTATGTTATATAACATGATATTATATTATATTATATTATATTATATTAGTTTGACTTTTGTTCTATTAAAAATTGCATTGCAGTCTAATTAAAATAAAATTCCAGATTCCCAACATGAATTTGAGATTATATTGTATAATTTGATTATATATTATATTCATTATATTCTATATCTCACCTGTACCGTATGAGGTAGAGATGGCTGATGGGTATCCGCCCATTCCCTGTCCTGGCAGAGTGGGCGTGGCTACAGAAACCACTGGTGTGCTCAGAGACTGGGCCGACTGGGAGTTGTTTATTCTCTGGTTCTGTGGGAAAGAAATATAATATTTAAAACAGCAACAAAAATTCAATAAATCTCGGCAAACAGTAAATGCACAGGTGTCAGGTGGTGTCATATCAGCTCCGTCTAACTGCTTAATAAACCATGTGACCAATAACAGGTAATTACCCTCCACCCTGCAATCATCCAACATCCAACCACTATGGCCGGAGTTTCACTGTTGCTATGGGAACCGCTAAAGCAGTCCCCTTGGCAACAGAGGAATGAGACTTGTGTGCATTTGAATTAAAACTTGTTTCTTTTTATAAGTTTGTCTGTTTCACTGCAATTTTGATGCTACTTACCAGCAACATGTCAACATCCTCCGACTGGCAAGCAGTTAAAAAGAATACAATTCTAATTAGTTATAGTGAAATGGAACTTTACGAAATATATTCAGTGGTCTGAATTGGTTTTATACGGGCAATGGCCAAACTCACTACAGCTGAAGTTGACATCCAGTGATGGTATTCTGATGTGCTGTAATAGTCGTGTAAACTTACGATGGAGGGCATGGTGTTCTTTGAGCCGGGAGGGATCAGGACGCGCAGGTCAGGCTTGCGGTTGCTCATGGTCATGGTCATGGGCGGAGGAGACTTGGCCTGCATGCTCTTGCTCATGCTCCCCGGAGAGACCAGCAGACCAGGGGAGTTGCGGTGGTTTCCATACCCGTTTCCTGTGGGACAGTCAGAGAGGAAGCGTCAGTCTCACACTTGTGACAATACACAACACTTTTACATTATTATAGTAAGTCTTTGCTAAATAGCATGACCTATGCTCTCTATGACAAAGCAGAAGTTTCAGCAAATAACAAATTGATTTTAGTGATAGTCCCTTGTTTGTCCTGAACAGTTAAACTGCCTGCTGTTCTTCAGAAAAATCCTTCAGGTCCCACAAATTCTTTGTTGTTTCAGCATTATTTGTGTATTTGAACCCTTTCCAACAATGACTGTATGATTTTGAGATCCATATTTTCGCACTGAGGACAACTGAGGGACTCATATGCAACTATTACAGAAGGTTCAAACGCTCACCGATGCTCCAGAAGGAAAACCGATGCATAAAGAGCCGGGGGGTGTAAACTTTTGAACAGAATGTGTACATTTTTCTTATCTTGCCTGAATATCATATTTTTTTCATTTAGTACTGAACTTCAGAAGCTACAGAAGATACTTACATGTTTCCAAGAAAACAAAATAAGTTACATTTACCGTGATCTTCGAATTCCAAAAGTTTTCACCCCCGGCTCTTAATGCATCGTGTTTCCTTCTGAATCATCAGTGAGCGTTTGAACCTTCTGTAATAGAGTCCCTCAGTTGTCCTCAGTGTGAAAAGATGGATCTCAAAATTATACAATTTGTTGGACTGGGTTCAAAATACACAAAAATGCTGAAAAAACAAAGAATTTGTGGGACCTGAAGGATTTTTCTGAAGAACAGCGGGCAGTTTAACTGTTCAGGAAAAACAAGGGACTCATGAACAACTATCACTAAAAACAGCTATGGATCATTCAGGGAACAACACAGTATTGACAAGTGTATGTAAACATTTGAATGGGTATCTTTTTATAAATTCAACTATTTCTCCTGTAGACTGTATGTAAACATATTTTATGTTAAATATCTTATTCAGGGGGGCGTTCCATAAAACAGGTTTACCAAATAAGTTAGGCTTATTTCAGTTAGTCTGACTTATTTTGAGCCAAATCAA
Source organism: Garra rufa (assembly GCF_049309525.1). Classification (NCBI taxonomy): domain Eukaryota; kingdom Metazoa; phylum Chordata; class Actinopteri; order Cypriniformes; family Cyprinidae; genus Garra; species Garra rufa. The sequence goes on along the minus strand of NC_133383.1, from coordinate 7,982,285 downwards.
GTGACAATAAGTCAGACTAACTAAAGTAAGCCTGGCTTATTTGGTAAATTTGTTTTATGGAACACCCCTCTGGTCAGTCCTAAATAAAAAACAACATGCATTTTATATGATCCCTCTTATTTTGGTAAAATAATTAACATTATGAAGATTCTGCAAGGTGTATGAAAACTTTCTATACTTCAACTGTATATATAAAATAAAAAATAAAATACAAAAAGTCAGTAAGATTAAAATAAATTAGTAAAGACATTATGTTGCAAAAGATTTCTATTTTAAATAAATGTTATTTATAACAACAACCATCATAAATAATAATACTGTATAATAATAATAAAGTTGACAAACTTTTACAATAATAACTGTACTTTTTTAATATATATATTTTTTTTATTAAAATTTAACTTTTCTCTGGTGTTATAAAGCACGTCTTGAAAAATAATTAGAAATAGCTTTTGAACTCCTACTTGTTTGAAGGGGTCATAAAAAAATTAAACCACAAAATGACTTGTGAATGTGACAGCTGTCACAGTTTTTGATAAATCTGTCTAAAACGTTAAAAAAAATCAATTTTTTTGTATCTGTGGTTGTTTTCAAGATATTTTATCTCTTCATATTTGAAGTTTCCACATGCTTTCGAAGAAGTCAGCTACAATATTAGCTCTGTGGTCGTTTTCAAGACTAAATTGTTGCCATCTGTCACAGTAACACCACAGAACTGTCTTACAGCTAACGATTGGAAAATAAATTATGAAAGAAAAATGGCAAACGTTGCCAAACGTACTTTCTCTGATGTTTACAACAGTTAGCAAAGAATCACTTTTACATGTTTTGATATTTTCCAAGACTTGCATTATGGGAAAAAAAACTGAAGACAATTTATACTTCTAGTTTTCAACATTTGCATTTCATTACGGTCCGTTTGAGGCTTCTGCACCAAACCAGTGATGGTGTTGACAGCTAGTGAGTTTAGTGACAATGTGCAAAGTCCATTTTCTCTGGGTTTCTCTAAAACTCTAATATAGTGGCTTTTAATTATTTCATCAATGAACTGTGTTCACTATCACTATGTTTTTGAAATCTTTTTTGGTGCCTCAAATCTTGACGTTCTATGAATGCATCGCATTATGTTTCCTCTCGCCTATCGAAGGTGTTGAAGGCTTCATCATATTAGAATTCACCATAGGACGTTTTTTTATGAAACGCTTCTTTAAATATACTATTTAAGACCCTTCACCGCGACATCCTACAGCGGCGCGCTGGGTAAATATCCGGGGAGGAACTAGCCAAGCAAAAGGAAGCTTTGAATCAAACCAAGTGGCTCCGTCTGTCTATTGAGACGGCAAACATACACGTATGGTAAATATACATGACTCTTACCAGCGCTGGTGCCCACTCCGCTGCTGAGGTCTGGACCCAGAAGGCCACCTGAGGATAGGACAGAGAAGACATTAAACAAGACTGACACTCCAAACACATACGCCACGCCTGACTGACGCCTCCTTCCTGAGGACAGACGGGCCGCTCAACGTTCGAACGCTCACCAAGATATATGTACGAAAAAAAGCCATCTGTAAGTCTATCCGAACCCACAAACCCCTGTTCGGCCCTATGGAGAAGATGGCACCGTCCAAGAAAAACCTTTGAAAAGTCTGCGCGGTTGCAGACGTCGCGGTCCCTGCCAAGACTCATATTTAGTTTTGCTCCTGTAATACGAAGCAAATTGTTCCAGGAGGGCCAAGGATAATGACAGGACAGACGCTGCGGTCAGAAGGACTCTGACCAGAGCACAAAATAGATATTTTAGACAATCATAACAAGCCCACAGAAGGATTACACTTCCCACACGTATGTCACCACAGACTGTCTTTTTCTACCACTTTGTTCATTTTTCTTCCCATTGCTTCCTCTTTCTCTTTCTATATACATTCTAAACACACATCTGGATGTTTCTTTTGGCCCGCTGGACTTTTTGAAATGAAACACTGCTAAGACTTTTCACACTGTCACACTTGTCTACAAGATCCAAAAGTTTATACCTTTATACATGACAGAATACTGTTTTATTTGTTTTAGTTCATTTTTAATGCACTGTGAAGTGTCATTTCCAAATCAAAAACATTTTTTATTTTATTTAACAAATCAGTAAGAATCAGTAAGAATTGTAATGTTTTTTTTTTTTTTTTTTTTAAAGAAGTCTCTTATGCTCATCAAGGCTGCTTTTATTTGATCAAAAATACAGAAAAATCAGTAATATTGCAAAATGTAAAATAATGGTTTTTATTTTAATATCATTTAAAATAGAAATTTTTTCTGTGATTCAAAGCTGCATTTTCCTTCAGAAATCACTCTAATATGCTGATTTATTATTGTAATTATCAATGTTGGAAACAGGTTTTTTTTTGGAACATGTGATTCTTTTTTTCAGGATGCTTTGATGAATAACAAGTTAAACAGAACAGCATTTATTCAATCACTTTGTATTAATTCAACACATCCTTGGTAAATAAATGTATTAATTAATTAAAAAAAAAGAAAGAATAAAAATGTATCGACCCCAAACTTTTGAACAGTAGTGTATATATTATTAGAAAACCTTTCTATTTTAAATAAATGCTGTTCTTTTTACACTATTATTGATCAAAAAATCCTGAAAAAAAGTATCACAGGTTCCAAAAAAAAATTAAGCTCCACAACTGTTTTCAATATTGATAATAAATCAACATATTAGAATGATTTCTGAAGGATCATGTGACACAATTCAGCTTTGTATCACAAATAAATTACATTTTAAAATATATTTAACTAGAAAACAGTTTAAATTGAACTAATATTTCACAATATTATAGTTTTTTCTGTATTTTTGATCAAATAAATTCAGCCTTGATGAGCATGAGAAACATCTTTAAAAAGTACTTGTAAAATAATTTATAAAATATTTTTTACATAATAAATGTTTTTGCTTAGATTATTGTAGTTAAATAAATGTAATCAATCTGAACTAATGTAATAAGATTCATTATTTTTAATTACATTAAAAAATACATAATAACTTTTTTTAATAAAATTAAACAATTTTCATTCTTAAACATTTTAAATAGTTAAAAAAAGAATAAATGTTTAATTAAAATACCAAAAAATATTTTTACTATTCAAAAAAAAAAGTCCTCTATGTAAATATATATTAAAATGTAATTTATATATTATATATATATTTGTAAATATATATTAAAATTTATATGATCAAAGCTAAATTTCAGCATAATTCAGTCTTCAGTGTCACATGATCTTTCAGAAATCATTCTAATTATTATATTGAGTAATTTTCTTTTCTATTCATCAAAGAAACCTAAAAACAATTCTACTCAGCTGTTTTCAACATAATAATAATAAAAAATGTTTTTGAGCAGCTAATCAGAATATTAGAATGATTTTTGAAGCATAATGTAACTGGTGCTAAAAATTCAGCATTGAAATCACAAAAATAAATTACATTATAAAATATATTAAAATAGGAAACCGTTATTTTAAATAGTAAAAATATTTCAAAATTGTACTGTTTTTGCTGTACTTTTTTCAAATAAATGCAGGCTTGGTGAGCAGAAAAGACATCTTTACAAAAACATAAAAAAATTTACTGTTCAAAAACTTTTGACTGGTAGTGTATATACACCATATATATTAAGATAGTTTTAAGGTTGAAAAAGGCAAACCATTTTGATGAAGGCATGGTAACATTCAAATAACAAAAAAATCTGTATATTTTCACAAAAATCAATCCTTGTGACAGTTGAAGAAACACCCATACACATGTGCTCAGAGTACGGATAATGTGTTTTGATAAATCCTAAGCTGACCAAACTTCCTCCCGACGAAGCCGAGACCACAAACGCAGACCTTTCGAAAGTCAGAACGGGAGTTAAAAGGGAAATATGGTCATCTTTATTTGCCCGCTGAAAACCGGGAGTTCCTTTACAAGCAGCCAAAACTCCCATCGAGACAGACACTTTTTTTTCTCGGCTCTGGGACAACCTCAGGAGTTCTGCTGAGTACACAGTGTTTATATTACAGGCCCGGCCCGGCACAGCTGAATATGGCTGAAAGAAATATTTGAGCGTATGTAATGATCTGTATGCGGTGTTTGAATACATGCGAGGCGTGTTTTCATAGCCTCAGTGCAGCTGTTGGTGGTCCTCGGTGGAGCTGCTCTCTAATGATGTCAATAAAGTGCGGAAATGAACATTATTTGAAATTATACTCCGATCCGGAGTCCCTGGCAAAGTGGAGAGCCCGGTGCGGGTCAGTACCTGTGTTGCCTGCACTCGGGGGCCGGTGGGTCACTCCAGGGGACATGCTGTTCCTCTGGAGGGACGGATGGCCCAGTGGCAGCATGTTGGGGTTGCCCAGGGACGCTCCCGGGTGGCTGTAGATCAGGCTGTTGGGGTTGCTCACAGGGATTGAGACGGGCATGTCGTAATTAGACTGAGGGATGGCCTATAAATCAAAATACATGGAAAACAATCAACCTCAAATAAATACACACAATAATATATATATATATATATATATATATATATATATATATATATATATATATATATATATATATATATATATATATATATATATATGAGTGGATAAAAACTACACTTACACACAGTCTCTGCCTGCTGATCATCAGGTCAATGTCCTCATTGATTTTACGATATTTGTCCTCAGATTCTGGACTGTGGCCTGAATCTTCAGCATCAATATCAGGACTGTCACAGCCGTTTAGACCCTTCTTCCTCAGAGTCTGAAACAAATAAACAAAAATACTTATACATATAGAGATTTATATATTTATATAAGAAAAAGGCATGTTCTGGGTTTGAAAAAAAAGTAAAAATAAAGAATAAAAAAAGAAAGCAGTAAAACTTAATTAAACATTTTCAAAATAAATATATATATAGTGTTTGTGTGTATAATGTTTTTGCTTTATAATGTCAAACTAAATTTAGGATAATAAATAAATAAAAATAAGCAAAAAATTAAATAAATAAAAAATAAAGCATAAAATAAAAAAATAAAGCATTAAAAACATTGAAAAAGGTAAATTTACACTAAAAATACATTTATTAAATAGTTCTTTTTAGGCATTTTATTTAAAAATATACTATTTTAAACTATAAATAAAGAATACAAATTTTAATATATTAATACATTTTAAAAAGATTTAAAAAATGTAATTAAAAACAAAACATTTAATAATAAAATAATGTTTTTAATTATAAAATAAAATAAAAATTATATATATATATATATATATATATATATATATATATATATTTTTTTTTTTTTTTTTTTTTTTTTTTATGGGTTAAATGCTTTATTTTAGACAATAATTAAATGCTTTATTTTTTTATTCTTTATTTTTATTTTGCAAAAAAAGAAAACATTGTATATTATATTATACATATATATTTTTTGCTTTATAATGTCGAACAGCATAGAAAATTTAAACAAAAAAAACTATATTAAATAGTTATTGTTTTAGGTATTTTATTTAAAAATAATTGTAATTTATATTAGGTTTAATTTTATTAAAAATGTAATATGTTTTTTTAATGTTATTAAAATATAATTAATTTCATTGCTTAAAATTATTAAATTAGTTAAAATTCATAAACTACAATAATCTAAACAAAAAACATTTAATACGTAAAAATAATTTATACTGACTTGAATGAAAAAATAAAAAATAAATAAAACATTAAAAAGATAAGAAATTATATACACTGTGTGTGTGTGTGTGTGTGTGTGTGTGTGTGTGTGTGTGTGTGTGTGTGTGTGTGGCTGGCTGTATATCAACAGTATCTGTATATATAATAGATTTTTTTTCGGTGAACTGACAGACAAGTCTAAATTATTTTCTGTGGTAATTTTTTCTAAATTATTTTCTGTGGTAATCGACAACATGCCACAGACGCTGTTAAATGATCTTATCTTGTAGTCAACCACAAACATTCCTTTAAGACTGGAGCAATTTCCTGTTTGACCACACGAGGGCTATATTTGAAAACAAATAAAGTTGTTCCTGCTTGTGAAACATGAGCCTTTGATTCCTCAGAAGAGCCTAATCCTTTCATCTGAAGCCTTTGAGAGTCTAGTTTGAGCAAACGTTGTCTTAAAATGGAATAAAACCATACACTAATCACTTTACTGTCATTAGCAGAGCTACAAAGCAAAGCAACACTACTACTATTACTCATACCAGAGACACCAGAGTGTTTTGTCCATGTTTTTGCAAGGTAAATGCTGATTTAAAGTGACATACAGCAATGCAGCTTGGCTTATCTTTCTGCTGGGTCTCAGCGTTTCGTTTGCCGGCAAGCAGCCACGTCGCTGGACCACAGCAATTCCACTCATTCAAGACATCTCCACCTGTCAGGG
>NC_133383.1:7926543-7975356 GCF_049309525.1 Garra rufa | reverse complement strand
TGACTGAGTGACTGACTGAGGGGCGTCACGTCACCTTGTACCCTCCTCTGAGGTCCACACGGGTGGTCTCGCCTCACCTCAAACCAGGCTCATTACAGTCCACTGCGTCGGGAGACACTTTAAACAAGGGCAAAGTCTGAGAAACAGCAGTTGAACGACACACACATCAACCCACAGGAAAATTGTATTAATCATAGGTTGCTCAATCATCACTTGTGAGACTTGTTCTCATTCAGATTTTCTTTAAGTCTCAACTTTTGGTTGCTGATGTTTCTCCTCAAATGCGTGAGATATTTGTTGATACACAGCATGTTTATTGCTTTTTGGTTGTTCTTTCATAGCTCAAGAGACTTAATGAGTTTCTATTTTTATTAAGGATCAAATGTTTCTCATAAAATGCTTTAGGAGATATAAAATCTTTTAAAATGAGACAATTGACATATATTTACAATGTATTGCTCAGAGGTTGCTCCTTCATAACTCAAAAAATTCTCAGTAGGGCTGCAAAATGATTAGTCGCGATTAATCGATTCAAAATAAAAGTTTATATTTGCATACTGTGTGTGTGTACTGTCTATATTTATTATGCATATTTAAATAGACACACATACATACAGTACAGACCAAAAGTTTGGACACACCTTCTCATTCAAAGAGTTTTCTTTATTTTCATGACTATGAAAATTGTAGATTCACAATGAAGGCATCAAAACTATGAATTAACACATGTGGAATTGTATTTAATTCTATAAAATATTTAATTCTATATATACTATATATATACTTCTGCACAACACAACTGATGGTCCCAACCCCATTTATAAGACACTTATTAAACCTGACAGGGCACACCTGTGAAGTGAAAACCATTTCAGGTGACTACCTCTTGAAGCTCATCAAGAGAATGCCAAAAAGTGTGCAAAGCAGTAATCAAAGCAAAAGGTGGCTACTTTGAAGAACCTAGAATATGACATATTTTCAGTTGTTTCACACTTTTTTGTTATGTATATAATTCCACATGTGTTAATTCATAGTTTTGATGCCTTCAGTGTGAATCTACAATTTTCATAGTCATGAAAATAAAGAAAACTTTGGTTCAAAGGTATGTCCAAGGTGTGTCCAAACTTTTGGTCTGTACTGTATGTGTTTGTGTATTTATATAGATTTATTATGAATCGATTAATCACAATTAATCACGATTAATCGCTTTGCAGCCAATTCTCAGTTGTTTAATTTAAGTATCAACGTCAACTCAGGTGCCTAAAAACAAACAAAAAACGAACTAAAAAGGAAATGATTGACATTTAGTAAAAGTATATTTCTCATACATGCTCTTTCAAAGCTCAAGAGACTTCTCCTTTACAGTACATTTCCTTTACAAAAGTACAAAGTTTGTCTCAGATATTTCTTATTAAATGCCTTGAGAACAAAAAATAGAAATATGAGTAATTGTTGACATACAGTAAGTATAAGTAGCATTTAAGTAGCACGAGTATATTTCTAGCAATAGCCAAAAATATATTGTGTGGCTCAAAATTATCTATTTTTCTTTTTATGCCAAAAATAATTAGGATAATTAGTAAAGATCCGGTTCCATGGAGATATTTTGTAAATTTCCTATTGTAAATAAATCAAAACTTAATTTTCGATTAGAAATATGCATTGCGAAGGACTTCATTTGGACAACTCTAAAGGCAATTTTCTCATTATTTAGATTTTGTTTGCACCCTCAGATTTCATATTTTCAAATAGTTGTATCTCGGCCAAATATTGTCCTAACAAACCATACATCAATGGAAAGCTTATTTATTCAGCTTCAAAAAAACTGACCCTTGTAACTGGTTTTGTGGTTCACATAGTTTGCTCTTAGATTGCTGAAGTTCTCATTTGTATCTCATTTAAGAAAAATAAGTTTCTGCTAAATGTCTACACTCTTAAAGGAGAACTCCGGTGTGATTTTGACCTAAAGTGTATTGAATCATGATACCGAGTGTGAACGTACCTTGCATATCTCATCTCGTCTTGTCCACTGCTGTCCGAAATCTGGGGTCAGTTAGCCGATGCTCACAACAGCTTGTCAATGAGATCAATGGGGCATCGAAGCAGTCATGTAAATAAATCACTGTTTTACGCCATTTACGAGGCACAAAGTAGCGCCACACTTCATCGGTAGACTTCCAAGGGCCCCGACATTTAAAACGCGACATTGAGAATTCATAAAAAGCACCGGTAGTTTATTTACGAGAAGATTTATACAGACAGTAACGGCAAGAAGTTTAGCGGCCGTCGCCATCTTGAATGTAGTCACGTTAAGTCGAGTGACGAGCAGGAAGGAACGTATCAGGTTTTCAACTCATCAGGTTGTAGTTTCCTTCGTGCTCGACATTCGACTTATCGTGACTACATTCAAGATGGCGGCGATCGCTAAACTCCTTAAAGTTACTGTCTGTATAAATCTTCTCGTAAATAAACTACCGGTGCTTTTTATGAGTTTTCAATGTCGCGTTTTAAATGTCGGGGCCCTTGGAAGTCTACCGATGAAGTGTGGCGCTACTTTGTGCCTCGTAAATGGCGTAAAACAGTGATTTATTTACATGACTGCTTCGATGCCCCATTGATCTCATTGACAAGCTGATGTGAGCATCGGCTAACTGACCCCAGATTTCGGACAGCAGTGGACAAGACGAGATGAGATATGCAAGGTACGTTTACACTCGGTATCATGATTCAATACACTTTAGGTCAATATCACACCGGAGTTCTCCTTTAAAAATAAAGTTTCTTTATTGGCATCAAAGGTTCTATGAAGAACCTTGAACATCCATGGAACCTTTTAAATGAAGAAAAGGTTCTTTATAGTCGAAATAGGTTCTTTAGATTTTTAAAATGTTCTCCAAAATGGTTCTTTTAGGCACAATTCACTGAAAGTTCCTTTGGGGAACCAAAAATGGTTCTTCTATAACATCACTGCAAAGACACCTTTTGTAAAGACAAATAAAGGAAAGGAAAGGAAAGGAGGTGAAGTGAGGCCAAGTATGGTGACCCATACTAGGAATTTGTGCTCTGCATTTAACCCATCCAAGTGCACACACACAGTAGTGAACACACACACACCGTGAACACACACCCGGAGCAGTGGGCAGCCATTGCTGCAGCGCCCGGGGAGCAGTTGGGGGTACGGTGCCTTGCTCAAGGGACTCACCTCAGTCGTAGTATTGAGGGTGAGGAGAGTGCTGGTTATTCACTCCCCCCACCTACAATTCCTGCCGGAACTGAGACTCGAACCTGCAACCTTTGGGTTACAAGTCAGACTCTCTAACCATTAGGCCACGGCTGCCCCCAAAAATAAAAAACATATGAAATCAAACAAGATGATTCTTGACATAAGAGGGTGTTTAAAAGGTGCTTTCAATGTCTCAATTAAGCTTGAGGAACATAAAAAATGTATTTGTTAAAATACAGTAAGAGTACAGAGCTGAACACTATGAGATGCAGGAAACATGCAAAAAGCTCTAGCTCCACTGCTGTCTAACAATCGAAACATTTAAGAGCTCTCAAGTGTGACTTGTCTTTCCTTTAAGGAACATGCACGCCTGCCAAGATGGCACTGCATTTTGCCCGTCAACAGCAACACAGACCACATCCAAGACACCCAAAAAAGCAATCAAACTGAGAGCATGTGACCACAAAAAGGCAGCTTGGTTCAAGGAAATGTCTTATTGTCTCACGTGTCAGCAGGGATATTCGACAAAGAACTTCTTCCACCTCTTCAGACGTGCATGTGTGCGTGTGTCATGTTTGCCTGCGTGGAAAGTTGTTGATTTACGCGGTGAGTCACAAAAAGCTGGCAGCACGACACCGTGCACAGACAAGTGCAGCAGTTATCGCAACAGAAACGCAGCGAAAGGAAACGGCAAATCATCAGTTCACAGAAAGGCTGCCTAAATACTGTTATATCTAGCTCGCTTTATCAAAAGCAGATGGATCAGGGTGGAAAAAAAACGAAAGCCGTACTGATTCCGACCGTAAAAGAGGCGGAATCCTATTAGAGCCGTACGGGTGAGCCAGCGGGGACGCCCCCGGTTCCTGCGGCAGGTCGCAATGGCCAGTGCGTGGCACTGTCTGGCCCTCCTCCAGGGCTCTTTCCACCAGCTGCTCCGACCACAGCAGCTGGGCAAAGTTTGGAAAATGCCACACTGGGGACCTCTGGGTAATTTACCTCCTTTGATGCTCTCAGTACCCTATAATAACGAATCAAAGGCCCTCTCTTTTACTGCCACGAGTTGAGCGCCGCGTGTTTGGTATTAAATGCACTTGAGAGCGTAATTACGATGGTAACTGGCTCGGTGGATATCCAATCCGACCGCGAGGAAGCGGAAGAGTGTCCTGAAACCCGAAAAAGTGAACGTCTTGTGCTCCGTGGTGCTCTTGGGTGGCTTGATTGCCAGCGCTCGGGAAAACGACACCTCCCAATCTCTTTGCAGCTGACGTGAGGCGAGAATTCCTCACTGGGGTGAAGCAGGCCCACATTTATGAATTTAAATGAGGATCTTGTAAATAATCACGCAGCAGTATGTCATTTCTTTACATTTGTTGTCATGTGACCTCTCAGAAGCAGCATCTATAGAGGACAGCATGGTTATTCGTGTTAAATTATTACTGATCAAGTCCTTCTGAACACAAAGCCCCTTACTGTAGGCCAATAATGGGCTCTTGTGAGTCTCAATCATTCACAGTCACGAGAGTGAACTGTATTTGACACGTTGCATGCCACAGTAACGGCCAACCTTACATCTACGATCAGTTGCAACCAGTGTTGGGGGTAACACATTACATTATGCAATCAGTTTACTTTTTTTAAGTAACGTAGTAAAGTATCGCATTACTTTTTAATTTACAAGAAAAGATCTGAGTTACTTAATCAGTTACTTTAGTTTTAGAACAAATGTGAACATGCATTAAAGGACTAGTTCACTTCCAGAACAAACATTTACAGATAATATACTCATCCCCCTTGTCATCCAAGATGTTCATGTCTTTCTTTTTTCAGTCTCAAGAAATTATGTTTTTTGAGGCAAACTTTTTAGGATTACTCTTGATTTAATGGATATATATATGGTGCCCCTGAGTTTGAACTTCCAAAATGCAGTTTAAACGTAGCTTCAGAGGGCTCTAAACAATGCCAGACGAGGAAGAAGGGTCTTATCTAGTAAAACTATTGGTTATTTTCCAAACATTCACAATTTATATACCTTTTAACCACAAAAGCTCATCTTGGTCTAGCTCTGCGTGAACTGTGTGTATTCCTGTTTATGTCAGTTAGGGTATGTCGGAAAACTCCCATCTCATTTTCTCCTTCAACTTCATCCTACATCGCTTTGTAAACACTGGGTCGGTATTTCAGCAGCGATGTAGGACGACTTTGAAGTTGGAGGAGAAAAGAGAATTCGACATAAGTCTAACTGTCATAAACAGGAATGCACGTAGTTCACACAGAGTTAGACCAAGATGAGCATTTGAGGGTAAAAAGTATATAATTTTTTTATTTTATTTATTTTTTTAAATCCAATCGTTTCTCTAGATAAGACCCTTCTTCCTCGGCTGGGATTGTCCTTTGAAGCTGCATTTAAACTGCATTTTTGACGTTCAAACTCGGGGGCACCATAAATATCACTATATGGAGAGAAATCCTCAAATGTTTTCCTCAAAAAATAATCCTTTCTTCACGACTGAAGAAAGAAAGACATGAACATCTTGGATGACAAGGGGATGAGTACATTATCTGTAAAATTTTGTTCTGGAAGTGAACTACTCCTTTAATTCATCTCACTCAGAAAAAAACAAATTCAGTATTCCTCAAAACGAATAAAAACAGTAAAATGCAACTCAGAATATGACGCAAACCTGCAATAATTACATGTTAAATAATACAAATATCCTCTATGTATTAATGTATTTAATCCCATTTTATTTATTATGATCCAATTTAACCATACCCAATAAGCAAAAATTACTCAAGATAAACTAATATTTGAAGAGTGTTCTTCTGCGTTCTACTGTACAGAGGTGAATTTACTTTTCCTTCACCACTTTTGGTGTGAAAAGGGCTAATACGTTTGCCAAAAACAGAACATAAAAAGTAACGCAATGCATTACTTTCCATAAAAAGTAACTAACGTAATTAGTTACTTTTTTAGGGAGTAATGCAATATTGTAATGCATTACTTTTAAAAGAAACTTTTCCCAACGCTGATTGCAACACCAATGAGAAATACAGCATGTCTCCCTCGGCGTCAATTAACAGCTTTTGTCTCTGGAACTCCTTATCAAGCGTAGCATATCTGGAAACAGGCTTTAAAAACCTTATTGTTACCAGCTAACAATTAGCACTCTCCGAAAGAATAGAGTCTTGGTAAAAGTGAAGCATTTTGTGCTGCGCTGGCTCGCCGTCGGGTCTTGGAAAACCTGACTCACGCAACAAGGTTCAGATTAATCGTGGAATGTAAAACCGCCCTCTGATGTCGTTCAATCGAGGATGAAGAAAACAGGGCAGTAAATACTGCGTTTCAAACTCTAAGCATGAGCGGATCAGAACAATGACCCGAACGTGGGCTGAGGTCACCGCATGCTCGAATTTCACACCGTGTTTTCAAGTTTACATAGCTGAACAGATGGCAGATATGAGCCGACAGAAACAGTCTGCGAAGTGCAGAGGAGCATGAACCGAGGAGTCACGTAATCAAAAGAACTCTCTTAAAAGTGTGAAAACACCACCCTAACGAGTTTGATTTCAGCTTTATTGAAGTACGCCACCGTCTGTGGTCAGTTTTTCTCTCTGAGAAAATGGAGTGGGGGGAAAAAACAAGCGCGGCTGTCCTCTCTCTCTCTCCCTCTCTAGCACTCCACGCCTATTCTTCTCCATTTTCCTTGGCACGACTGCCGGGCCGGAGCTATTTTTAGCTGTGCTGCTTGCTATTTTTAGAAAACTACCGGTTTTCAGGCATTTAATGGGGAAGGACCACATAAAAACACAAAGGCCTGGAACGGGGAGGAGGTCTGGCACACAAGTTGGGCGTCTGCTCCTCATTTCCAACGCTATGAGAACTTCAGCTGCTCTCTGCCCAGGACAGAGGACGGAAAAGGGGCAAAGAATGTGAAAGTCCTCCATCTTAAAAATAACCACGAGTCTCAGGCCAAAAGCGCAAAATACAACACGCTGTTACTAAGTGAAGCAGTAAACTCATGTTAACCCGTTTGTGAAAAAGGAGGGGTGGTGAAGGAATGCAAAACAAAGACGTCTCTCTTTTGGTGGAATTCCTGAAGGGATGAGTGTGGAATTGAAAAAAAATATTAAAATTAATTTATTTAGAATCTTAAATACAGAAGTTTACATACACCTTGCAGAATCTGCAAAATGTTAATTGTTATACCAAAATAAGAGGGATCATACAAAATGCATGCTATTTTTTATTTAGTACTGACCTGAATAAGATATTTCACATTAAAGATGTTTACATATAGTCCACAAAAAAAAGTTAAATTTATAAAAATGTTCAAAAGTTTACATATATTTTATTCTTAATACTGTGTTGTTACCTGAATCATCCACAGCTGTTTTTTTTTGTTTTAGTTTTGTTTAGTGATAGTTTTTTATGAGCTGAACAGTTAAACTGTCTGCTGTTCTTCAGAAAAATCCTTTTTTTTTAGCATTTCTGTGTATTTGAACCCTTTCCAACAATGACTGTATGATTTTGAGATTCATCTTTTCGCAGAGCGAGTCATACACAACATACAGAAGGTTCAAACACTCACTGATGCAGTAGATTTAGGGTAAATTTAAATTATTTTGTCTTCTGGTAAACATGTAAGTATCTTCTATAACTTCTGAAGGGCAGTACTAAATAAAAAAATATGATATTTTAATCAAAATAAGAAAAATTTACACATCTTCATTCTGTTCAAAAGTTTTTACCCTCTGCTCTTAATGTATAGTTTTTTCCTTCTGGAGCATCAGTGAGCATTTGAACCTTCTGTAATAGTTGCATATGAGTCCCTCAGTTGTCCTCAGTGTGAAAAGATGGATCTCAAAATCGTACAGTCATTGTTGGAAAGGGTTCAAATACACAAAAATTCTGGAAAGCCAAAGAATTTGTGGGAACTGAAGGATTTTTCTGAAGAACAGCAGGCAGTTTATCTGTTCAGGACAAACAAATGACTCATCACTAAACAAAACTATCACTAAACAAAAAACACAGCTGTGGATCATTCAGGCAACAACACCGTATTAAGAATCAAGTGTATGGAAACATTTTTATAAATTCAACAATTATTTTCTTATGTGACAAATAACATGCATTTTGAATGATCCCTCTTATTTTGGTAAAATAATTCACATTTTGTAAATTCAGATGTAACAACATAAAGGTCTCGTTCCTGGCATCCTCTTGATGCTGTGACTGCAATGTGACAGTGTTAACACAGAGCAGTATAAGCCCAGCAAATCTGATTCACGGATTTATTCTGTCAATCGTCATCAAGGTTCAACGGAAGATCAAGAGCCATCATGCGTGCACGCACCTCTGAAGACACAAGGGAACCGTTGCTGCAGCAAACAATCCCATCAAAACACTTCCAAACATAAAATGAACCAAAGACGTAACAAAGTGCACAATGGAATGTCAAGCAATGACTTTAAGGCAAACCTTTTCACATGGAGAACTGTGAGTGAACTGGGAATGGGGAAAAAATTGAAGTGCTTAAGAATGCATTGGCATGCAACTACATGAAGACAAATTATCTAAATTAGGAGAGTAGAAAAACGTTTCAGGCAAATGTGCCTGAAATGGAGCCAGTTTATAAAAGTAGGTTGACTATGTTTTCTTCGTTAGATTTGAAATCAGATTGATGTGCCAAGCGCTGGAGGCATGTTTTCTCAGAGGTTTGTGTGGGTGAAATTGGAGGAGGGGAAGGTTGTCACCTCCAATGCCTTCCAGCACAAGACCAAACACAAGAGGTCAACTACCATACGCGCAGAGCTTTGCTCAATCTCATTAGCCAGCCATGTAGTCATTAACAACGCGACCTTTGGAAATAATTAACATTTTCCTTCCTTTGCGCCAGCGGTCTCGTTGACGATTCCCAGCAGAGAGGAAATCTAAAGGTGTGGGGTCTGGAAAGCGTGCGTTTCGGGGTGACGACATGGGGTTATAGTGCACGCTGTCGGTTTTTAGGATTAAACGGAGCATTTTCAGATTACACTAATCGAGGAAATGGGATTATCCCGGCTCCTTACTGGCTTGGCAGGGTGTCCGTGAGATTTGCCTCGTGGAGACTTGATGTTTCTCCTCTCATGAGGCAAGCCATGCTGTTTTCCCTCTCAGCCTCCCATAAAAAAAACCCCAGCAGAATCCCAGCTAAGTCTGACCCCAGGGCTTTACTTGTAATGCATGTGTCAACGTTGCAAATGGCCTGTCGAGCGATGTTACACTAGACTGAACAGTCAAAGTATAATAATAGAGTTTGAATTCGCAGCTTGTTATGCGCAAGTGAAGTGAGTTGCGAAACAATAACCGGCTCATGCTCGAACGCACAAAGATAAAGAGATCCCTCACCACAATTGAGCTTCTAAAAACGCCCCTTTCAGCATCTACACTGTTATTCCGCATCCTTACGGAGTGTTTTTCTTCATCCCCTGCTTAGTTAGTAAGAGTAGACAGTTTGTTTGTGTGGCACCACCAGTCCTCTAAGAAAGTCAGTGGGGTGTTTTTTCTGGAAAAGGGACTTTTCCAGGGGAAACATTTTTCCCACTGCTCCCAAAGGGAGCGCCATGGCCTTTCATGCATGTGGGGTGGGAACCTTCAAGTTCTCTCTTCCCAAAGTCTATCTTGACAGGTGGTTTGGAAGAGCTGAGAACAGTTTCAGCAGAAGACGCTGAAGTCTTAGATTAGCGAGCGAGGAAACCCCACCATGACCTTTTCTGGAGCTCACGTCACAAAAGGTGATGGTGATGAGCAAGCAAGATCTTAAGTCTCTCTGCAGACCACCTGGCTTGGACAGTGGCACCTGCCGTGTCCTCTTAAACCTGTTGCGTAATGTAGACACGGTCCCGTCCTCGACCCTGTCCTTTAGCCTGATCCGTTCTTATAGAGCGCTACGGCATGTGCCAAACGTCTTTAGCAAGGACTAATACAGCATGTTCCCTAACAAATCACCACTAGACACGGACCAGGTGTCAGATCCTACAACTTGCAGTGTACTTCACCAAAGTGAACCCATGAAACCTTGTTTGGGATCTCTAAATTGTGCTCACAGTCAAGGCAACTCACCTCCACAATGTCTGAATTTGTCCGACTCTCATGGGGCTCATTGTACTCGGTGTATTTAAGCAGAACTTTGTCCATGTCGGTGCTGGCGTACTGGAACAGTTTATTAGTGCTGTTGAAGATGATGAGGGCGATCTCACAGTCGCACAGAACGCTCAGCTCGTAGGCCTTCTTCATTAGTCCAAACTTCCTCTTTGTGAACGTAACCTGATAAACAAAAGAACAAGAAAAGGGTTAAATTGGGATAGATTTGACATCTCTAGTTGGGCAATGATGGCATTAGGTTTTACATCCTAGGTTGCCCTTCTGTCCAAGAACTGCTTGTAAGTTAAACATGTACTACCCACAACTCCATGGCTCCAATTTAGCAATATTTTCTTGTGAACTGATATAATAAATTGTGGTCCCCAAATCTTACCCTGGAGGTCCAATGCGCTGCAGGGTTTAGCTCCAACCCTGATCACACTCACCTACCTGTTATTCTCCAATGATCCTAAAGACCTTGATTAGCATGCTCAGGTGTGTTTGATTAGGGTAAGAGCTAAACTCTGCAGGAAAATGGATCTCGAGGTCCAGATTTGATGATCCCTGTCCTAGACCATAAAACCAGTCATGAGGGTACATTTTTTGAAATTGAGATTTATACATCCTCTATAGGTGAATAAATAAGCTTTTGATGTATGGTTTGTTTGGATACAACTATCTGGAATCTGAGGGTGCGAAAATTCTAAATATTGAGAAAACCGTCTTTAAAGCTATCCAAATGAATGCATTTCACTAAACAAAAATTAAGTTTTGATATATTTACATATATAAATATATATTTACATTATAAAAATATAAACGATAGAAACAATCATTTTGACCCATGCAATGTATTGTTGGTTACTGTTACAAATATATCCATGCTACTTACGACTGGTTTTGTGGTCCATCTCATAATTCTGACTTTATAACTGCCAATTTTATATCTCTTAATTTTGACTTTATAGCTCGCAATTTCAAATTTATACCATGCAATTCTGAGGAAAAACTCAGAGTTGTGAGTTTATATCTTGCATTCCTGACTTTATCAATCACAATTGTGAGTTTATATGACTCAATTCTTAAAAAAGTCAAAATAGTGAGTTTTTATCTTGTAATTCTGACTTTATAACTCGCAATTGCAAAATTATATAACGCAATTCTGGGAAAAAAACTTTGTGAAGTGAGTTTATATCTTGCAATTCTGATTTAGAAATCACAATTGTGAGTTTATATTACGCAATTCTGAAAAAAAAGTGAGAACTGTGAGTTTATATCTTGTAATTCTGACTTTTGAGTTTTGAAAACTTGCAACTTTAAGTTGATGTCACGCAATTCTGAGGAAAAAAAGAGTCACAAATATGAATTTTATTGTCTTTTGGATGACTGGATGCCCCATCAAAATGAAACTTACTGCTAGAGTGAACATGGTGCCATCCATTCAAAACCAAATTGTTTGACAGGGTACTTTGGTTAGAGAGCTATCAGAGCTCTGCATGCCATGCTAAATTTAGACTGGGGAGTTCAAGGTGAAATTCTGCCCAGCACGCTTCACAAATTGACAGCCCCTGGGTGGCAGGGTTCATAGGATTGCTTTGGCTAATGATGACCCAGCATCACCTAGGCACGCCGGCAGCGTTGCGCACGTTCCATTTGGAAAGGACAATTTCCCAAAGACACCATTTAAACCCTCACAGAACAAACTCTCCATCTGTGATGAGATGGCAGTGAGAAACAGCCACACAAAACCCAAAGGAACTCTCTTGGGCATCTGCCTGAAATATTCAAACTCTGGATTATTCAATTCTGGCATTAAAACGAGATAGGAAATGTTATTGCTAAGAGGAGGAGGCCTATTAGAGTTCTCAGATAGGTCTTATTAAAGCAGCAGATGTTTCTTTAGAGGAAGAATGAATGAACAAACAAATCTTAGAAAGAATTTCTGAAATACAGTAATATTTCATGCCTTAAGAGTTCTCAATTATGTCTCAGTGATGAGCAAATTTCTCACTTAAAAGTATCAACTTAAGTATCAACTTCATCTCATTTACTTTTATATAATTGGCAAACATTTTCGTCTCATTTACATTTATATAATTGTCAAACGTTTTCATCCAAAGTATGGAAGCCCATTTCTGCCACTGAATACAAATTTTAAAAAAGGTAATTGTGACTTCTCACAATGTGAACGTTTTTCTCTTGAAATTGCAAGTTTACATTGTAATATTATCCTCAGAATTGTGAAATAGAATAATACTCACAATTCTGATAAAAAAAGACTGAATTACAAGATCTAAATTCATAATTCTGACTTTTTTCTAAGAATAAAAGTTTATACCACTTTTTACTCTGACTTAATTTCTCAGAATTGCAAATTTGACTTCTCGCAACTGAGTTTATATCATGTAATTCTGAGAAAAAAAGCCAGACTTGTGAGTTTATATCTTGTAATTCTGACTTTAACTTACAATTTTGAGTTTATATCACGCAGTTCTGAGAAAAAAAGTCTGAATTGTAGGTTTATCAAGCAATTTTTATTTTATTTCTCACAATTGTACGTTTATCTCACATAATTCTGACAAAAAAAACAGAATTGTAAGTTTGTATCTCGCATTTTGACTTTAACTCACAATTTTGAGTTTATATTGAGTTTTTCTGAGAAAAAATTTCAGAATTGTAGGTTTATCTCGCAATTCTGATTTTATTTCTCACACCTTTGAGTTTATATCACGCAGTTCTGAGAAAAAAAGTCAGAATTGTACGTTTGTATCTCGCAAATCTGAGAAAAAAGTCAAAATTGTGAGTTTTTAATCACGCAATTCTGAGAAAAAAGTTAGAATTGTAAGTTTGTATCTCGCAGTTCTGACTTTATAACTCAGATTTGTGAAATAAGTCACAACCTTTTTTCATTTTTTATTCAGTGGTGGAAATGGGCTTCCACACCAAATTGACTTTGCATTTAAGGTATATATTTTATCACTTCATGCATTCCTGGGAATCAAACCCATGACTTTGGCATTGCAAGCACCATGCTTTACTGTTTGAGCCAGAGCTATTAGTCTCAAATGTTTTTCTTAAAACTCCTCAGGAGAAATAAAAACACCAAATAGACAAACACGCAAGAACAGAGATATATAAAAGTAACATTTATCACAGCTCAGCTCAATTGGTTAAACTCAAACTAGATTTGAACAGTTTTGAAAAGCAGAATGTTCTCGAATTAGTGTCTAAGAGAAGTAAAAGACATATTCAAGAACTTTTCTTACAAGAGTGTATACTTCATGCATGCATGTCAATGTGCAATAGTCAAGCATGTGAAGCCCTAATCTACATGGTGTTGGAGGTGTTTGTGTTGCTGATCCCTGTGCGTGAGTTCAGACGTCATGTTCTCTGTCACAAACAAACTCCAGCAGGGTGATCTTCTCACTCCTACCGCTCAGCACGCTGATGCTCTCACCTCCACATGATTTAGATTATGCTCACACTCACACACACATGCACATGCACCGGGAGCGACAGATGTCTTACACATGCTCACTGAGACGCCCCCACACACACATACGGGCGAAAAAAACGTTCGCTTTTCGTGCGTTCGGTGCCATGTTCAGCCTGTCTTGATTTACCTTAGAAGTCTGAGTCACAAAGACTATTTTCCTACATGCTTTCTGATGCTAAACTGCACTTTGAGGCTGCAACTTTACACGACCGTGCTTCCCCTGTAAAGAAGCATGTACGTTTAATTGCCACGATTTGAGACGTCTTACGCAGAACATCCACGGAGAACTTCACCACCACAACACGGGAAAGGGTGGGCGCTGAGAGGGGGTTAATCGTGCCACTGCACTGGGGGTCAGGAAGCACATTTGAGTGCATTTCCTGTCATAACAGGAAGGGTCCAATGGCTTCCCCTCTACAATGGCTTTGCCTCGGCTTCCGGCCCTATGCTGGTCATTGAAGGGGTTGGTGGAGACAGGTGGGGGGAGGAAACATAGATGACAGGCAGCTATTTATCCTGCACCCTGAGCTGCTGTCCTCTTGAACACTAAAGCATTGTCCAGAAGCAAAGAACAACACGTAACGCAACAGGCTGAACACTTAACCTTTCTTCTAAGCGTAAAACCTCTGAGGAAAATGTGCAATAATTCAAAAGGTTCTTGAATGGAGGCTCTTCATCATAGTTTTCTATAGCTATAAAGTTCCTGAGTTGGTGAAAGATCTTGATGTTAGATATACACTACCAGTCAAAAGTTTTTGAACAGTAAGATTTTTAATGTTTTTTTTTTTAAAGAAATCTCTTCTGCTCACCAAGCCTGCATTTATTTGATTTCAAAATACAGCAAAGGACAATTTTGAATTTAAAACGGCTATTTAAAAAAACAGTTTTCTACTTGAATATATTTTAGAATGCAATTTATTTCTGCGATTTCAAAGCTGAATTTTTAGCATCATTACTCCAGTCACATGAGCTTCCAGAAATCATTCTAATATTCTGATTTGCTGCTCAAAAAACATTTATTATTATTATATTTTTTCAGGTTTCTTGAATAGAAAGTTCAGAAAAATAGCATTTATCAAAAAAAAAAAAAAAATCTTTTGTAACATTATAAATGTCTTTATCATCACTTTTGATCAATTTAAAACATCCCTGCTTAATAAAAGTATTATTTTCTATTATTTTTTAATTTTAATCAAATAGAAAACATTTATTTTAAATAGCTAAAATATTTTCAAATTTCAGTGTTTTTGCTGTACTTTGGATCAAATAAATGCAGGCTTGGTGAGCAGAAGAGACTTCTTTATAAAACATTAAAAATCTTACTGTTCAAAAATTTTTGACTGGTAGCGTAGGTCCTTCAGATGATTTTTTTTTTTTTTAAGAATTAATACTTTTATTTATCAAAGATGCATTAAATTGATCATAGGTGACAATGAAGACATTTATAATGTTACAAAGATTTCTATTTTGAATATATGCTGCTCTTTTGAATTTTATATTCATCAAAGAGTCCTAAATGAAGTATTTACATTTCCACAAAAATATTCCACAATTTTCAACACTGATAATATGTTTCTTGAGCATCAAATCAGCACATTAGAATGATTTCTGAAGGATCATGTAACTAGTAGAGACTGGAGTAATGATGCTAAAAATTCAGTTTTGCATTAAAAAAATCTATATTTTCAAATATATTGCGATAGAAACCAGTTCTTTAAATTGTAATATTATTTCACAATTTTATTATTTTTACTGCATTTATAATCAAATAAATGCAGCCTTGGTGAAGAGACTATAAATATACACGCACATTTTTGATTTAAGGTCTTTAAATTAAAATGCTTTTAAAATTTTAATTCAGCTCCTAAATTTGAATTAATGTAGCAAACTGCAGAATTCAATTTGAAATTCAAAAATTAGAATTTAATGAAATTTATATACCTGTAATTTAACTCAAAAGGCAAAATGCTGAATGCTGGCTGATAAAACTTTGTTTGAAAATGTTGTTAAAAGTTTATAGATCAATAGCCTTTCAAACTTTTTCCAAAATTTCCCAGAATTCATCACCTGTATTACATTTCTTTGAAATGCAATTCACTAAATTCACCTTCCCGTCACTCCGAATTCCATCAAGAAGTTCACACTGGCTGAAACCTGAAGACGGTGAGTTCAATTCTCATGGATACTTGACGGT
Source organism: Garra rufa (assembly GCF_049309525.1). Classification (NCBI taxonomy): domain Eukaryota; kingdom Metazoa; phylum Chordata; class Actinopteri; order Cypriniformes; family Cyprinidae; genus Garra; species Garra rufa. Next base: position 7,959,320 of record NC_133383.1, on the reverse strand, counting down.
TATTAGCTCATTAAGAGCCAGCACTCTGGTGGTATGACCTGCAGCTATCAGCGCTAGCCATGAAATTGAACGGTTCCCGCTCCAAATCATGATTTCATGTTTGGCCCTGCGCTAGAGTTCCAGCACAACACATGCCCGGATTCATACATGGTAAATATAACTACAAAAAACAGCAGCAGGAACCAAATTTACAAAGTTCTGAATGAAATAAACCATGTAAACCCATGCCGCAAAGTCACAACATTAGGCATGACAGGAAAAAAGCGGGTTCGATCGGGAAGGTAAGAGGTTGATGGGCTTCATAAGTGTTGTCAGATGTGGCTTCAGATCCTGCCTGTCTAATAGCCCGGCTGAGTAATAGTTTGGAAACCGCTAGCTGTGGTGAATGACACACCCGCTGGTAGAGGCACGGTTTCCTCTACTCCGTTACAAACCTCAATTATTCAGACTCTCCACATCATATCCTCTAAGGCAGAGCCAATGCGTTTAATTTCGCAATTAAAAACGGCAATTATGGTGATTTAGGACAATCATATTTCACATTCACACACAAACATGCAACACACATTGGCAAAAACTCAAGCAGCCAGTCCGAAGTGAGAATCCAGCTTGTGAGTGTCTTGTGACGCTGTCGTCAGAAGCTGCTGGCACTTCCTTAAGTGATGCATGCTGTTGGTGTTTGTGTGTGTGTGTGTGTGTGTGAGAGAGAGAAAGAGTATACATGCTAAGGATTTATTGCATTTCTCTGAAATGAGCGTCATCTCCATTCTTTCTGTCAAGAGAACATCTCTTTTTACCTGTCTGTTGCGTTCGTCCATTATCCGCGCAATCTGAATCTTTTTCCTCCCCATTGTTTTGTTCTGGTATTCCTTCCTATTCCAAAAGTACTGTACACACTTGTCGTCCTTCCTCGCTCGCTCTCGCTCTGATCCGATCCTCAACGCGGTCTTTCCTCTTTGCTCGTTCCTCTTATTTCAAAGACTCCGGCATTCGCTCCTGAACAGACAAGACAGAGAAAGAGACACAGATTTTTATCAGACTGACGTGTGGTATCAAATGTGGGAAAAACAAGGAGCATCTGGGTTAACAGCATACAAAATCAAGAGATTTTTGAGATTAAAAAAAAAACTGATTTATAAAACATGTCTAACATGGCAAAACAAAAATAAAACTTCCTTTAAAATATTATTTATGAAATATTATTATATATTTTGTACTGAATGTAATTTAATGTAATTTTATATATATACACACATATACACACACATATACACAAATTTTGATTTCAGGGAATACTGATTTTATTATTTTTATTTTTACATTTTATTATTTAATATCCATATGGCAGCAAGTTTTAACTAATCAAGTACTTACATATATTTTATAATATTCATAGATTAATTATTATATTTTTTAAAATAAAAAATAAAATGTAAATTAAAAATAAGAAATTAATAAAAATAAAATTATATATATATATATATATATATATATATATATATATATATATATATATACTTTATATATATATATATATATATATATATATAATTTTATTTTTATTAATTTCTTATTTTTAATTTACATTTTATTTTTTATTTTATTTACTATTTATTTACTTTATTTACTTATTTATATGCCAGCAAGATTTAATTAATCAAGTACTTTGTATTTTGTGTTGAATTTAATTGAATATTTTTTATACACACACACACACTATATATATTATATATATATATATATATAATTTTTTATGTACTTTAGATTTCATAAAATCATTTATATTATATATAATAATTATAAATATAATTATTTCATATATTTTTTATACACACATATACACATTAAACTTTAAGTCAAAATAATATATATATATATATATATGTATATATATATATATATATATATATATATATATATATATATATATATAAAATATTTGAAAAAATATAAGTTTAGAAAATAAATTTTGACTTAAAGTTTAATCAAGCACTCATGTATATTTATAATATTCAATTTCAATTATTTATAATATTTGAAAATATGGATTAAACTTTAGAAAATAAAAGTTTTTAAAGATTACATTTTGTATTAAATTTCGTTTGATATTTTGATAGAGTACTTGTTTAAAAAAACTTGTTAAAATATTCAAAAATTTAATATTAGTTGAGATATCTAAATAAATATATACCAACTAAACTTGTGGAATAAAAAATGCACCATTATTATATTGTTTTAAGCATAGGATTTGTGATATTTATGCATGGAATTTGTTCTATGTTTTAAATTAAATGTATTAATTACATTTTTAAACTGTAATTTCCTTAATTTCACCTTGGGGATCAATAAAGTCGAAGTCAACAGTAATATTTTAGAAAGCATTATTACTTATACATGTATATTACAAATAGGTTTTCATAGTTATACAGGGTTTGCGTTACCCCTGCAAGTTCACACAGATGGCTGTGGTCGCCATCAGACCTCAGAGAGCACAAGTACCTGCACAAGAGGAAACAAAACTCATGGGCAACCCACAATGCAAATAAGAAAAAGCAGAGAGCTTTGGGGAGCAGAGGTGAAATGTTCACAGTCACAACGAGAGGGAGGGAAAACACGCGGCCTGTACAGAAACCGAAAACCAGCAGCACAGATCTTCAGGGGGCAAGTGCTTCTCTTCACTTAGACATGGTCAACAACTTGGCAATGCATGCATCAAGATGTGACCTTTTGATTATGCTTCAAGTCGACTGATGAAAGCCAGAGAGATGTGAAGGATTTATGAAGGAGGGATGGAAAAAGCAGATGATACATCAGAAGAGGAAGTTACAGGAATGTTGTGACAGCTTTTCATTTGAATTTGAAAAGCATACCAAACGATAAAAGCCTCAGCAAGCTCGGCTCGGATAAGAGAGCGTGCCAATAAAAATGGAAACTTACAGTAAATTCAGGACAGTGGAGATCAAATGCTGAGTGTCTTTTGGTATGCATGAAATCTGCATTCAAGTCCCACAAAACACAGATTTTATGGATTCCATTATATGTACTGGAGATCTACATCTCCCTTATCCATCTTAGTTTAGAGCGTGATGGACGGGCACCCAGTGAGAAACTCCTTACATAACTTTAAGCTGTTCAGGACGTGTAATCCATTAAAGCTGGACTCAGGAAGTTCCCTTTAGCCACGCGAACGATGATGTCCAGCTCATCTCCAGCTAAATGATCAGTCTGGTTCTGCGTAGCCGTTTCATTTCAGGATTAGCCCTTTAAGATTAAGTTATTCAAGGACATCTTGAACATGCTTTGGGGTACATTGTTTTCTTGTTTGATTGGCAGATTTGTAAAACTAAGTTCCACAAAATATTATAAATGTGCATTTGACAAGATAACTGTTTAGCATCCTGCATCCAGTGGAAAAAAACATAGTTTTTTTAAATATAATAAATTAAATAATTTAATTACATAAAAAAAGACAAAAATATTTTAGATAATAATTATTAATAATTATTTTTATTTAATTGATGTATGGCAAAATAAATAAAATAAAACAAGTAGTCCTAACACAATCTACATAATGGCAGTAATTAATCAGATGTATGCCAATATTTATTTATTTTAAATTTGAATATTTATATGTTTTTAAAATAAAACATAATAAAACTAAATAAAAAAGAAATAGTCCTAACATAATCTACTTCCAAAATAAAATATAAAAAGTAACATTTTATCATTTTTAATATCAAACAATGGCAATAATTAAACAATATTTTTAAAAAGCTAATATTGGCTAATAATATTTTTTATTAAATTAAACACCATAAAACAAAATAAAATAAAAAGTAGTCCTAACATAATCTACTTCCAAAACAATAAAATATAAAAATAAAAAACTAACAAAATAAACTAAAACTAAATTAGATAAAAATAGTCCTAATATAATCTACTTCCAAAACTATAAAAAAATAGTAACAAACTACTTCTAATATCAGAACAATGGCAATAATTACACATGTTTTAGAAACCGCTAATATTTAAAAAAAAAAAAAAAAAAAAGTTTGAGCAAATAATTTTTAATTTGATTTTTTTAGATTAAATTAAATATCATAAAACAAAACAAAATAAAATAAAAATAGTCCTAACATAATCTACTTCCAAAACAATAAAATAAAATAATAAAAATATAAAAAGTAACAAAACAAAATAAAACAAAATTAAATTGAATAAAAAATAGTCCTAACATAATCTACTTCCAAAACTATAAAAATAGTAACAATCTACTTCTAATATCAGAACAATGGCAATAATATTTTTTATAAACCGCTAATATTTGCAAAAAAAAAAAAAAAAAAAATGTTTCTTGATAAAATGAAATTAAATCTTAAAGAAGCAAATCTAATTCCAATATCAGAACAATGTCAATAATTAAACAATATTTTTGAAAAGTTAATATTGGCTAATAATATTTTTTTATTAAATTAAATATCATAAAACAAAACAAAATAAAATAAGAAATAGTCCTAACAAAATCTACTTCCAAAACTACAAAATAAAATAAAACAGTAACAATCTACTTCTAATATCAGAACAATGCCAATAATTAAAAAATTTTTATAAACCGCTAATATTTGCCAAAAAAAATATTTCTTGATAAAATAAAATGAAATCTTAAAGAAACAAATCTAATTCCAATATCAGAACAATGTCAATAATTAAACAATATTTTTAAAAAGCTAATATCGGATAATAATATTTATTCCTTGATAAATAAAATAAAAAAATTAAAAATAAAATAGTCCTAACATAATCTACTTCCAAAACAATAAAATAAAAAATAAATAAAAAAAAATAACAAAATAAAATAAACTAAAACTAAATTAGATAAAAAAAATAGTCCTAACATAATCTACTTCCAAAACAATAAAATAAAAAAAAATAAAAATAAAAAAATAAAATAAACTAAAACTAAATTAGATAAAAAAATAGTCCTAACATAATCTACTTCCAAAACTATAAAAAAGTAACAATCTACTTCTAATATCAGAACAATGCCAATAATTAAATGTTTTAGAAACCGCTAATATTTAAAAAAAAAAAAAAAAGTTTCTTGATCAAATAATTTTTAATTTGATTTATTAGATTAAATTAAATATCATAAAACAAAACAAAATAAAAACAGTCCTAACATAATCTACTTCCAAAACAATCAAATTAAATAATAAAAATATAAAAAGTAACGAAACAAATTAAAACAAAATTAAATTGAATAAAAAATAGTCCTAACATAATCTACTTCCAAAAATATAAAATAAAACAATATAGTAACAAATCTACTTCCAATATCAGAACAATGCCAATAATATTTTTTTTATAAACCGCTAATATTTGCAAAAAAAAAAAAAGTTTCTTGATAAAATAAAATTAAATCTTAAAGAAACAAATCTAATTCCAATATCAGAACAATGTCAATAACTAAACAATATTTTTGAAAAGTTAATATTGGCAAATAATATTTATTCCTTGATAAAAAAAAATAAAAAAAAATAGTCCTAACATAGTCTACTTCAAAAAATAAATAAATAAATAAAATAATCCTAACATAGTCTACTTCACAAATAATCAAATAAATCCAACATCAGAACAATGCCAATAATTAAAAGCTAATATTGGCTAATAATATTTTTCCTAAAATAAAATAAAATACAATAAAGTAAAATAAAAAAAAATAAAAAAAGTCCTAACATATAATCTACTTCCAAAATAAATACAATAAAATCACAACAATCTACTTTCAATATCAAATTTAAATAAAATTAAATAAAACAAAATAAAATCTTAAAGAAGCAAAGCTAAAAAGCTAATATCAGCTAATAATTTTTTTCCTTGATAAATAAAATAATAATAATAAAAAAAATAAAAAAAAATAGTCCTAACATAGTCCACTTCAAAAATAAAATAAAAATAATTTTATTATTAAACATCAGAACAATGTTAATAATTAAACAATATTTTTTAAAAGCTAATATTTTTTTTAATTTCATAAAATAAAATAAAGTAAAATAAAATAAAATTAAATAAAATAAAATAAAGTAAAATACTAACATACTGCTGCCAACATCAGACTAGAGCCAACAAAATAAAGAGGGAACTGCCAGGTAAATGTACTGAAATTGTGAACAAGCTCTGTACAAAAGCCCCACAGGAACTGGACATGCCGAGGCAAAATGGCTTAGAGGTCAGAGATGCTAGTGTGTTTACCCATGTGACGGAAAGATAAAGACGGAGAGAGACAGGCGTGGGAGGAGCCGCTGCATTACTTGAGTAGGAGGGAGGGCGGCCCGGTGCCAAGAAACCAGGAGCTGGGATCTCCAGAGAGTAATGTGCAACATTAAGTCACTTTGTTAATCTGCCTCTCTGCTTCTCCCGAGGGCAGCAGGAGAGGACAGATATCTCCTCGTCCTGTGAAGAGCAGCATGGTGCCACCGAAATAAAACAGCGCTGAGATAACACCTAGATATGACTGAGACAGTCTCCTGAGGGGCCATTAGACCCAGGACAACTTCCAGAGAAGGGCAGAAAGACCTCCTAGCTAGCAGCTAGCGCTTTGCAAATTAGCTGTGGTAAAAGGGCAACCTGAAGGGGAACGTGTCGCTCATGCCCACATGAGTAAACAAAAACTGTCAATGAATATGCATTTAAAAAAAAACGCCTCAAAGTTGTAGATTAGCAGTTAGCGCAAATGCTTAGCACAATGTTGCACATACTTCGTAGTCAGCGCAAATTCAAAACCATTTTACATTTATTTTCGATTCACGATGTCCTGTTCGTTCTCTATAACGCCTATCAACAAGATTTTAGCATTTTCTGAAGAAAAAGTGCCTGGTAACTAACTCTGCCACAATGCTAATGTCTTCTTCGCACTGAGCTAAGTGGTCGCTAAAGCATTCTAGGTAAATAATTACCTAGAATAAATCTCAACTGGTCAAAATTGCATCGTTGAGAGAGAAAAAAACACTGCTAAGTCGCAAGTGTCACGTTTTATTATTACATTTCAGACAAATGTAAACAGAAAAACACTATAAACATTTAATATTTCATTTCCCCTCACTCGACAACAGAACAAGAATGGAAAAGTAAGTATAAAATCAACAGAAAGTATAGTGGCGTTAATTATTAATAACATACAGTAAACAATACTAAGCCTATTTTTTTTTAAGTGAAACTGAAACTACCGGCATGTGTGGAAATGTGCTATAAAAATAAATACAGGCTCACATATCTTATTCTGCATGAATGTTTTGCATGCTTGACGTTAATTGCTTTATACAAGTCGCAGCATGCTCCATATTTAAAAAGCAACTAGCATTTAGGAAAATACCTTACTCTTTTATATATATATATATATATATATATATATATATATATATATATATATATATATATATATATATATTTCCATGATACTCTGATCCCTAAATATGGCCTCACCGGGGAAAAGAAAAATAATAATTGTTTGAGAATTTCATAAATAATTACTAAGGTATCTAAAATATCAGAACAGTGACAGTAATTAAACAATATATTTTAAAAGCTAATATTGGCTAATATTATTTTTTCCTGATTAAAAATAAAATAAAATAAAATAAAATAGCTATTACTGGCCAATTAAAAAAAAAAATCCTGATAAAACAAAATAAATTCGCTAACAAATTCGCTAAATTGGCTAACATTCTTTTTTCCTAAATAAAATAAAATAACTAATACTGGCTAATTTTATTTTTTTTCCTGATAAAATAAAATAAACCACTAGCTAATATTTTTTTTTCCTGATAAAAAAAAAATAATAAAAATAAAAATAATAAAAATAAAATAAAATAAAATAGCTAATACTGGCTACTTTTATTTTTTCCCCTGATAAAATAAAATAAAATAAAATCATGCTGCCAACATCAAACCAAGACCAAGAATATAAAGAGGGAATTGCCAGATAAATATCAGACCAATGCCAATAATTAAACAATACTTTTAAAAACCTAATATTCACTAAAAAAAAATTTTCCTGATAAAATAAAATAAAATAAAATCCTACCAACATCAGATAAAGAGGGAATTTCCAGGTAAATGTACAAGCTAAAAGCTAAAATTAGGCTTGTAAGGGCTAAAACCATAAGTTGGATCACTTACAAAAGCACAACTCTCTTCAGCAAGTTGCATGATCTGAGGTACAGTATTCACATTTAAAGCACAAACAGTGCAGGATGCAATACTACAGGATAGTTCACCAAAAAATGAAAATGATCATCATTTACTCATCCTGAAGTTGTTTCAAACCTATATGAGTTTCCTCCTTCTGTTGAGCACAAAAGAAGGTACTTTGAAGAACATCTGTAATGATAAATGTAAATATTGGCAGCGGTACCCATTGACTTTCATAGCATATTAAGAAATACAGTGGATGTCCGTTAAATGTTTGGTTACCAAAATTCTTCAAAATATCTTCTTCAGTGCCCAACGGAAGAAACTCTTACAGAGTGATAAAACAATGACCCTTTTCATTTTTTTGGTGAACGATTCCTTCAAGGTTAGGGGATCTAAAAATAGTATGAATACTTCAAATAAAGACCGCTAACAAAGATCTCAAAAAGGCAGAAATAAACAAAAGAAAGCCCTCAAAAGCATTTCGAGACAGCCTCTGGCATAACTTGGCTAACGTCAGTTAACACAATTGAGATTGGAGCCTGTACAACTTCATTATCACCATCTTTCAGGGCATCTGAAACTCTGAAGATGTGCCAGGCAGCGGAGGAACTTGTCGGAGCACGTCGGAGCAGATCCACAGAGCTCTTGGCAGACCCCAGAGGTGTCAGACAGCTGACTCTGACTCGAAGGAGGAAGCTGCTCTCTGCAAACAACACCCATCAGCTCGCACAAATGGACATAATGACAGGAAATCTTCGCAGACGGCCTCATAAGGAAGTGACATCATTGAGAAGAAACAATAAAAGATGCCTCTTCCCATAAACTGCTCCACAACACCGAAAATGGGAAGTAACAACAAATCTCATAGTTCAAAAGGTCCTGATGAGCTCTGCTGTGATAAAACACAACTTATACCATCATTGTGAGGGTCTGATAGCCAGCCGGTTGTCAGGGTGTTCTGATATTAAACACAATGCTACAGTAAACAATTGCTAAGGTGCTGTTATGTGGTTGCTAAGGTGTTCTGAGTGGTTTTAAACACAATACTACAGTATTCGGTTGCTATTGTGTTGTTATGCAGTTGCTAAGATATTCTGAGTGATTTTAAGCACAAAGCTACAGTATGCAGTTACTATGATGATGTTATGTGGTTGCTAAGGTGTCCTGGGTGATTTTAAGCACAAAGCTACAGTATGGAGTTGCTAAGGTGTTTTGAGTGGTTTTAAGCACATTGCTACAGTATTCGGTTGCTAGAGTGTTGTTACGCGGTTGCTAAGGTATTTTGAGTGGTTTTAAGCAGAGTGCAACAGTATGTAATTGCTAGGGTGTTGTTAGGGTGTTTTGAGTTGTTTTAAGTATAAGGCAACAGTAAATGGTTGCTAGGGTGCTGTTTATGCAGTTGCTAAGGTGTCCTGGGTGGTTTTACAGTATGAGATTGCTAAGGTGTTTTGAATGGTTTTAAGCACAGTGCAACTGTATGCAATTGCTAGGGTGTTATGCTGTTGCTAGGGTGTTTTGAGTTGTTTTAAGCACAATGCTACAGTAAACGGTTGCTAGGGTGCCATTCATGCAGTTGCTAAGGTGTCCTGGGTGGTTTTAAGCACAATGCTACAGTATGCAGCTGTTAGGGTGTTGTTAGGCGGTTGCTAGGGAGTTCTGAGTGGTTTTAAATACAATGCTACAGCATACGGTTGCTAGAGTGCTGTTATGCTGTTGCTAAAATGTTAAAAAGTAATTTTAAGCACAATAATACAGTATGCAGTTACTAGGATGATGTTATGTGGTTGCTAAGGTGTCCTGGGTGATTTTAAGCACAAAGCTACAGTATGGAGTTGCTAAGGTGTTTTGAGTGGTTTTAAGCACATTGCTACAGTATTCGGTTGCTAGAGTGTTGTTACGCGGTTGCTAAGGTATTTTGAGTGGTTTTAAGCAGAGTGCAACAGTATGTAATTGCTAGGGTGTTGTTAGGGTGTTTTGAGTTGTTTTAAGTATAAGGCAACAGTAAATGGTTGCTAGGGTGCTGTTTATGCAGTTGCTAAGGTGTCCTGGGTGGTTTTACAGTATGAGATTGCTAAGGTGTTTTGAATGGTTTTAAGCACAGTGCAACTGTATGCAAATGCTAGGGTGTTATGCTGTTGCTAGGGTGTTTTGAGTTGTTTTAAGCACAATGCTACAGTAAACGGTTGCTAGGGTGCCATTCATGCAGTTGCTAAGGTGTCCTGGGTGGTTTTAAGCACAATGCTACAGTATGCAGCTGTTAGGGTGTTGTTAGGTGGTTGATAGGGAGTTCTGAGTGGTTTTAAATACAATGCTACAGCATACGGTTGCTAGAGTGCTGTTGTGCTGTTCCTAAAATGTTCTAAGTAATTTTAAGCACAATAATACAGTATGCGGTTGCTAGGGTGCTGTTATGCAATTGCTAAGGTGTTCTGAGTGGTTTTAAGCACAATGCCACATTAAGTGGATGTTAGGGTGTTGTTACGCAGTTGCTAAGGTGTTCTGATTGGTTTTGTGGCTAGGGTGTTGTTAGGTGGTTGCTAGGGAGTTTTGAGTGGTTTTAAATACAGTGCTACAGCATACAGTTGCTAGGTTGCTGTTATGTGGTTGCTAAAATGTTCTGAGTGATTTTAAGCACAATAATACAGTATGCAGTTGCTAAGGTGTTCCGAGTGGTTTTAAGCACAGGTCAACAGTATGTGGTTGTTAGGGTGATGTTATACGGTTGCTAAGGTGTTCTGAGTGGTTTTGTTGCTAGGGTCTTCTAAAGTGTTCTGTGGTTTTAAGCACAGTGCTACAGTATGCGTTACTAATGTGTTCTGAGTGGTTTTAAACACAGTGCTACAGTATGCAGTTGCTAAGGAATCCTGGGTTGTTTTAAGCACAACGCTACAGAATGCGTTACTAAAGTGTTCCGAGTGGTTTTAAGCACAGGTCAACAGTATGTGGTTGTTAGGGTGATGTTATAACCGTTGCTAAGGTGTTCTGAGTGGTTTTGTTGCTAGGGTCTTGTTATGCAGTTCTAAAGTGTTCTGTGGTTTTAAGCACAGTGCTACAGTATGCGGTTACTAAGGTGTTCGGGGTGTTTTTCACATAATGCTATGTGGTTGTTAAGGTGTTGCTATGTGGTTGCTAATGTGTTCACATAATGTTATGTGGTTGCCAGGGAATTACTTTTCAGTTGTTTTTAGCATATTGCTATGCAATTGCTAGGGTGGTTGGAAAAGTAATAGTACACTCATGGTTCATTCGTGAACGTAGCGGAAATGGTGTTTAATACTTGAGTTTAGGGATCCACTCAGGTATAAGCAGTAATAGAGCCAGTAATAGTAATAGAGCCTAAGCAAACACTGCCAATCAACCTCAACAACCCAGTGGCCTTCAAACACATGCTGGAAATGTTCAAGAACATACGTTCTGCCAGCTTTCCCCCCAGCTGTATCTCATGGAGAGGACTGCTACATCTCTTTGCTGTCTATCAAGGGAGCATGCTACGGCTCAGAGCAGCGGCCGCCAAGAGACTGTATCAATCAGTGCCGGAATGGGGACAAGTCACTCTCCGCCCCACCCTTACGGCTCGCCTCAAAACTTCCCAAGGACAAAGAGGAGACAGCGTCTGTCTTTCTCAATGAGAGCACATGAGCTGTGGAGGTTAGTCGTAACACGGAACGAGACCAGCTCCCAGACGCCCCGCTACATTCCCATATCCTGAACCCGCAGCTCCTGGAGGAGCGCTGTGCATGAACAGCCGTGGGCCATGTGAGTCCAGGTTGATGCTGTCCGCTTAGTGTGAGATTAGAGAGATATGACTTTGGCTCACACTGCCAAAGAAAATCATTCTGTTAATCGTATTCAGTAAAAAAAAAAAAAAAAAAAAAAAAGCCTACACATTTATAGTTAAAAATACTAATAAAAATATAATAATATAAAAAAAATACAAAAAAAAAAAGATTAAACTAGGGCTGTCCCCGAATAGTCGAAGATTCGATGCATCGATATGCGGAGCCTGATTCGACCACCGATCTCACAGTCGAATCTTCGCGGGTGAAACGAGCATCATACCATTTTGCCAATATGGGGGTGCTCAATGTCTAATTGCACACAGAACTACTGGTTTTGTACGGTTATATTAAGTTATATACAGCCTTTGATTATGATAATGCAGTAAAAACAAAAGTGAAAAGAAAGAAGCGTTCAGTAAATATTTTTAACGTGTTTGTGAATAATTCCAACCACCCCTGTGACAAATTTAATTTTCACTTTCTCTGATGCATGACGAGATGAGGACCATCTTGACGCGTTTTTGCAGTTGGAGGCGCCTCTTTTGAATGGTTTTCTGTTGGCAGTGAGCGTTCTGTGCCCTGTTTATGCGCCCCCGGCTGCTGCGCCTCGCGTTTTGCAGGAGCGCTCTGAGCGCCTGAAGTTGAAAAAAAAAAAATCAACTCTGAGCGGAAAAACACCCAACGTCATTCGCGTTCTTTTCCATTGTCCAATCGAATGAATGGAGATGCGGGTCTTCTGTTGTGATGGCGAAAGTTTACCGTTGCTTAAAAAGTCCGGAGACTGCAAGAAATGGAGGAGAAACCTTTGGTGTCTATCGTGGGTAACCCGGAGCTGTATTATTTAGGGTTTCTGCTAATATGACAGTTTACTTAACAGCAAAAAACTAAGTTAGAGCGCTCGCGCTATAATCCTTTGAATTGACTGACAGGACAGCTGTTTTGGTCGTTGCTTAGCAACATAAAAAAACCGCAGCACACTGCTCTTTCATTAAAAGTTACCAAAAAAGGCAGTGCTGTGCGCCTCGCGTTTTTAGAACTAAAAGACGCGTTCTGTGTTTTTATTTAAACCTAAATAAGTTTGTCTGTCAGTTGGCAGGCAGTTTTGGTCGCTTATAAAATAAAATAAAAATAGTTTTACCCTCCTGCTGACTATAGTGTCGTGCCCCTCCCAACCCATTCACACACGCACATAATGATTCGACTATCGGTCGACTATAGAAAGATTCGAAAATTCTGATTCGACTATGAAAATTCATAGTCGGGGACAGCCCTAGATTAAACACAAATTTTGGAACATATATATATATATTTTAAATATTTTGTGTATTTTAACATTTTTAGTCTTTTTTTTTTTTTTAAATAAAATTAAAGTGAAAAAAAGATAATTATACAAATTCAAACTACTGGCAAAAACTGTAATAGCATATTAATGAAACTAAAATAAATTTCACTTTTAACTAAGCTTGCTGGCACATATAAAACATTTTATAGCATAACCTTCACAGAATTATATTACACTTATGTTTAAAAAAACTTAATTGAAAAATTTGCTAATGTGGTAAAATTCTTACTAATACTAATAAACTAATTCAAGACATTTTCTCTAAAATCACATTTAGCCTAGCCTGGTATGCTACACTTCCTTATATGCTCAAATCAATAGAAAATCTCAAATTATGTCCTAGTTTTTTTGCAGGACTTTCAGCGACCTAATTACAAAAGCGAAGCTTGCAATCACCGTCAGCTACAATCTAGCCATTAGCAACATTCTGGTTAATATTCTGGCGAATAACTCAAAACTATGACAGAGAGAGCACAAGGCATTTTGGCGCATTGCTCATAGTTGGTTGCTCATTTGCATGGCTTCCTTTTGCTGTGGAGATGTGTGTCACACAGCTGTGTTCTCTCAGTGTGTGCGTCGTGTTTGCGCTTCACCGCTAACCGATACACACTGCCAACTGAAACTCTGTGGCCATTCGTAGCCACATGCTAAGATATCACTTCTGTTTTCTGTTACATTATTTTAAAAGCACTGCATTGATGACATTAATTCTGTGCTGCTCAATGTGTGCTCTTTAAATCTATACCTTAGCTAAAATCAAAAAATTTAACTTTACAAATCATGATAATCTATTCCATGATCATCATGGTTTTCAAAAACATATTAAGCTGCACAATTGATTTTAACCTTGATAATAATAATAAATGTTTATTTAGAACCAATTTAACATTATTAGAATGATTTCTGAAGAATCACGTGACCCTGAAGACTGGAGTAATGATGCTAAAAATTCAACTTTGCCATCACAAGAATGTATTCAATTTTAAAATAAATCAAAATAGAAAACTGTTATTTAAATTTGTAATAATATTTCAGAATATTGCTGATTTTTGATCAAATGAGGGCAGCCTTGGTGAACTTTGTTTTGTTTGTTATAATGCAGCAAAATCTATCAGTTACAATAATAACAATAATAATAAATATAATGGAAATTTTTATGGCAAAAGCAGACTATAATATTGGCCAAGAGTAAATGCATACTTGCCCTGCTGTTAGCAGTTCATGGCTTAGACACGGACCTGTGATCAATATCCTTAAGTGTTTTTGTCAGGTTGCCCGACGTGGAGAACAGATCCTGCCAGCTGGTTGGCTCTGACATCAGAGCGAGTCTCACGGTGTAGGCTGATCTCTCCGCTCTTGGCACTCTGAGCCGCTGGCAGCGTGTACAGGACCGTGCTCTCACGCAGCAGGTAAGTGACCTGAAGAAAGCAGGTGGCCATTTCTACCTCCGATCCTTTGAATTAAAGCCTGAAGTTCAATATTTCATTTTGATGGTTTGTTTAAATCATTAACCTTAAGTAAAGGATCAGAAATAGTGATGCTAGTCTATCCACCTTATTTTGCAACATAGAAATAAGCTAGTTTCTATGAACGTCTGAGACTTTTGATTTATTAGGCACTATAGGTAAATAAACAGAAGAATAACTAAAATAAACGGTAAAACTATTTGCGTAACAAACCAGTGTGTTTATAATATGACAATAAATCAAAATAAGAAATAGCAATTGCAATCCTCACTCGTAGGCTAATTCGAAGTGTACAAATTGTACGAAGTGGCTAATTCCCACAAATTCGTACAATTGAAGTCATACAAATTAACCACCTTGTAACATGTAGAAATTGCTGTGAGATTTATATTTGAAAAAGTTTACGTATTTTACGAGGTGGCTCATTTGTACAAGTGAGGTTGACATATGACACCTGGTAAGATATGTACGAATTGCCATGAGATCGTTTTTTCATACATATTTTACCAGGGGGCTAGTTCGTATGAATTTGTACAACCTCACTCGTTTGATTTTGTATGATTTGTGTGAGGGGTCAGTTTAGGGGTGGTCCTTTGTACAAATTCCTATGAATTTTTTTGATTTTTAAAAAGCAATCCCACCGCAATTCGTACACATTTTTACGAGGTGGCTAATTTGCACAAATTTGTGAAATTGAGGTTGCACAAATTAACCACCTGGTAAAATATGTACAAATTGCTGTGAGGTTTATTTTTGAAAAAGCATACGTGTTTTACGTGATGGCTAATTCGTACAAGTGAGGTCGTATGAATTAACCACCTAGTAAAATATGTACAAATTGCCGTGAGATTGTTTTTTGAAAATGTATACTTATTTTACACGGTGGCTCATTCGTACAAGAGAGGTTGTACGAGTTAGCCACCTCGTAAAATATGTACGAATTGCCATGAGATTGTTTTTTCATACATATTTTACCAGGTGGCTAATTCGTATGAATCTGTACAACCTCTCTCATATTATTTTGTACGATTTGTGTGAGGGGAAGTTTTAGGGGTGGTCCTTTGTACAAATTCCTATGAATTTATTTGATTTTTCAAAAAGCAATCCCACTGCAATTCGTACACATTTTTATGAGATGGCTAATTTGCACAAATTCATATAATTGAGGTCGTACAATTTAACCACCTGGTAAAATATGTACTTAATGCCGTGAGATTGTTTTTTGAAAATGTATACGTATTTTACAAGGTGGCTAATTCGTACAAGTGATGACGTACGAATTAGACACCTGGTAAGATATGTACGAATTGCCATGAGATTGTTTTTTTAGACATATTTTACCAGGTGGCTAATTCGTATGAATTGGTACAACCTCGCTTGTATGATTTTGTACGTTTAGTGTAAGGGGTAGGTTTAGAGGTGCTCCTTCGTACAAATTCCTATGAATTTTTGGGATTTTTCAAAAAACAATCCCACCGCAATTCGTACACATTTTATACAAGGTGGCTAATTCACACAAATTCATAAAATTGAGGTTGTACAAATCAGCAACTTCGTAAAATATGTATGAATTGCCGTGAGATTGTTTTTTGAAAATTTATACACATTTTACGAGGCGGCTAATACGTACAAGTGATGACGTACGAATTAGACACCTGGTAAAATATGTACGAATTGCCATGAGATTTTTCAAAAAACAATCCCACTGCAATTCGTACACATTTTTACGAGGTGGCTAATTTGCACAAATTCATATAATTGAGGTCATACAAATTAACCACCTCGTAAAATGTACAAATTGCCGTGAGAATGTTTTTTGAAAATTTGTATGTATTTTACACGATGGCTAATTCCTATGAAATTGTATGTCCTCACTCGTTCAATTTTGTATGATTTATGTGAGGAGTAGGTTTAGGGGTTGTCCTCCATACAAATTTCTACGAATTTGCCACCTCGTGAAATACTGATGATTTTTCAAAAATGTATCTCACTGCATTTCGTACACATTTTATGAGGTAGCTAATTCATACAAGTGAGGTTGTACAAATTTATATGAATTAGCACACTTGTAAAATATGTACAAATTTCCATGAGATCGGATTGGAAGCCATGCACATTCAAGTAATGACGCCCACTCTTATGTTAAAAATATGGTCAACCGATTTTTTTACAAATTAAGATACAGTATGTTCTACAGCTCAGAGGAAGTTTTAGACATAAAAATCTTCATAACTGCTAATTTTTTACTTTGTATTCCAAAAAACATTTCTTAAGAATAATAAAACTTAAGAATAATTTTAATTCCTGAAAAGGATGTTCTTAAAAATCATCGTAAATAACCTCTTAAAGTTCAACTTGTCTTATATAAACATTACTACTACAAGGGATGATAATATAAACAATGATTCAATGATACAATTTCAGCACAAAATAATGGCGAGAAAACAGTGTGCGATTTACGGCAATCTGCTGGCAGCACAATTCAACTCAAAAGTGTTTTTCATTGTGTTGATTTGAGACTTCGGCAAGAACCATCAGACAATCAGATACACTAACACTAAAGTCTGTTATTTTCTTCTTAAGCTAAAAAAATAAGATGGTCTTAAACAGTGTTGGGCAGTAGCGTCGCTACAAGTAGTGACGCTACTAGCTTAACTACATTTCTCAGTAGCGTGGTGGTAGCGTCGCTGTTTTCTGAATCAAATAGCTTTTTAGTAGCTAAGCTATTATTTTGATCAAGTAACGCGGTAGCGTCAACAAAAGCTACAAGCTATATATTGTTCTATACTTTAAGCTCAAATCGGAAATATAACTGCTACAGATCACTGATCCTGGGTCAGTAAGAGACGCCACCTCCACTAAACCTTGTGACGCCATTGGCTCGTTAAACTGTCAGTCAAACCTCATTATTCCTCCCGCCTCTCTCGTCAATGAAGTGCGGCGCGCAGTTTAAAGTATCTCAGCGTGTTTGCAGACTTGAGGTAAATAAAGAAGTGTTGATTGAAAGTACATGTTTTCTGTATTTATAACACAGCACTGTATTTATAAAGGCTAATGTTTTTTTTTTTTTTTTGCATTCGAGGAGATGAGAAAAGTGTGTCTTAGTCTAACACTTGTTGTCGAGACTTTTGTTGTCGATATTTTAGCTAAATGTCAGAAAAAAACTGAGCGCCCACATTGCAGATTATACAGTTTTCTGTTGCTATGCAAAACGTAGTATTATAACTAGGGATGCACCGAATCCAGATTTTTGGGGTTCGGCCGAATACCGAATACACTGTTTAAGATTCGGCCGAATCCGAAACCGAATACCGAATCCTACTCGCATCCTTAATTACACGTTTTTAGCTGTGACTGTCCAGCTGCCGTACCTGAAGTTGCTGCATTTTGGCTGCTGTCTGTAGATTCCTTCATGCAAAACTCGTATTCTTTTGGATGTTTTAGGGGCCGTTCACATGTAGCGTCTTTTGCGCGCACAAATTCGTTATTTTAAATGTAGATGCGCGGCTTGCGCGCGCATAATGGAAGCGCCGCGCACGCGGTGCGACGCGCTCGTTTTTCCAGGCGCGTCCGCGCCGCATCGAGATAAAAACATCTCAACTTTTCAGAATGCAGCAAGCGCTCCGCAGCTTGGAGCTAGAGCGCAGCTGATGGTTGCTTAGAAACGGCAGACGCTTCCGGAGCGCAAGCGCCCGAGCGCTTTGTTGACAAGGAAGAAAAAGGCGCGCCTAGCGTTTTCCACGCGTTTTTAGGCGCGACATGTGAACGGCCCCTTAGACGCAAATGTTTTAACATCGGCGATATGTTGTGTACTGCTTAGGGTCCATGCCACCACGAGACAAATTGGCATTGCAAATTGAACATAAAGCTCGACTTGAATCGCCTTCTTTTGGTGGAAAGTACTGCCAAACAAAACTTTTTTTGCTTACGAGTTCCATTTTCAGATTCTTACAGCGTACTACATTCGAACGGGTCCTATGTAGCCTAAACACCTTCACGTAATCAACGGCCGTGTGACGTCGTAGTGCAAGTCTAGGGTTCGGTTTCGGTGGAAAATAAATCTAAGGTTCGGCCGAAACCGAACCCCGTCAAAAAGCCCAGGATTCGGCCGAATCCGAATCCGAATCCTGGATTCGGTGCATCCCTAATTATAACTAGTGATGGGCGCCTTGATTTTAGTCTTTGAAGCAGGCTAGTGCTCTGGGAATATCTCAAACTCAGAAGTACGAGATGGGCAGAGAGTGGGTCTCAAATTCATGGCGAAAGGCAAAATGTTTTGGTTCGTTAGTAAAAACAAACAAACATAAAACGACCAGGTTCCATAGCAAAATAAGAATGAAACCGTGTTCTAGTCTAAACGAATTATAATAATCTTTGCTAATATTCTTAATACTTCAAACTGCTTTGGACTTTGCAGTACTGAATTATGCCTTTACTATGACCAACATGACAGAATATGATATTTAGCTGTTTGATCGCGCTGGTGTTACGCGCACACATTTGAAAAATAAAACAGTCACCCAAAAGTTACACTAGTCAATTTAAATAGTGTGTATTACGTGCAGTTCAGCATGACCACCGGTCCCGTGGCACATTTTTGCTCATCATGATATTTTCCATCGATGTGCATGAAGTACAAAGCTTACCCAATGCATAATAATTTTGCTTCAAATACATTGCAGATATGGAAACATTTGTATTTGTGGCAAGAGAGGTAGTCTACATAAGCCCAACTACTTTCAGTTTCACATTTAATTTGTTTTGGATTGTTTAGGCAAATTTATTTATTTATTTATTTCATCATTGTTCTGTTCTGAATAAGATTAAAGTTAGAGGATTTGTTGTGGAGTGAGGGAAATAATGTCATAACCTTACGCTGTAGGCCTGTTTATTTCAGAATATAATAAAATTTGACTTATAGGCCTAGCCGCTGTGACCTGTCGGTTTAATTTTTCCTCTCAAAGACTTACAATTTACGTTAATGTGTTTTACCTTCTGCAAACAAAAATAGCCGCTTGACTCGGTTATATATTCTTACTGTCAGTTTACAAATTTACAATAGAATTTAGCTTTGCTTCCCAGATAGTAACAGAGTCTGGGCCAAATCTGGCTTACATTCCACACTTGTCTTTTATTCACAGTCTTGACTGCAAAAGTTTGTGATTTGTTTTTATTTTTGTATTTGTTATGTACTATAGATTCTGACAATTAAAAAAAACAGGCTCCTGTATTCATGAAATCAATCACTATCTTTGTTCAAACACGGCAGTAAATTAAAGTGCTGTTTTTGTGCGGTCTGTCATATTTTAGTAGCTATATACAACAAATCTACAGCGCTTCCATTTGGCTATTTTTTACGAAGCTGTCAACACTGTAAACTCTGACGACATGCAATCAGTTGACGAACACCCATTCATATATAGACTATGTTATTCAATAATATGTATACAATTATTTTATTTACAAATTTTGTGTTTTCCCTGTTTTATTCGTTTAATATTGTGAAACTGGTGCCATTGCTTTTTTTGTTTTTATTTTTTTCAAGAAAGAATTCAACCCCCCAAAATATGAGATAAATCCAGGCGTGTACATGATACAGATTTTTGTTGCCAAATTGGTTTGGAAGAGTGGTTAAATAAACAATTAAACTGAACGTGTATGCCTGTATGACTGACAATTTAATTGATCACTGAGAGAGCACTGACTTGGTATGATGTTGGTTCAATAGAAAAATGAAATTTTAAAAAATAGCTTAGATGTAGTGAACTACTTTTGCCATGATGCTGTAGCTTAGCTTGCTACATTACCCAAGGCTGTAGCTTTAGTGTAGTTAAGCTTCATTTAATGAAGAGTAACTGTTAGCTTAGCTCACTACATTTTCCAAGTAGCTTGCCCATCACTGGTCTTAAATAATTTTTGCAAACTTTGCACATTGGAACATTCTTCAGAAGCTCCTTAACTTCTTTCTTTAGAATTTCGTAAATCCAGCCCCTGATATTTACTGGCTAGATGTGCTTCACTAGATCTGTTTATCTCACAGAGTGTCTGCATCATAAGAATTGGATTTGATCTGGCACTGGCGGTCTGGAGGTCTGGGTGTGGGTGTTTACAGCAGCATGGGAACGATCTCATGGGGAGGAAGTGACGTGGAAACTCGGGAGCATTGTAAACCAAACCAGAATGACGGCAGGTATTCAGCTCAACGGCCCCCTCAAACTCCCCCTCGCAGACTTCCTCTACCAAACATACTGCGGCAGAACCAAAAATAAAATTCTGAACTTTTTACCCTCAACAACAAAAGCAGCGGCTGAAATTGATGGCTCATCACGACTGAGACCAACGCTGTTTACAAGCGTCAAATCAGAGGTGTTGCGGGATTTGCGACTTCAAAAACCAACATTGCTTTATTTAATTTGCAGCTCTCGATGCTTTCAGTGACTTCAAATGCAGAATAGAGATGCTAGTCTTCTCTAGACACTCATTTTGAAAGTAAACCTCATTGTGGGAATTGGCGGAAAAATTCTGACACATAATCAAAGGACAAACTTACATGATTCGAGCAACATGGTCAGGCCTAAAAAAGACCACAAACTTGCAAGTTTGCTACAACCAAACACGGACTGCACCTCTGTAATTTTGAGGATGGAGAAAAGTTGAGGTTTTTGGCTGAGGTCAGTGCTATATTTAAGCAATATGGCATGAGATATTCACCATATAGCAGAGCCTAGAGTGTCTTAAAGAGACAGTCCACCCAAAAATGTCATGATTTACTCACCCTCATGTCAAACCAAATCTTTTTAGAGGAACACAAAAGAAGATATTTTGACAACATTAGACCCCATTGACTTTCATCGTACGCTGTGTTCCACAGAAGTCGTACGGGTCCAACATGAGAGCCAGTAAATGATGACAATTTTCATTTTTGAAAATTTGAATACTACTTTATTAAACCAATTTAGTAATTTCTAGGTGGCAAACAGATGTTTTACCTCATAACTGGTGCTATATTGCATTTTAGCACCATTATTGACCAATCAGCATCTAGGAAGGCAACTATCATATTTATAGACGTACAAAAAAATGCTCTCAACTCCTGCTGTCAAGCTTTGCCAGTAACCGTCCTTCATCAGCTGGACTTCTGTAAGACCTCAGGAGGTCAAGAATGTCCATTTGTCCTATGAGAGACACCTGGCTTGGGATTCTTGCACTGTTTGAAACCTGTCAGTGTACAGATGTCATAACAACCCAGGCCGAAAAGATGGACAAACTGAAACCCAACGAAACGGCACTGATGGGAATAACTGGACAGTATTCCAGTGCCGTGTTACAGTGGTTGCAGTATCTGTTACCTCAGACCCGACAAGTCACATCTTAAATACTTTAACTAACCTCACACTAAACTATGAACACATGATCCACTAAAAATATCCCCAGACGCACGCGTCAAGGGGGGGTGTTCGCTGATTAACGCTATATACGGCCCACCGTACAAAGAGTTCTCTGTGCGAAAACCTCCTCACTGGAGGATGTAACGCAGTGAATTGAGCATTTTACACCAGTGACAAAGATAGATTACATGACGGGGGAAAAAAATCTGAAGTTTTTCGTGGCAAAATCAAGCTGTGCCGAAAAACTGCTTTGAGAGCAAGATCAGCAAAGCCACAGACCAGGAGAGCTTAGGTTTCATTTATGAGCTTTTCTAGGTTTAAAAAACCAGGTTGAATATGCAGAGTGCAAAAATAATGAACACACGCAATGGTTTTCTTCATTTACAACAAACTATTTTATTTTATTTTTTAGTTCTATTTTCTAGGTATATTTATAGGTATAATATATTTTATAAGTGGATTCAAATTTTAGTTTTATATTATATAATAAAATTAAAAAGTATATATTTACAAAAAATGGTAAGCAATAATACATGTACTTTTACTTTTTGTTAAAATATATTTTATATTTTAAAAGCATTGAATGTTTAATTTCGTCAAAATATTCATACATTTGCATCCGAAAACCTGGTGTTTCTATAATGACATTGAACTTTTTTCAAATATCTTCATTTGAGAGGTATAATCAGCGCAGCTGTTTTTTCAAGAACGATGATGGTGACATACTTTTGAGGTTTTGCTGCATTTCACTCAGTGGCTAATGAAGAAAACCAAGGAAAGTGCCATGGAGGTCTGACCAGCACTCAGACCACCCAGCGGGATAACCTACACAACTCATATACTGACTCCACTCGTCTCCATATATGCTGCTACTAGCTATTAACACCACAATTACAACTTCATCCCATCTAGACCTTTACGAAACTGCTGGCTTTTCCTTGAAACCGACAAACCGCCAAAGCTAGCTTTGAAATCATCAACAGGCCTCTAACATCTAAATCGATTATAGCTTTTTCAAATGATAAAAAAACATCAATGTTACGTTTACTTACAATATTTATTTATTTATTAACTATCAAGTGACGTGCACAGCTTGTGTGAATGAAAACACAGTGGCTGTTGTTGTCATGATTTATTGCTGTTAAGTTGCCATCATTCACCGTTAACTAATGCAATCACACGTCAGGTTTATAGTTTCCTGATGGCAATAAACAGTTGAAGTGTGTGCCATACTTTTGAGAGTCTCAGCGCATGGCATACGCTTCCTGTGTGTGTACAAGCATTTCAAGCTTCTCTGCATCAAAAATCATACATATTTGTTCGTTCTTTCAATAACGCCGCTCTTTCAATATTAACAATGTGCATACTAAAAAAACTCACACAAAAAGGCCACATAAAAGTTATTAAGCATAGGGAGGAGCACTAGGCTTTCCTGGATCACATTTTGCCCTTTGGTCATTATTATTGTACAAGCACCAGCGCAGAGTACACTTCTCTCGTCTACGCAGCTGGGAACCCCATCCTGGATATTCCAGGTTAACTGTAAAGCAATGCGTTTCAGTAAGCGCTGCCATATAAAATAACTTGTTTACAGTTCTCCAATTACCACAGCGTGGTATACATAAAGATGCTGAAAAGTTGCTAACCTAGAAGCACTCCAGACAAGACTTAAATTATTAAAACTTGAGGTTAACTGTAAAGCAATGCGTTTCAGTAAGCGCTGCCATATAAAATAACTTGTTTACAGTTCTCCAATTACCACAGCGTGGTATACATAAAGATGCTGAAAAGTTGCTAACCTAGAAGCACTCCAGACAAGACTTAAATTATTAAAACTTGATAAATAAAAATGACTAAAATAGTACAGCCAATGCATAACTCTGAGGGAAAAAAAAACATATTTGGATTTCTAAAAATAAAAATTAGTTGTTATACTGTTCCATACTACAGTAGTATATACTATTATTTTATATTATATGGCTTTCTAGTAAATTATGTGATTTAACTATTCTTATACTTGATTTACATTACTTGTAAATGATTCTATTCTATGATTTTCCATTATATTACTTAAACTATTACTTATAAAACCATTCTTTTTTAATACTATTACTATTCTAGTATATGTATACTATTCTATACTACACTAGTATATACTATTCTAATGCTTGTTAAACAATACTTTGCTATTCTATATATTTTAGTAACTAACATTACCTAAACTATACTTCACTAGAATTAAGTGTTAAACTGTTCTGTTTTATACTACTAACTATACTAGGGTATTGGATACTAACTAATCCTGCTATTCTATTAACCAGAAAGCTTCTAGCTGTGAGAGTTCAACTTACTTTGTAATGCATGAGTGTGTCAGGTCCAGAAAGCATGGATACGCGGGTGTTAATGGTCAGAGACGCACCGGTCCAGAACTCCTCACACGCTCTCCAAATCCAGAACCGCGTCAAAGCGCTTCATGTGCGCGTCAATGTGAGAATGATCGCTGAACTCCGCGTCTCTCATTGGTTTTGACACATGCAGCGATGGAAGCAAAAGCGTTTTCTTTAAATGACAGGAAAAAACAACTGAAGACGTCCAGAGTTATCCTGGGTGGATCAGCAGTGTTTGAGATCTCCTCTAGTTTACTGACACGATCCTCACGAGCGTCTGTTCGTCACACAGGAGAGAGAATCATTCTGTCTCCTCGCTCTCTCTTTGTAAAGGGGGCGGGTCTAACGCGTACAGTAACTCACACCCGGACGCGTGTGACGCGACGCGTCCTGGTAGAACCAAAGCGTCAGTCGCGTAGCGTCTAAAATAATTGCACTCAGGAGTTCATATCGGTTTTCATTGTGTCCAGTTATTTGAAGGGAAACTTACTGTACTTACCAATTTCTTTGACTATCTTTTATATTTATTTATTTTCTTCATCTGATTTAATTTACAAAGTCAATTAAATAAATAGATGTTAAATATTATGATATAATATTCAATAATGACCAATACTCTTATTGCTATGGCCTATTAATATATTTATATAATCATTTTATATAATTACTATTTATTTATTTTATACTTTTATTAAACTGCATAATACATCTAACTGTAACATTAAACGTATAATGTTTTTTAAATGTCTAATTATTACAATTGTTAAGTAGGCCTACATAATTTAAATATCTAACGAAATATATCGTTATATATATATATATATATATATATATATATATATATATATATATATATATATATGTGTGTGTGTGTGTGTGTGTGTGTGTGTGTGTGTGTGTGTGTGTACCTGGTATTCATCACGTTGTGGGGACCAAATGTCCCCACAAGGATAGGAATACCAGTAGATTTTGACCTTGTGGGGACATTTCTCAGGTCCCCATGAGGAAACAGGCTTATAAATCATGCACAATGAGTTTTTTTGATGAAGTAAAAGTATGCACAATCTCCTGTGAGGGCTAGGTTTAGGTGTAGGGTAGGTGTAGGGCGATAGAAAGTACGGTTTGTACAGTATAAAAACCATTACGCCTATGGAATGTCCCCATAAAACATGTAAACCCAACATGTGTGTGTGTGTGTGTGTGTGTGTGTGTGTGTGTGTGTGTGTGTGTGTGTGTGTGTGTGTGTGTGTGTGTGTGTGTGTGTGTGTGTGTGTGAGAAAAACAACAAAAATGTAATAAAAAAAACCTTACCAATCACTTGCTCATAACCTTCTGTTTCAACTTCACTATCTTCTCCCTCTGAATCCTCACTGTTTTTGTGTCTCCATCAAATAATTTTTTAGGCTTTCAGGTTCTTCGTTTGGCACCTAGAAAAATGAAATATTCATCAAATTATATAAATTACTTATTAGGCTAGGGAACAATCATTGAACATCAGAAATACACATGAGTGAAGTTTAGAGACTGGCGGCAGTGACATGCGTCTCTGTGACTCCTTGGCGCACACTAGCGGCGGGTTGGAGTATTACACCTTGATCCAGTCTTGCCACACATCCTTGCAATAACCATGACAGCTCGATGAGAGGGGCTTGTGTATTTGTTCACTCAGCTGAGACAGAGTCCGTTAAAGTTTTTTTAAAGTTTATCTCGATAACTGCGCATTAGGGAGGGAGCGGAAACAGAATTTAACCACTCCTGTCTTGTCCAAGAAAAGCTATGTGCATGTTTTAATAGACACAGAACACTGACAAGCCTTTACCTTTCCAACACTTTTCCTGGCAGGCCGCTAATGCTGACGCTCACAAAGGAACATTGGCACTCTGAGGGGGGCATGTTTTTCATTGAACAATTTCCCCGAGAGCTGCCAACTGCGGGTAAGGGTAAAACCTCCATGCGAAGTTTAGCAATACTTCTTTGAGGGTAATCTTAAGTGCCTGTGAAGCTTTGGCTATTAGCTATTAGGATTTTGCAATTGTTTGTGTTTTCTAAGTCAGCATACACACTTTAGCTAAATTCGGTTGTCAGTCCTGTTCTGCACACACTCCTGACAACCACATTCTACATTCAGGTAATAACCGCATTTACACAAACCACACTTAGTGTGTACAGAACCGAAGTGAACAACTAGTTTTTAATGACTTATTTAAAAGCATATCATAGTTGCTTGCAGTGCAAGAAATCACAGGAACGAGGTAAGTTAAGGTTGCCAGATCTTGCAATAAAAAACAGCAAACAAGAACAAGCCAATAATCAACTTAATTCCAAACGCATTAGGTTGGAGATAAGTAAAATATCGCAACCTGCATCTGCCTACTTTATTAACTTTATAAACGGGATTGAGCCCAAACAACAAGCCCAAACCCTGCTGAAAAAAACAGCTAATACCAGCCTAGGCTGGTTTTAGCTGTTTTTTTTCACCAGGGAAGATATGTAATATCCGTTGCTTAGTAGAAGTGGACATGGCAACACTTAAAAACGCATTCTACAACCTTCCAACCATAAACAAAACATGACGGCGGTTTAGGTAAAATCGCCTAACGTAACACGTTACTTTGGTTAAAAATAGCGGATACTATTCAGTAAAACATTGCTATTGATGTCAGTCATGGTAATTTTTAGAATGAGTTCTTTTCTGTAACAAAACTGTAAACTGAAACTGAGATTCACTCCGTATAAAGGCTTTGCGCTTACATTACGGTGTGGTCAGTTACCCGGATGAATGGCCATATTGGAGATACATGGATGTAAACAGCAGCATTGATTGCACGGTTAATGTACTACTGAATAGGTTGCTAATTTATGCTGTGTAAACCACGGGAAAAAACGTGTGGAAGCTGCTAAATCATATAGAGAAGGACTTGGCAAGCAGGAAAGTTAATAGGTGGTAAAGATATGTATGAGCATTATTATTAAGATATTAGCCTAATATTTAATCTACCTGACCGGAAATAATAAGAACAAACACAAATGTTGTCAAAATTCTTTCCCTGGAAATCCTGGTCTAGTTTAGCCAACCACAAATGACTTTTGTTCCTCGGACAGTTTTTTGCACTTTTCTCCTTGATTTGTTAGGCTTTTGGCAGTCTATAGTAGGCTACTCTAAATGTTTTTCCCGGTCTGACCAGCAGCACTTTCATTTGCCGCCAATATGGCCGATTGATGACGGGTCGCAAAAATTTAAATGTGGTGTTCTTCTTGAAACTAAAATCCACATATTTCCATGAATGCTTTATAAAATTCATAATATCAAAATGAAAATGAGTAACTCTGCAGAGATGCAAACACAGTATACTTGCTGTCATAAAATGCATTACAGAGAGAAAGAGACAGCTAGTTCCCCAGTCAAAAGATAAAATAAACATTCGGTCTTGAAGCACAATTCAAGTTCTGTTTTAAAGCAAATACCAGGCTTGCATTAAAAAGACAAATATTTTACCTCCAACTCCTTTTTGGACAAAATGAATATTTTTGAGGGTGTCTTTCTGTATTAATTGACTAGCAGAATGACATGAGGTTGAGTAAATATTGACCGCATTTTTCTTTTCACTAGAATTATTCATTAAATACTAAGTTTCCTGTCATATATTCAAGTTATTTTGCTCAATTTTGCGCTGCTAAATTATTTAATGCAATCCCAGAGGACTTCAAGCTATACGTGTCTAACCTATTCACAGAGGGCTTATGCAGTTGTTTGCATGTTTTGCTCATGGCAAGACACCTGTAATTCACAACATATAAGCCTTAATACAGAAAACATGATTTCCATTGTTGTACTTCACACTCTGGTTTCACTGGTTTTCAAATCGTGCCGCATTATGTGGCTCACCTGACAAGTTCTTAGGCATTAGTGTCTGTAAACCTGCCTTAAAGGCATGTCAAAACTGAGTTGTGTTACATAACCTGATATCTATGCTTACAGGTATGTCTTTTAAAAATATATATCTCATATTACTCTACATTATGCCCAAAATGTTACATTAGATTTATGATGTTGCATAAAACCTATGCACAAAAGCATAAATACAGAATCAAATCAAATTGCAAATTGAGACTCCATGCACCTTCTCTGAAATGGTGTATAAAACAGGACAAAATAAGAAAAAAGTATTTTTTTACTATAGAAATTATATAATAAATATTTTTTTTAATTAATCAGAAAAAGTGCAAATTATGCACACACACATATATGTATATAATTTACGTTTAATTGAATGATGCATTTTACTTTATATTACTTAGATTAGCAAACTCTTTCATTCAACATTTTTTAAACAAGTACGTAAATAAAATAGAATATTCTATTAAAATAACCAAGCTGAATACACAAACTCATGCGGTAAAAACTAAGCACGGTGCAGCGGAACATGCAAATCTTGCTGCATTGACGTTCAACATCCAAAGTGGGTCAGTTTGCGCTTCCTCCTCGAACACGTTCAGCTTTTCTAGAGCATCAACCATCGGGACAGCCAGAGAGTCTAAACTGTATAAACACTGGCGCAAACACTCACACTCGATACATAAGGATAGCATTATCGCGGCGTCTTGTTTTGAAACCGAAGCTGTAAGAGGAGAAGGCTGCAGTGGTTGTGGGCAGGAATCGGTGGTTTTGTGGGCACCTCAAATGCCCTTGATGTGCCTTTCATTATCTCAAACACTCTTGATGGATACCCTACAGCTGTGGCCTTTATAGAGAAAGAAACATGAGGATCTAGCGCTGGCAAATAGCATTCGCTTGGGGCGATGTGCACCCTTATTTAATCCTAATTTTAACACAATTTTATCTTTTCGTTTCAATATTATGTACACTTGTACTAAACACTATGGAGGTCAAAAGTTTACATACATCTTGAAAAATCTGAAAAATGTTAATTATTTTACCAAAATAAGAGGGATCATACAAAATGCATGTTAATTTTTATTTAGTACTTATCTGAATAAGATATTTCACTTAAACTACCTGCTGTTCTTCAATAAATTCCTTCAGGTCCCAAAAATTCTTTGGTTTTTCAGCATTTTTGTGTATTTGGACCCTTTCCAACAATGACCGTATGATTTTTGAGATCCATCTTTTCACACTGAGGACAAATGAGGGACTCATATGCAACTATTACAGAAGGTTCAAACGCTCACTGATGCTTTGGAAGGAAATACGATGCATTAAGAGCCAGGGGGTGAAAACTTTTGAACAGAACGAAGATGTGTACATTTTTTCTTATTTTGTCTAAATATCTTTTTTTTTTCCATTTAGTACTGCCCTTCAGAAGCTACAGAAGATACATGTTTTCCAAAAGACAAAATAATATCCATTTACCCAGAACTTTAAATTCAAAAAGTTTTCACCCCCCAGCTCTTAATGCATTGTCTTCTTCTGAAGCATCAGTGAGCATTTGAACCTTCTGTAATAGTTGCATAGGAGTCATTTTTATTAAATCAACTATTATTTTCTCTATATGCAAACCTATTTTATGTGAAATATCTTATTCAGGTCAGTACTAAATAAAAAATAACATACATTTTTGTATGATCCCTCCTATGTTGTTAAAATAATTAACCTTTTGCAGATACCATTTCAGTTTTTCAACTTAATTTAATGCTTCATTCAATGTTTCTTGCCATTTGTAATTTTGTGAAATTTACTAGTGATTTTTTTAGTGTGCACACTTAGTAATCCACCATTTTAACACATTTGTTTTTTTTATTTATTCCAATATTAAGTACACTGGCACCAAATACAAATCCTTAACCTAATTTGGTGTGTTCAAAACCTTTAAAAATTGCTTTTAAATCTCTTATAAATAAAAACATTGAATCGAAGATTCCATAATGATATAGAATGTATTATCACCAAATCTTGAATTCAATATTTTTGTCAGATTGTTTTCTTTCAGTTAGCACAGGTTTGTAAATTTCTTTGGAACTGGTTGATCATTGGCCTCATTGATCTAAAAAAAAATGTTGATAATTCTGGCAATGTTTATTTAAAAACTAAGGTGCATAAGCACAGATCAATGAGTCCAACGATCAATCAGTTCAAAAACTAAATACAAAACCTGTGCTAATTGAAAGAAAACAAATTGATAAAAAGATTGGCACCAATATTTGGTAATAATATACTGCAGCATAATCAGATATTTACAAGCTATTTTTAGTAGGTAGTTATTTTTGACTGGGAATACCACAAGTGGAACCAATCATGGGTAGTTACCGATTACATCAGATTCCAAAAATACAAGTATATGTAAATAAATTATATTACATTTTAAAATACCCCTATTTAGACAATATATACAATTTATTAATTGATTACATCTTATGGTCACATGACATGCAGGTAAACAGGTATAATATTTTATATTTTTTATTACATGTTTTATTTTGATTGCTGTCATTTTAAAAAGATGTATTTTAATTTTAAATGTATTATTTAATTAATAACACAAACCCCCTGCAGTTCCTTCACAAATGCCAGTTTGTTAAACCCTCATGTAATATGATGTTTAATGCACTTCATGTTGTTCCTAACAACAAATGGAGTATATATTTTTTTCTCTTTGTATTTTTATATCATTACAGTACAAGATTATCGTATTTAAATCAATGTGATAACCGAGTTAGGTCAAAAGTAATCTAAAAGTAATCTGATTAGATTACCTGAAATGTAATTTGGAATCGGTAATGGACTACAATTTGTAAGTAATCTGGCCATCAATTTTGGGAAGTTTTCAGTCAGTAGTTAAATGGGAAAAAGAAAATCCTCCATAACATGTGGGTTAAACATATAGCGGCTTGATAAAGTCCTCAAACTATCCGACAAAGAAAGCGACATTCACGTCGAAGCTTTTTTTGTCATAAAAGGAGCCGTAAACAAGCTTGACACAATATTAGTCGACGGCGATCCTCTCCCGCATTCATCTCCTAGACAAACATATCTATTTACGAAGGCAAACCGTGTCCCGAAAAAAAGCCCACCTCTCTAAATTTGTATCTTTCTATTTCTATTCTCAGGTCCGCATTCCCTAAACGAGACGTGTTGAAACACAGTGTCACGCTAGCACACACACTTTATTGACCACAAACATGTCATTTTTTCGCCAACATTAAGCAATTGTTCAATTTGGAGGCTTTTTGCTCACTCACCAGTCCGATTAACGTTCTTCTCCAGGAAGGTCAACCCTACAGCACCTGCTGTGGGCCAGTCGTGGTAAAAAAGATTGTTAATATGTCAAAAAGTTCAAAGAAAATCAAGCCAGACCAGCTGGCTTTGAAGAGAAACCCAAAATTGGGTTGCGTTTAGTTCAGATCTCGATCCACAGTGAAGGAGAGATGGCATCCTAGCCCCAACCGCACCCAACAAGGACATAACACACTCACACACACACAAGCACATAGACACTTGCGTACGGCCTGCACCGTATGCGTGACGGTTCAGCGCGAGCGTCTGGCAGAGCCCCTCTCACCTGCTGCCGTCAGTCTCGTGTATATTTAGATGAAAGTATCACTGACATGCAGGCCTCTGTTGGCCTTGGCACAAGTGCCCAGGATTATTGCCCCTTACAGAAAGATATTGCAGCTTTTCATGCAGATTAATTTAATTTAGATGAAATTCAATTTGTATTTGACAGGACAAGAGCATACTGTTCTTGGGGAAGCAACATCTCTGTAGCCAAAGAGGTAAATCACACAGAAGTGTAATTTTAGTATCGTTGACATACAGCACTATTATAGTTTTAGTTTTTGAAACTAAAACTATAATACATATTTTTTTATTCTAGTTTTAGTTTAAATTATTTTGTTTTCGTCAGTTGTACTATTTGAAAAAAATATTGTTAGTTTTAGTTATTTTAGTGCTTAACTGAGAAATGTTGCAACTAGCTGAAATAAAAAAAACATGTCTAGGCCCAATTTCATCCACAAACATAAAAGAAGGAAAAAAAAAATATTTTATTTTAGTAATCTTTTTGTTTGTTTGTTTTGTTTTATTGTGACAATATTTTCAGGACAGGTGTCTAAATTTATTAAGTTTTAGCTATTAGTTTTAGTTTCAGTTTTTTTTTTAGTTTTAGTTATTTTAGTACTTAAAAAATAGAAAATGAGAAATTTTATATATATGTATTTTTTATATTTTATTTCAGTAAATTTTTATTTTATTTAATAACCCTGTT